>NC_056737.1:425046692-425384192 GCF_019279795.1 Protopterus annectens
ATTACGGCCCTGCAAGAGGCCTCCAGTGAATCATAACCACATTGCAAAGTATGCTTTCCCACTTGTTCAGCTGCATGCAATAAATCCTGCATTTCCTTGTTCTCAGAACATTCAGAATTTGTCAGCATTTTCTGTTATAGCAGAGACATTAAGTATTACTGATATTTAAGCATATGAAACTGACAATTTAAAGCCCTTACAGCCAAGGTAGCAGAAGTGTAAACGTGTTTCCCCCATCTGTCCAGAGCTCTTGAATCTCTATCTGAGGGGACAGTTTTTTTTTTTGCAGTAGCGGCCTTGACCCCTTTGGGACCCTGAGAAATAGTTTCTGGGTCAGCAGCAGGGTTTTTATATAGAAATTTATGAGAATCTGGAACCCTGTAGTGTCTGTCTGGCTTAACAGGTGCAGGTGGTAAAGAGTCGGGAGACAGGCCGGACTCTGAGAATACATCATCTACAATGTCTAGAAAGTACAGTTTTGTACCTACCATAAATGTAGATGTCCGATAGGTATGCAACTGCAGTCCTGACATATGGGGTTGTTCTGCCTCAGGCAGCCCTTCGGTCGGCCGGATTTCAAAGTCTGGGTCTGGCGTCGGCTGATGTCACCCTTTCCCCGACGTCAGAGCACCTGGGGTATAAAAACGTCAGCCGACACCATCTTCTTCAGTGTTTCTTGCCCCAGATGCCAGGTGCCCTCTAAGGAAGGCTAAATTTTGAAAAAGAGAGAAAAAATTCCAGACAAGTACAACAGCATAAAAACAAATACACCATAAAAGATTACCCCAGGTAGCTAAAATGAGGGGTAGAAACCCAAAAGTATACTACAGAGGGGTAGGTGGGAGGGAAAACCCGACTGCAGTTGCATACCTATCGGACATCTACATTTATGGTAGGTACAAAACTGTACTATGTCCTTCAAGGATGCAACTGCAGTCCTGACATATGGGTTGAATACCATAGACAACCTGGGGGTGGTAGGCACCAAGACAAAGATGGTGTAGCTAAAATGCCCTGCAGGACTGCAGAGGCAAACCCTGCTCTGGATCTGGAGTACAAAGGCAGGTTGTAATGTTTGGAAAATGTATGCATGGAGCTCCATGTAGCAGCTTCTAAAATGTCCTTTGTTGCCACTCCTCTTAAAAAGGCTGTGGAGGTGGCTGTAGCTCTGGTGGAATGTGGCCTGATGTCAGCTGGCACAGTTTTTCCATGAAAAGAGTAGCAGAATCGAATGCAATTTCCAATCCATTTAGAAATTGTCTGTTTGGAAATTGCTTTTCCCTGCAATCCAGCAGCGAAAGCTACAAAAAGCTGGTCAGATTTTCTGAAAGACTTTGTTCTGTCCAAGTAGTAGCGCAACTGTCTGTGTATGTCCAATGTGTGCAGAAGTCTCTCTCCTTTATTTTGAGGATTGGAAAAGAAGGTAGGCAGGTGAATAGCTTGATTCAGGGACACCCTGGATACCACCTTTGGCATGAATGACGGATTGGTTCTCAAAGAAACTCTGTCCTTTGAAAAATGAGAAATGGTTGTATTGCCATAAGGGCCTGTAGCTCAGAGACTCTTTTTGCTGAGGTTACTGCCAGAAGGAAGGCTGTTTTCCAAGACAGAAATTGCAACTCTGAAGATTCTGCTAGTTCAAAGGGAGGAAGAGTTAATTTTTCCAGCATGAAGTTGAGGTCCCATGCAGGCACTGGTGGTTTCCTTGGAGGGTTGATGTTCTTTATACCTCTTAGAAAATGTCTTTGCAATGGGTGAGAAAATACAGGCGGATCAGTGTTATATTTGGCAGATATTGCTGAAGCATGTATTTTTATGGAAGAATATGATAGGCCATTGTGGAGCATTTCGGCCAAGTATTCCAGGATCTGTGGAATGCTCATCACTGATGGGTCTTGACCCTTTTTGCTGTTCCAGATAAGAAATCTCTTCCATTTTGCTGAGTATGTTTTTCTAGTGGAAGGTCTGCGCGCCTCCAGGATGATATCTTTTACCCTTTTGGAAAGTGTATCCTGAGTAATAGTCATGGAATCTTCCAAGCTGTTAGCTTCAGTGTTTTCAAGCTGGGGTGTCATGTCCTGTAATTGTGCTGTGTCAGAAGAAGTGGCCATTGAGGAAGGAGCCACGGATTGGTGTGTGCCAAGCTGCGTAGCAGTGGGTACCAGTGTTGTCTTGGCCAGTCTGGAGCTATCAGTATGACTTTCGGTTGCTCTGTCTTGATCTTTAGTAACACCTTGGTCATCAAAGGAAGAGGTGGGAAGGCATATAGTGTTAGAGAGTTCCAACTGAAGGAGAGAGCGTCCACCTTCCATGCTTGAGGATGGTATGTCCTTGTGCAAAACTTTTTCAGATGGTGATTGGGAGGCAAAAAGATCTATATCCGGCCTTCCCCATGCTTGAGCTATTTGTAAGAAAATGTCTGGATGCAACATCCATTCGTGTGGATCCATGATGTTTCTGCTTAGGCTGTCTGCCAGAACATTGTCCTTCCCTGGTACAAACTAGGATTGTAGCTCTATTTTCAATTGTAGGGAAATATCCCAGAGATTCATTGCCAGTCTGCAAAGAGGGTAGGAATGGGCACCTCCTTGCTTGTTTATGTACCACATAACTGTGGTATTGTCTGTCTTTATTAGATGATGGCCCTGATGCATGAACTTTTCGAAGGCCTTGATTGTATGTATCACTGCCAGCATTTCTTTTTGGTTGATATGCAGGTGCTTTTCTTTTTGTGTCCATTGTCCTTGAATGCATCTGCCCTCCATGTGCACCCCCCATCCATGGTCTGAGGAGTTTGTTGTTATGGTTTGACTTGTATGAGGCTTGCTGAAAGGCATACCTTTATCTGGCTTGCTTGAGCCCACCACAGAAATTCCTTTTGAAGGCATGGAATGAGTGGGATCAATGTTTCCAGGCTGTGGCTGTGCTGAGACCATAGACTTTTTAGATATCATTGTAGTTTCCTCATATGCAGCCTTGCATGTGGAATCAGAAGAATGCAAGATGCCATGAAACCCAGGGCCTGCAGGATTTTCCTTGCAGTCATCTGGGTGTGTGTTGCCAATCTTCTGAAGTATTCTGGTAATTGTTTTTGTTTTTCTTTTGTTAGAAACGCCATCTGGGTGTTTGTGTCCAGTGTGGCACCCAGGAAAGGTATTTGTTGGGATGGTACGAGACTTGATTTCTAAATATTGACTGTGTATCCCAAGGCCTGCAGTAGGTGAATGACATAATCCAAGTTTTTTAACAAGGCTTGTTGGCTGTCCGCTTGTATAAGGCAGTCATCCAGGTAAGGGTATATTTGTATCCCCTGAAGTCTGCAATGTGCAATTACTGATGCCAGGCATTTCGTGAACACTCTGGGCGCAGTAGATAAGCCAAAGGGCAATGCTGAGAACTGATAATGCTCTGAGCCTGCAAGAAATCTGAGGTATCTTCTGCAACTTTGTCTGATTGGGACATGCAGGTATGCCTCCTTGGAGGTCCAGAGTTACCAGCCAAGACCCCTTGCCCAACATGGGAAGGAGTTGCTGTAAAGTCAGCATTTTGAATTTTGGCACAATAAGGTAAGTATTCAGTGCAGACAAGTCCAGAATGGGTCTCCATTGGTTTTCTTTTCTTGGAACAAGGAACAGTCTTGAATAAAATCCTTGTCCTTGTTCTGCAGAAGGAACCTTTTCTATTGCTCTTATTTGAAGTAGGTTTGTTATTTGTTTGAGTGCCTCTGCCCTTTGATTTGGTGGCCGGTTTGGCCTGCCATGTCTTGTTGGCAGTGTATGAAAGGAATATGTATCCTTTGTCTATTATCTCCAGTATCCATTTGTCCTTTGTAATATTGTGCCAATTTTGTGAGAATAAAGATAAATTTCCGCCCAAAGGTGCTTCTAATTGAGCCCTGGATGGAGGAGTCAAAGTCAAGTCATTGAGATTGTCCTGGCGGAGCAGTGGAAGGTCCTGCCCCACCTCTCTGGTTCGGAGGCTGCCATTGACGCCCTCTGTAGGAGCCTCGAGTTTGCCCTCTACCTCTGCCACGTCTGTTTTTGCCTCTCTGAAATTTGTCTGTCAGGAAAGGACCAATGCTTAGAAGGCCAATTCCTGATGAATCTTGGAGGCTGTACCTGGAGGAAATCTTTGACTGTTTGCACTGATTTTGCCTTTTCCTTTATTTTCTTTAAAACCTCTTGTGCAGTAGCACCAAATAGCTTATGTTTCTCTAGTGGTGCGTCCAAAAGCTTAATTTTCACATGGTCTGGTAATGTTTGTTCCTTTAACCAAGCATGTCTGCGTATGACTGCACCTGTCATTGCTGCTCTACATGAAGCTTCAAATGCATCATATCCACACTGAAGGAAATGGCTGCTAACCTGCTTAGTATTATGAACCAATTCCTGTAACCTCTTTCTATCTAATGGTTCAGGAGAAGCCAGTTTCTTTTGCAAGTCATCCAACATGTATTCCTGATACTGAATCATATGAAATTGACAATTTAATGCTCGCATAGAAAGGGTGGAAGATGTATATACTTTCTTGCCCCGCCTTTCTAAAGCCCTAGAATCTTTCCGAAGGGAGTGGGTTCTTAGCAGTAGTGGAGGAAACTCCTTTAGGCCCCTGAGAAATAGTTTCAGGGTCAGCAGTATGGCCCTTGTACAGAAATTGATGAGTGTCTGGGACCCTGTAGTACCTGTCTGGCTTGACAGGAGCAGGGGGGAGGGAGTCAGGGGAAACACTAGATTCTAAGTACACATCATCTAAAACATTTAAAACTGGAGGAATAGCTAAGGGTCTATGCTGAGGTAGCTTTAAAAATTCCCTTAACCTTTTCCTAGAATCTGAGTATTCTTGGCCTTGCCATTTGAAGTGTTCCCTCATGGAATGAAGCGTTTCCCCAAAGGAAAACTCCTCAGGAGGAGAAGCAGAGGGAATAGATTCCTCCTCGTAGGCCGGGAAGGCCTCCTCCTGGTAGTCTGAATGTGCAGAATCACCTGAGGCCTCATCGGAAGACTGGGAATCTACCTGCTCAACCCTAGGCCTCTTGTCAGAAGGCGGCTGAGAGCCTCTATCTGGATGAGGCTGTGAACCCCTAATTAAAGAAATAAGGTCCTCAGCTAAACTTAAAATTTGAGAACCAGAAGTGGTTCCCAGAGAAACAGATCTTGGAGGGAGAGACTTAGCCTGTTTGGCAGCCTTAGCAAGTGTGTAGGCCTTAATGGACATAGGCACTGGAGGCCTGGCAGCCACACGTGCTGGAGTAGTCTTATCCACTGAAATGGTGTCAGAAATATCCTGGGCTACGGTCTCAGAGGGGAGAACAGAAACCGGCACCGAGCTGGCCTCCGATACCGAAGTAACCGGTGGAGTGGTGTCATCGGTCTGTAGCGGTTGCAAAACCGGCTCAGAAGAGACCAAGACACTCGCAGTAGGCCTAAGCGTGGTGTCGGTCCTTATCCTTCCGTTTTTTAGGTAAATGTGCTGTCGGAAGCTCCGATGGCATGATACAACAGAAATCTTCCCCAAAATAATCCTGTGCAAACTCTGACCGACGCCTAAGAGTGCGTTTATTGAAAGCAGCACAAGCTGCACAGGCCGAGACATTGTGTTCTGGGCCTAGGCAGGGTAAGCAGTAAGAGTGGAAATCCTTATGAGGTATTTGTTTCCCACAAGTTAAACAATTATTAACTTTTTCACTTTTATCCAACATCGGCTGAGGCAAGAAAAGGTCCCCAATGGGGTACTTAGCTTTTTGAAGACTTCAGTAGCTGAAAACACAAGAGCTGGTCAACCGGCACTTGCAAACTGCTTCAGTCTTTCTTGCCGCGTGGCGCCCGAAGCAGAAGAAGATGGTGTCGGCTGACGTTTTTATACCCCAGGCGCTCTGATGTCGGGGAAAGGGTGACATCAGCCGACGCCAGACCCAGACTTTGAAATCCGGCCGACCGAAGGGCTGCCTGAGGCAGGACAACCCCATATATCAGGACTGCAGTTGCATCCTTGAAGGACATCAGGTGGAATAGCAAGAGGTCTGTGCTGAGGTAGTAAGAGAAAGTCTGAGCCTTTTCTTATATTCCGAGTAATCTTGGCTCTCCCAGTGTAAATGCTCCCTCATGGTATGCAGGGTTTCCTCAAAGGAGTAATCCTCAGGGGGAGAAGCTGAAGGAATAGATTCTTCAGCATCAGAATACTTATAGGGAGGAAAAGAGTATCCCTGTTCTGAAGAGGAGTCGGAGGAAATGGAAACCTGATCAGAGGAATCATATTCAGTGTCTTGTCTAGGCCTCTTATCAGGAGGGGGATGGGAACCCCTGATCAAAGTAATTGGGTCTTCGGCCATTTTGAGCATCTGTTTCTTAGGCATGGAAGTCTGTCCTGGAGAATGCTGTACTTGTTTCCTAGTCTTTATCTTGGATGCTGAAGTTGGCTTGATATGCAGCTGTGTACATCTGAAAACACACTCAGAAGCCGATGCCTGCTCAGCGGCTCCGGACCGATCTGAGGGATTAGTTTCCGAAGGCCCAATACCTTGAGTATCCACAGGCCTAATTGTCTCCACGTGGGAGTCTGAGGCGGCCTGTGGCTCTGAGGTAGCGGGTGTCAGGGACTGCGAAAGCACCTCACTGAGAACCGGTGACTGGCCTAGAAGAGGCTTAGTCTGTTTTGGACATCGGATGCCTGTCCTTTTCTTTTTCCTTGCGCTTTTCATGAACTCTGGTCATCGGCTGTTCTGACGGCATTATATAGTTAAACCTTCGTCCAAAGTAATGAAAAGCAAAATCGTACCGACGCTTAATAGTGTGTTGGTTAAGTCTAGCACAAAACCGACAACTAGCAAAATCGGGGTCAGGGTCTAGGCAAGGAATACAGTAAGAATGAAAATCCTTATGAGGTATTTGCTTCCCACAAGAAATACAATTGTTAACTTTTTCTGACATCTGTCTGGAGCAAGAAAAGTTTCCCCAACGGGGTACTTAGCTTTAGTGAAGACTTCGGATCTGAAATTCAATTTCAAAAATCTCAGGAGTCGGCAGACCGGCACTTGCGAACTGCTTTTGCTTTGGGCACTGCACGGCAAGAAAGACTGAAGAAAATGGCGTCGGCTGCATCTTTTATACCCCTGGCGCACTGATGTCAGGGAAGAGGCAACAGCAATCGACGCCGGACCAGGACTTTGGAATTCAGGCCGACTGCGGGTCGCCTGCCAGCAGGATAACCCAAGTGTAATGACTGCAACAGTGAAACACGATGAACATCCTGATGTACTTTTAAAGTGAATGTAAAAAGTAATGAAATAATGTTTACCAGCATCTACAACTTTCGAGAGCAGAGATATTTTCAGACATTAACATCAGTGGAAACTGTTGCACCTGTTCTGTAAAGGCTATAATACGCAAATCTTTTAAAATAATTTTATTAATTACCATTATCTGTTTCACAATATAGGATCATAGGAAGTTATTAGGCTATTGGCCCTGAGGCCCTTATAAGCCTAGCCAAGACAGTTAGCCCATGTTTAGACAAGTCAGTACCCAAAGCCCTTGTCCAACAGGGACACAGGTGGAATCCCAGGTGTGTTATTTTCTGTTTCCACATCCAGTTATCCAGGTTGCACTTAAAAAAGGATAATGAGGTATTCTGCTTGATGTGGAGTGGGAGTCTATTCCACAGATGGGGGAGTATCTGAGACACAAATCTGTTCCACCAACAAGTCCTATTAATGTCACAGACCAAGCTGAGGTTGCACATGCATGTTACTAGAGTGGAGCTTCACTTGCCGATATGCAGCAGTCCCGTCAAGGCGGGGTCTGAGATTGCTTTGTATGCCAGACAGAGTTTACCTCTGAGGAGTCTGGGTGAAACTGGACAGGGCTTTTAGCCTGTGTAGGATAGATTTTGAAGCCCTGGATTCTCCTGGTTAGGAATCTCTGTGGTCTCTCCAGATGCTGCATGTGCTTTGCGAGGTACATGCCGAAGGGGGCTTTGCAGTCAACTGGCCTTATAAGGGAAGAACACAGGGATGTTATGACCTCCTTGTCCCTGGATGACATAACCTTAATTATAAGGTGAGCCACATAGAAAGCTTTCCATACAATGGAAGGAACATGGTGGTCAAAAGTCAGGTTGCCATGAACCTGGGTGTCCAAATCCCTTACGCGCTTAGGACGATGTTATTAATGTGATATGTGGGGACATCAGTCTCCCCAAAGGGGATGATTATGCATTTTTTGGCATTCAGTTTGAGGCCATGTTTCTGGCAACAGTCATTTGTTTGGGTAAGACCCTATTGGAGGATGTCCACATCACTTGGGGAACTGATGACTGAGAGCCCAGCCTGCAGTTATCTGCAAAGTTGGTCAGTAACTTAACAGCAGTCATCAAAGTAACCGGGATGAACTGTTTTTTCTCCTGCCATACCGGTGTTTTTTATTCATGGTGACCTCCATAACTCCACTCTTAAGAATAGCATGGGCGGCACAGTGTTGCAGCGGTTAGAGTTGTCGCCTCACATAAAGAGGTTCTCCAGTACGATTTTTGTCTGGGATGCCTTCTCTGCGGAGTCAGCATGTCCTCCCTGTGCTTGTGTGGGTTTACTCTGGGTCCGCCAATTTCCTCTCACATTGCAAAGACATGCATCTAGAGAGTTTCTCTCCGGGCCTCCACTGCAAATAGGCTGTGTCACAGTTGGACTTTCCCAGTAAACAACTGTTAAATAAATAAATGGAGGCTACCAGTGGAAAAAGTACTGCCACTACCCAACCACTATGAATATTTTTTAGTATAATGACCCTTACCACCAAATTCCATAAAAGTATACAACACTGTGATCATAAGACTGCAAGTCTGTACCTACACAGACTTTATCCAAAGGGCTGGGTTCAGTTCCTGAGCCCATCAAAATACATCATCCAACACAGGTGGAAATCCATTAGAAATAGTGATGCCCTTTTCACATAACTTAATACACAAGTGTATTTTGAATGTGTGACCTTCTTTCCCATTTTAAGAGCAAAGAAAGAGATATTAAGTATAGTTCTAAGTACAGAAATGTAGTAATCCCCATGCAATCCAAAACTGTTAGTTTGTTACAAACTCCCCACATCACTTCCTATTAACAAACAAGTTAAGACAATGTTAGAGGTTCAACTGGTGTTTCATTAACTCAATTAAAGTAAAAATTTAGAAATGGCAAAATCTGTGTTAACTTTGACTACAACCCTGAAGTTATAAATGAACTGCTTCTTTCGGCTTTTCCTGGTTAGGAGTCACCACAGAAGATCACCTGTCTGCTTATGATTGGCAGTGGAGTTATACAGTGTCGAGTCGCCAGCCTTTGTGCCCAACCTTCCATGGAAGACACACACACATGCCTAGGACCAACTTAGAGTATCCAATCCACCTACAGCATGTCTTTGGGATGCGAGAGGAAACCGGAGCACCCGAAGGAAACTCACGCGACCACAGGGAGGACATGCAGCAGAGGATCGAACCGGAGAACCTCTTGCTGTGAGGCAGCAACGCTAACCGCTGCACCACCGTGGCCACCCTGAAGTTATAATGAACTAAGCTGTGGTAATGTTACCTTGCATATGCAAGGTTCCCTAATCCAGTGCTGCAACTTTTGCAGCAAAATACTCCAGCACCATTGTTGGGTGGAGACGGCAACAGATTCGCCCACTGTAACTTAACCCAAAAAATTAAGATTTTCTCAAGCCACAAAACAAGAAGCTAACTGACCTCTAAATGTGTCAGTACTTTGCACTTCTAACTTTATGTTACATGAGGGTGCTACAAAGTAACTTACTTGCGTGCTTGTCAGCCAAGGCAACAAGTGTGCTAGAGATGTCCCTTCTTCTATAGAAGCACACAACTTTTGCTTCCACATTTCCATTGGCAGTCTGCAAAGTGGAGAATTAAAAAAGCAAGCTTAGCAGAAATCAGTGACTCACTTACAAATCTTCAACAAATGTTGATAACTGTAATTTAAGCAGCACATATATACACACACACAACTGTACAATGATAAGAAATAACTGTGTTTGACGCAGACTTGCTCCTTTCTAAAATCATGCTCTTACCTGGGTATTTGACTGAACTGTTTCATTATATACTTAATATTTAGCAAAACGTTAAGTACTGCCACATAAATAAATCAAACGTACTAGCAGTTTGTTTCAATCCCAATACATACAACTCCAAAGAAATTTATAAACTTTTCTTAGAGAATTTATATCTATATATATATATATATATATATATATATATATATATATATATATATATATATATATATAAAGTTAACTAGTTAAGTCCAATGGGTACACAGTCTCTTTTTAGGAGCAAACCAAAAGTAATGTCTGGATAAGAGACACGCTCAAAGTCACACTGTAGGCAAATGAAGGCTTTGTAAATCACAATCCAAATGAAAAAAAGCCAGCCAAGTGTGGATGGTGTAAAATCCAAAAGTTTATTGAAACCCAAGGGAAAAATCCCCTAGATAACACATCAAAACAATGAATCCAAACCGGTTTCGGCTTAACAAAGCCTTCTTCAGTGGATAGCAAACAAACAAAATACTCACAACCTATAAACATTTTATTTTGCATTTTTCGATCTTTTGAGGTTTTCGACTACTGTTTCTGCCTATATTACTGTTTTATTACCTGATTTTCCTATTTTTCTGTGCTTAAATTGTTGATTGCACTTGTTGGCTAAAGTTTTGCTTAAAAGTAACAAACAGGCTAATACACTCAAGTGTACCAGCCTTTGATAGCAATTTAGTCGAATACCAAAGCATTTACTGTATTTTTTCTGTCTGTTTGCAAAAAAACCAAAAAAATACTTCTCCTTTCCTAAACTTTCCTAGCTAGTTGTTCCAGTGATCAGATTTTGCTGATCCCTGGGCTTTGTATTTGGTTCCTGTGTTCCTCCATTTTCTGTGTGGCCAGAGGTAGTTTCTTTACTTACCAGTGGGAGTGGGGAGTACTGAGCTGCTTGTTTGTCCTCAAGGGAGTGGTTAGAGACAGCAACTAGTAATTAGTTGGCCATTTTGGGTCATTTCCTGTTTTTTCCAGCCCCCTGCTATAAAGCGCGCTTTGGCGGGCTTTTTCAGGCATTAGAGAACTTGGCATAGCTCCTCGTGGTCCCCTGCAGAGTTCATAAGCCAGCAGAGAGCAGAAAAAGCAACTTTCTTGATTATAAGTATTTTTTAAACATTTTATTTTGCATTTTTTGATCTTTTGAGCTTTTCGACTACTGTTTGTGCCTATATTACTGTTTTATTACCTGATTTTCCTGTTTTTCTGTGCTGAAATTGTTGATTGCACTTGTTGGCTAAAGTTTTGCTTAGTAACAAACAGGCTAATACACTCAAGTGTACCAGCCTTTGATAGCAATTTAGTCGAATACCAAAGCATTTACTGTATTTTTCTGTCTGTTTGCAAAAACTAAAAAAACAAAAAAATACTTCTCCTTTCCTAAACTTTCCTAGCTAGTTGTTCCAGTGATCAGATTTTGCTGATCCCTGGGCTTTGTATTTGGTTCCTGTGTTCCTCCATTTTCTGTGTGGCCAGAGGTAGTTTCTTTACTCACCAGTGGGAGTGGGGAGTACTGAGCTGCTTGTTTGTCCTCAAGGGAGTGGTTAGAGACAGCAACTAGTAATTCGTTGGCCATTTTGGGTCATTTCCTGTTTTTTCCAGCCCCCTGCTATAAAGCGCGCTTTAGCGAGATTTAGCGCTATTTAGCACGGAGTTGCCACTGTTGCACACAAGAGCAGTGGCGGTTTAACAAGGTTAAACTATTCGGGCTACCTAAATTCCACTCTTCAAATTTTCCCTTAAATCTACCTTCCTCGAACTGTACTGCCGATCAAACCAGCGTATCCTATAACTAAAAACTTCATCTCTACTTGATTCCCAAGTAGACTATTCTCTATCTGTAAAGCCTAGCACTTGCTCCTACAGTACTTGCACCTTGATAAAGCACTATTATTATAGATAGTACCCCACCAGCCTAGAACCCACATCCCCCGGAGTCTTTTGTAAGTTTTTTATCTATTACTTCTAGCATGTCGAGGATCAGTTGCTAGTGTCCTCCTGCTCAACTGGTGAACCTGGAATATTGAGGCAATGTTACAATTGCCTCATGTACACAGACAATCCTCTCCTTCTCCCACAAAACACAAATACATGCGAGAGATGCAACTATACGGCCAAACTGGAGGCTGAGCTCTCTCAACATAGGACTGGCAAGACCAGACAGGAGGAGAAGGTAACCACACACACTACATACCCAGTCACACATAGTACCATCACAACTTTAAATCATACACATAATCACACAAAGACATACTCGGAGGCTCTGACCAAAAATCTACCAAAACAGCAGAGGCATCCAAAGCAGACACCCAAACTACCACCACCTCAGGACCCAACACATGCATCACATAGACCACACAGTCAGAGTGTCAAACAGTCACAGCCCTTAAGGCCAAACACAATGCCAGACACACTCGTCATTGGTGACTCCATAGTCAGGCACACTGACGTCCCGCTCACCAGACTGAGTAAGGAGAAGGTCACAGTAAGCTGCCCGTCGGGTGCTAGAATCCGCCACATAACGCAAGCACTCAGGTCTCTCAACAGCAAGTACAAGTACGACTCAGTCATTGTCCATGCTGGTGTCAACGACCTGAGACGTACCTCCTTGGACTACATGAAAAGAGACATTGAGGAGCTCTCTGATTATGTAGCCCAGGCAGGTATGACCCTGACCTTGAGCAGTATCCTACCTTCACCTAGAATGATGCCACAATACAGTGATAAGATGATCAGCTTTAATAATTGGCTTAAATTTTGGTGTCATTCAAAGGGGATCCAATTTCTGTCTGCCTGGGATGACATGCTGGACAAGCCACGCTGCTTCGCAAGGGACGGCTTGCACCTGTCACCCCTGGGCTTCTGGATATTGGCAAAGGCTCTTGCCACCCCCATAGTGCCTTTTTTAGGCAAAGCTCAAATTCTAAACCTACCTCCCTAGAACACAAAAAAGGAAAAAAACTAAGGGTAATGCTGCTCAATGCCAGAAGTCTCAATCTCAAGATGCACGCACTTGAGGCCCTTCTCAGTATGGAGAACATCGATGCCTGTGCTGTGACAGAAACCTGGTTCAAGGCTCCTGAGAGCACCCCAGCACTACCAGGTTTCACCTCATATCATGCGTTCCGGCCCCAAAATCCGGACAACACCAAGAAAGGAGGGGGGGTGTCCATATTCATAAAGGACACACACACCTCAAGGTTGGTGGCAACGCACGATGCATCTGAGACCATCCAGGTGCAATTAACCATAGGCAAGACTGCTCTGCAATTTGTAGCATGTTACAGGCCACCCTCTCAAACTCAGCAACCTCACATGGCCTTCCTGAAAACACTGGAGGGGATAAATGTATCTCCAAATACCATCATACTAGGTGATTTCAACTACCCTAATATAGACTGGGAACACTATTCAAGCCCAAACACTCTAGCCCAAAGGTTCCTGGAGTTCATAAACTCAAATGCCATGGAACAACTAGTCACCATCCCCACAAGAGGAGAAAAAGTACAGTTTTGTACCTACCATAAATGTAGATGTCCGAACTGGATAGCATCTGCAGTCATAACAAGTGGGTTGTCCTGTCGTCAGGCAGCCCTTCAGTCGGCCGGATTCCAAAGTCCGGGTCCGGCTTCGGCTGATGTCGCACTCCACCCGACGTCATCACTGTTGGTCTTCGGGTATAAAGGCATCAGCCGACGCCATTTTCCTCAGTGTTTCTTGCCCCAGATGCCAGTAGCCCTCTTGCAGGCTAAAATTTGGATAGATGCCAATGTTTCCAAATAGATGGAGGTAAACACAACAATAAGCATGTATGTACATATACACAAACAAATACACCATAAAAGACTCCCCCCCAACAGCTAGCTATTAGAAGGGTAAACACCCTAGGAGTACCACAGAGGGGATGGAGGGACGGTAATCCTGACTGCAGACGCTATCCAGTTCGACATCTACATTTATGGTAGGTACAAAACTGTACTATGTCCTTCATGGATGCATCTGCAGTCATAACAAGTGGGTAGAATACCATAGCCAACTAGGGAGGAGGATAAAAATAGATTATGGTGTGTTTAGGATCCCTTGCAGTACAGCAGTGGCAAACCCTGCTCGGGATCTGGAATATAGAGGCAAATTATAATGCTTGGCAAATGTATGCACGGAGGTCCAAGTAGCCGCCTCAATAATGTCTTTGGTTGCCACTCCTCGTAAGAAGGCTGTGGTAGTGGCTGTTGCCCTTGTAGAATGAGGTCTTATGTTCTGTGGAATTGGTTTTCCATGGAAGGAGTAACAGAATCGTATGCAATTTCCTATCCATTTGGAGATTGTCTGTTTGGAAATAGCTTTTCCTTCCCTTCCTGTTGCATAGGCTACAAAAAGTTGGTCAGTCTTTCTGCTATTTTTGTTCTGTCCAAGTAGTAGCGTAGCTGTCTATGTACATCCAAGGTATGCAGTATTCTTTCCCTCTGTTTTGTGGGTTGGGAAAGAAGGTAGGTAGGTGGATTGCCTGGTTTAAAGACAGTCTGGATACCACCTTAGGCATAAATGTAGGATTAGTCCTCATGGACACTCTATCTTGGTGGAAGATTAGGAAGGGTTGCACTGCCATTAAGGCCTGTAGTTCTGAAACCCTCCTTGCTGAAGTAATTGCCAGTAGGAAAGCAGTTTTCCATGACAGGTGTTGTAGGTCTGCTGTTGCTGCTGGTTCAAAGGGTGCTAGTGTCAACTTTTCTAGCACAAAGTTTAAATCCCAAGCCGGTAATGGTGGTTTCCTTGAAGGTTTTACATTCTTGATTCCTCTGAGGAATTGCCTGAGCAAAGGATGCGAAAAAACAGGTGCATCAAAGCTGTATTCTGCTGAAATAGCTGATGCATGTGTCTTGATGGAGGAGTAGGACAGGCCTGAATGAAGAAGTTCGGCCAGATACTCCAGAATGTTAGGCATATCTATGTTTGACACATCTTTTCCTCTCTCCGTACTCCAGATGACAAACCTTTTCCATTTTCCAGCATAGTTCCTTCTTGTTGAAGGTCTGCGTGCTTCCAGAATAATGTCTTTAACTCTTTGGGAAAGTTCTGGAATAGCTGCTGTTATGTGATGTTCCATGCAGTCAGTTGCAAGGTTTTTAGGTTTGGATGTATGATGCTGTAGTTGTTCTGCGTTAACATCAAGGGCATCAGGGAATTGTCCACATATTGTTCGAGACATGCTCCTCAGTAGTGGGTACCAGTGTTGTCTTGGCCAGTTTGGAGCTATCAGGATTATCCTTGGACGTTCTTCCTTGATTTTCAGTAGTACCTTGTGTATCAAAGGAAGAGGCGGGAATGCATATGCTGTTAGGCCTTTCCAGTTGAAAGAGAGCTTAATCCACTTTCCATGCTAATGGGTGGAAAGTCCTTGTGCAGAATTTTTGAGCTGGTGATTGAGAGGTGATGCGAATAGGTCTATCTGTGGCATTCCCCATTTCTTTGAGATGGTCTTGAAGATGTCCGGGTGAAGCTTCCATTCGTGGGCATCCCAAGTGGTTCTGCTTAATATGTCTGCTAGGGTATTGCCTTTCCTGGTACAAATATTGCCTGTAACTGGATGTTGTAGCTGAGTGCCAGGGTCCACAGCTCCAAGGTCATTCTGCATAGGGGGTATGAATGAGTGCCTCCCTGTTTGTTGATGTACCACATGACTGTGGTGTTGTCTGTCCTTATCATCAACTGGCCCTCTTTGAGAAATGGTTTGAACTTTTGGATTGCCAGTTTTACTGCCAGCATTTCTTTTAGGTTGATGTGCAGTTGAAGTTGATCCTGTGTCCACAATCCTTGCACGCATTTGTCCAGCATGTGGGCCCCCATCCTAGGTCTGAAGCGTCTGTTGTGATGGTCTGGCTTGCTTGACATCTGCGAAAGGGTAGGCCTGGGTTTGACTGGCATGCCTGAGCCCACCATAGGAACTCCTGTTTTAAGCATGGAATTAGTGGGATTTCTGTTTCTAGACTGTGTCTGTGTTGGGACCATAAATTCTTTAGGTACCACTGTAGTTTTCTCATATGTAGTCTGGCAAATGGAACCAAGATTATGCATGATGCCATGAAGCCCAAGGCCTGCAGTACTTTTCTTGCTGTTAACTTGTTCAGTTTTGTTAGTGCCAAGAAGTATAGAGGGAGTTCTTTTTGTTTTTCTGTAGTTAGGAATGCCATTTGGTTTACTGTGTCCAATTCCGCGCCCAAGAATGTCCTTGTTTGGGTTGGTATCAGCCTTGACTTTTGTAAATTGACTGTGTATCCCAGTGCTTGTAGCAAGTAAATGACCCTTTGTAAATCTGTTGCCAGCTTGCTTTTGTTGTCCCCTTGTAGCAGGCAGTCGTCCAGGTATGGGTAAATTTGAATTCCCTGAAGTCTGCAATGGGCGATTACTGATGCCAGGCATTTTGTGAATACTCTGGGCGCAGTAGATAAGCCAAAAGGCAATGCTGAGAATTGATAGTGCTCTGATCCTGCAAGAAATCTGAGGTATCTTCTGCAGATTGGTCGAATGGGGACGTGCAGGTATGCCTCCTTGAGATCTAGAGTTACCAGCCAAGACTCCTTGCCCAGCATGGGAAGAAGTTGCTGTAGGGTCAGCATTTTGAATTTTGGGACAATGATGTATGTATTTAAGGTGGACAGGTCGAGAATTGGTCTCCAACTTTTTCCTTTCTTGGAACTAGGAATAGTCTGGAGTAGAACCCTTTCCTTGCTCTGCTGTTGGCACTCTTTCCACAGCTCTCATGTTTGCTAACTCCATTATCTGGCGTAGAGCCTCTGTTTTGATTTGGAGGTAGATTTGGCATTCCTCTTTTGACTGGAAAAGTGTGGAAGTGAAACCGTAACCTTGATCTATGGTTTGTAAAATCCACTTGTCCTTTGTTATGTAGTGCCAGTTCTTTGAAAATAAGGTTAACTTTCCGCCTAGAGGAGCTGCTATTTGTTCCCTGGTAGGCGGATTTAGGTTAAGTCACTGTGGTTGTGTTGATGTAGTGGCAGTGGCTGTGTCTGTGCCTCTGTTGTTACCTTGCCACTGTCTTCCTCTGTAGGCACCTCCTCTGGATTGGTTTCTGCCTCTGGAACGTCTATTCCTGCCCCTTTGAAATTTTGTGGAGTCAGGAAAGGACCAATTTTGGCAGGCCAGTTCCTGCTAAACCTTGGGGTTGAACCAGCAAGAAATCTTTAACAGTTTGAACAGATTTTGCCTTTTCTTCCATTTTCTTCATAACCTGCTGGGCAGATGTACCAAACAAACTTGTCTTGTCCATAGGAGCATCTAGCAACTTAGCTTTAACATGATCCGGTAAAGCTTGTTCCTTTAGCCATGCATGCCTTCTTATCACTGTGCCTGTCATGGCTGATCTAAATGAAGCCTCCAGTGCATCATAGCCACATTTTAAGGAATGGTTGCTAACCTGTTGTATGTTATTTACCATCTCTAATACATATTTCTTATCAAGAGATTCATCAGTGGTTAGTTTTTAGTTAACTGATCCAGCATAAACTCTTGGTATTGTATCATGTGAAACTGACAGTTTAAAGCTCTAGCTGAGAGAGTAGCTGAAGTGTAGACCTCTTTACCCCATCTGTCTAATGACCTTGCTTCCCTTTCAGAAGGAATAGGGTTTTTAGCTATGGTCGCGGCTACTGCCTTGGGGCCCTGGGATATAGTTTCTGGGTCTGCAAGTGGAGCCTTGTAAAGGTGGTGATGAGTATCTGGCACCCTGTAAAATCTGTCTGGTTTGGCAGGGGCTGGGGGTAAAGAATCTGGAGCGGAGCAAACATCATTGAAAGCATCATCCACCACAGAGTGAACAGAGGGTATAGCTAAGGGCCTGTGCTGTGGAAGGTGCAGAAAAGTCCTAAGTCTTTTTCTGGAGTCTGAAAAATCCTGTTGCTGCCATTGGAACTGTTCTCGCATGGCATGCAAGGTTTCCCCAAAGGAGAATTCTTCTGGTGGGGAAGCAGCTGGGATGGATTCTTCAGCATCAGAATCTTCAAAATTGGAGAAGGGAGCCTCTGGCTGGTCAGTTATGTCTGATTCATCAGCAGAATCATCAGAGGACACTGGCTCAGGGGGCTCTGCCCTAGGTCTCTTCTCTGGGGGCTGAGAGGCCCTGTCTGGGTGAGATTGAGATCCTCTAATTAAAGAAATTAAATCTTCTGCCAAAGTAAGCATTTGAGAACTAGAAGAGGGCCTGGATGTGGGTGGTTTAACAGGCACTGTTTTAGTAGTCTTGGCTGCTTTAGCCCTGGCGAAGGCCTTAATGGACATGGCTGCTGGAGGCCTAGCAGCACCACGTGCTGGGGTAGAAACATCCAAGGGATGGTGTCTGATAAGTCAACCACCGTAGTGGGTAAAATTTGTGAAGTCGTTTCAAGAGTTGTAGCAGGGGCCTCGGTTGTAGGAATAGGTTCAGCTGTACTTTGTTCAGTTTTCTCGGTTTCAGCGAAACCGACACACTCGCGTTTTGCTTGACCATGGTTTCGGCCGAAACCGCGGACCGCGAGTGTCGGTCTTTATCTTTGCGTTTTTGCTAGATTGGGTAGTCGGAGGATCCGACGGCATAATGTACGCAAAATCAGAACCGAAAAACTGTTCTGCAAACTCCGACCGACGCCTAAGCGTTCGTCGGTTGAAAGAAGCACAGGCCGAACAGGCTGCTACGTCGTGGGCTGGGCCTAAACAAGGCAGACAGTAAGAGTGGAAATCTTTATGAGGTATTTGTTTCCCACAGTTTAAACAATTGTTAACTTTTTCTGACATCGGCTGAGGCAAGAAAGAGTCCCCAACGGGGTACTTAGCTTTAGAAGTCTTCGAAGTAGTATTCGGTAGAAGTAATCTCTGGATCCGACCGACCGGCACTTGCGAACAGCTTCTGCTTGGCGCCACGGCAAGAAAGACTGAGGAAAATGGGGGCGGGTGATGACCTTTTTACCGAAGACCAAAAGTGATGACGTGGGGTGGAGTGCGACATCAGCGAAGCGGACCCGGACTTTGGAATCCGGCCGACTGAAGGGCTGCCTGACGACAGGACAACCCACTTGTTATGACTGCAGATGCATCCATGAAGGACATCATACTTGATCTCATCATCACGAACATGGGATCACAATGTTCAACACCGGAAGTATACCCCTCACTGGTGAGATCAGATCATAAACTAATCTCACTGGAGGTCCTCATCCCGCCCCCACCTGAAATAAAAAAGACCACAGTGAAAAACTTCTCAAAAGCCGACTTCACACTTCTAAAAACTAGTGTGGTCTCCTTTAAGGCCCCTGAGCCAGTGGTAAACATTACTCAAACCGCTGAATCACTTACAAATGCCTTCTACCAGCACCTACAGGACTGCATGGATCAGGCAATCCCTAACAAAACTAAGACTCTTTGTACCAAAGGCAAGCGTCCAGTCTGGTGGACCCCAGCCATAAACAAGCTCTACAACAAAAGGAGGAAGCTACTACAAGATAGAGCAAAATCCTTGAAAGGTAAGACATCTTTGATCATTATAAGTAAAAAACTAAGAGCTCTCATAAAATCATCCAAGGCAAATTTTGAGAGAAAAATCGCCAAGGACTCAAAAGACAATCATAAGGCCTTCTTTAGCTATGCTAGAAACCTAGGAGGAAACTCCCAGATATGCTACAAATTAGTTCAAAATGATGTGAAGATTACTGAACCTACACACATTGCCAACATACTGGCTGACAGGTTCAGTGCAAACTTCTCCCCCCCCCTCCCCCGCAAAAGGAGAGATCTATACCAGAGGATTGTAGCCCCCCAAACATCTCCAACGCCCAGGTGAGAACTGCTCTCTCCAAGGCAAAAAACACAGCATCCATGGGACCGGATGGTGTCCCCGGCTGTGTGCTCCACTTAACTCAATGAGGAATTAAACCCGCAGTTAGGACAGCTTTTTAATCTTAGCCTAACCTCAGGATACATCCAAGGAGTGGCGCACGCACTGTGGTCCCACTTCATAAGGGCGGTGCCTCCACCGACCCTAGAAATTACCGTCCCATTAGCTTGACAAGCCTTATCTGCAAAGCCATGGAGAGGATCATAATGGAACTCATAAATAAAGACATAGGGAACTTGCAGACTTTGGATCCATCCCAGTTTGGCTTTGTCAAAGGCAGATCATGCCTCTTAAATTTGGTTGACTTTTTCGAAACAGTCACCAAGGCCATTGATGAGGGCAAGGCAGTCCATACAGCCTACCTCGACCTGGCAAAGGCCTACGACACAATACCCCACTCAGGTATCATCGAAAAACTCATCAGCTTAAATGTAAACCCATACATCACAAGATGGGTTGCAAACTGGCTAAGTGACAGAACCCACAGGGTCAGAGTTGCTGGCGCCATGTCAGACTCAAAGCCTGTCACAAGTGGTGTCCCACAGGGCTCAGTCCTGGGACCACTCTTGTTCGGCATCTACTTTTCTGAAGTACAATCAAACACAGGAGGGTTATGGCTGACAAAGTTTGCAGATGACTGCAAACTGGGCGCCATAGTTGAAAACACATCTGACACAGATATCCTTCAGAAGAGCCTCACAGAAACGGATAACTGGTGCCAGAGCCATGGCCTAAAGTTAAACGCCAAGAAATGCATAGTCATACCCTTCGGGAAAAACAAGGTTACCCCTAGCTACCATATAGGTGGCAATCCACTGAGCACAGAAGAAGTCATCAGGGATCTGGGGACCCAGGTTGACAGTAACCTTTCTTGACACTCATGTTGCCAAAGTAGTTAGGAAAACCTTCTACATTGCCCACCTGATCATGAAGGGATTCACATCTAGATCTAGGGAGGTCATCATCCCCCTGTACTCATCACTCATTAGACCTATGATTGAGTACAATGCCCCAATCGGAATGTATCTGACCCGACACCTGCAGCAGCTGGAAAGGCCCCAAATGTTCCTCACCAAAAGGATAAAGGGTCTCAAAAATATGTCTTATGCTGCCAGACTGAAAGAACTCCAGCTCTATTCAGTCGCATACCGCTTGCTCAGAGGTGACCTGTGCCTGACATATAAGGCCATGTCAAACCCAGATTTGATGAATATGCTTCACCTCAAAAATCTAGATCCTCAGAACCACAAGGCGGAGACTTGAACCTTGACACGGTTATTAATAGAACGTGCTGGAGGGACAGATTCATCACCCAGAGACTCCCTATGCTGTGGAACAAAATCCCGGTACATGTGAGGCAGAGCACCTCGCTGGCCTTGTTCAAGAGGAATCTTGACCAATGGATGGGAGATCGCAGATATACCCCAGGGATTACTTCAGTGTCACTGCTTGACAGAGGCACAGCAAAATAATAGGCATAGTTTTCTTCAAACTAAAGGGGTGGCGAAAGCCACATAACTATGGGCTAGGCTTATAAGTGCCCTTGGGCAGATAGCCTAGTATGAACCTATGAACCTAGTATATGTATATCTGTATATATATAGCTAGGTGAATGACATCAGAACCAATAAGAACAGGTAATTAGTGGTTACATTTGGTCATTAAGACCAGGTGGAAATAAAGCTCCAAGTTTTATTATCCATTTCTTTTCTTTAAAATTCAACATGTCATGCCAACTTTGTTTATCTTTACAAATACCTTTAATATGGTCAATGATAACAAACTTATAAGAAGCTGTTATATGTATCAAACTGTGTTTGTATAAAGCATTATTATTTCGAACCAACGCCCCAATAATGCTTTATACAAACACAGTTTGATACATATAACAGCTTCTTATAAGTTTGTTATCATTGACCATATTAAAGGTATTTGTAAAGATAAACAAAGTTGGCATGACAGCTTCCAGACCCCTAGTCTACCATCCCCCCCAGATATCTTCAAACACAAGTTGAAAGTTACTAAAAAAAAATACACTGATGAAACAAGTATGTGCACATAAAAGACAACCACACATCTTTTTCGCGCTCCTCTCACAGTAACTTGATCTTTACTAGCATTTTATCATCAGAATTCTGTAATGTCTTCGGCATTGCCATTTCTGGTATCTGACCATGAGTGAAGTCTTTCACTAACTGCCATAAATGTAATAGTTACACAGCACATTGCTCACATGTACAAGTAACTAAACTTACCTGTGACTGGCAGAAATTAATTTTTTTCATCACACCATTCACATGTACATGTACTACACTTTCTGCCATTCAACGTATTTCCCCCTAGTTGTCCACGAACTACTCAATAGCAGCAAGCCCAACAAAGGTTAGTGCAGCATTATTAACCAAATTGCTTGGCATCTGAGAAGCAGTCCAGGGCATTAATGAGGTTGACAGTAAAGTACAAGAAATTTTGTACTCAAGATAAATTGAGAAAGTTCAACAATGGGAATAGTACAACATTATGAATGTACTACACTTATATTTTGCAAAAGTCTTTTTTGTTAAAAGAAATGTTTATATACTGCTTGCACTACAGTGCTACAGGAGAGCTGTATCAGAGTTCAGCGTTGTTTTAGAACGATGTCACAACCACTGGTCTCTTCTGCAGTATCATTTAGAGACTGTCATCAAAGCAGTACTACCACCTTCTCACTTTAGTAAGCAACTGATGTCCAGATCCAACTGTCTGATCTATTTCACATAACTGATCCGCCTTTCAGCAGGCCACAATATTACACAAATGATCAAACCCTGCATCATTAACAAAATTACAGAAAAGTACAGTCACACAGGTAAAGTTACCATAACAGCAGATGTCTGAATAATCACTGCTGCAGTAGCCTTAGCCATATGGGTTGCATCCTGTTAATGATGTAATCTGCTAAAGATAGAAAAGCTAGCCAGCTTTCAAAGCTTAAGAGCACCTTCCATGTTCCCAAACTATTAATCAAGTCGCAAAGAGGTTCTGGTAAGAAGACCAGGATTTGGCTGGCTTGGCACAACGTAAACTTGGATACTACTTTAGGCATAAAGCAAGGATTAGCTGTTAAGGATACCTTATTAATGATGTAATCTGCTAACGATAGAAAAGCTAGCCAGCTTTCAAAGCTTAAGAGCACCTTCCATGTTCCCAAACTATTAATCAAGTCGCAAAGAGGTTCTGGTAAGAAGACCAGGATTTGGCTGGCTTGGCACAACGTAAACTTGGATACTACTTTAGGCATAAAGCAAGGATTAGCTGTTAAGGATACCCTATTTTTTATGGAAAATGAAACGGGACTGACACCATAACAGCATGCAACTCTGATACTATTCTTACACAAGTCAGTGCAATAAGCATAACTGTTTTCTATGTTAAGAACCTCAAATTAGCCAGATGAGTTAGTTAAATTGGAATAAGTGTTAATTTTTCTAAAACAAAGTAAAGATCCCAATAAGAAGCCATGTGTTTTCTAGGAGGCCTGGCATGCAATATCCCTTTCAAAAACATTTAACATGGGAATGCACTGGAAGAGGAGGACCTGTGGGCAGGCCCTCTGAAATAGCTGACAACTGAATTTTGAAAATGTTTTCCTACTTTGTAATATATGAATTCTTAGCTGCAGGTTTTGCCTCCAATACCTGCTACATGTCCTCAGAATTTTAAAAAGTTTCAGGCACCTATTTGCTATCACCCAGACAGTTAGCTGCAGTTGTTTTGAGTTGGGATGCATCAAACACTTCTGTTGTCCTGTGCAAGAAGGTCCAGTCTGGGAAAAAGCTTATGGTAATTACTCTCTGCCATTTCCAAAAGGGAAAAATTAAACTTACGTATGTAATTACCATAACAACAGATCTGTGCTGCCTCCTATTCATCAACTAAAAAAGAAAAAACTCCAAAACTTTTAAAACAAAAAAGCGAGTAAAAAACTGGGGCAGCAGATAGAATCACGCTTATTTATTTAGCGCTTTCGGAAAAGCTAGTACCTTTCCTTCTTCAGATCAGATCTGTCTCCTATTCATCTCAACCCATATGTAACTAGCTCAAAGGTCCACACCTCAGAATCTTCAGTCCAAGAGTTCCATGTCCTCTACCAATAATGCCCTGTCCCAACTACACCTCCTCAGATCAATTCTGTTCTATCAGTGTACCTATAGCAGTGTTGCAAGGTATTAGATCCTGCACAACAGACAGGGAAACAAGTGAAAGGGGCATTACATGAGCCCCCTCAAACAGCTTTGGGGTCAGTCCGCAGTCAGCCAGGAGTAACATTAAGGAATAACAATATTGAGGGGGCATGGAGTTACAGAGGATAGAAATGGACAACAGAAGACAACATGGATCATTCTTTATAGCAAGTACATAACTTTTATATCTTGTTTTTTTCCATCCATCTCAACCTGTGGGACAAAGTCCCCAGCCAGGAAAAAAAAATCTAGTTGGTCTCAGGAGAGAACATTCCTCAAAAAGGTGGAGCCAAGGAAGATCTAGATCTAGACTGAATATCTAATTTGCAATGGTTTACAAACTTACAGTACTAGACCAGGTAGTGGCTACCAAATGTTATCTATAGAGGCCGGAGCTAAAACAGCACCCAAGGTAGCGACTGCTCTACAAGAACGAGCTCTAGACTTCTTCCAAGTATGCAAATGTCACTTTGGAAAGAAGTTTTGCCACTCAAGAGTTGGAAAAGAAGATCAAAAACCAAATAGGATTTTGAGTCTCTTAGTTTTGTCCAAACAGAAACTCAGTTTGTGCCAAACATCTACATAGTGAATCAAGTACCCTCTGTTCTCACTGAAATTTGGGAAGAAAATGGGTAGATTCAAATTACAATCTAGAGATGGAGAGTTATTTTGAAGAGTAACCCTATTCTTGTGGAAACACCAGGTACAGAGGAATGGTAAAGTACAGTTTTGTACCTACCATAAATGTAGATGTTCGAGTGTTCAGACTGCTGCAGTCATCACACTTGAGTTATCCTGCCGTCAAGGTGGTCCCGCAGTCGGCCAGAGTTCCAAAGTCTTGGTCCGGCGTCGGTTGCTGTCGCTTCCTCCCTGACGTCAGTGCGCCAGGGGTATATAATACGCATCCAACGCCATTTTCTTCAGTTTTTCCTGCCCCAGATGTCAGGTGCCCCCAAGTAGGTAGGCAATACATATTGCTAATCAAAAATATACATATAAAATAAAAACAATACCTTCAGTTACCAGCAAATACACCCCAAAGGTTGTACAGGATAGAAAGGTATAGATAAGTCCAGCTGGTTCAGAGGGGATGGAGGGAGGGTAACCTGGACTGCAGCAGTGTGAACACTCGAACATCTACATTTATGGTAGGTACAAAACTGTACTATGTTCATCGTGTTACACTGCTGCAGTCATCACACTTGGGTAGAATCCCAAAGCTAAGGTTGGGTGGCTGGTCTATAAAGAATTAGGCTTGGCTATGAGGCCCTGCAGAACTGCAGTGGCAAATCCTGCTCTGGATTTAGAGTAAAGAGGCAGGTGGTAATGCTTGGTAAAGGTGTGCACTGAACTCCAAGTTGCAGCCTCCAAAATTTCCTTGGTAGGTACTCCTCTGAGAAAGGCCGTTGAAGTGGCTGTTACCCTGGTGGAATGTGACCTAATGTTATTAGGGACTGATTTTTCCATGCTGTGTGTAGCAGTACCGAATACAGTGTCCTATCCATTTGGATATAGTCTGCTTTGAGAAAGCCTTGCCCTGTGATCCTGCAGCATATGCTACAAACAGTTGTTCAGTTTTCCTGAAAACTTTTGTTTTGTCCAAGTAGAAGCGTAGCTACCTGTGTATGTCCAAAGAATGCAGAAGTCTCTCCCTTTTATTCTGGGGGTTTGGATAAAAAGTTGGCAAATGGATGGTTTGGTTAAGAGCCACACTAGATACCACCTTTGGCATAAAGGTAGGGTTTGTCCTTAAAGATACCCTTGTCCTGATGAAAAATTATAAAAGTTCCACTGCCATAAATGCCTGTAGCTCTGAGACTCTTCGTGCTGAAGTTACTGCCAGGAGCAGAGCTGTTTTCCATGATAAAAATTTTAGATCAGCTGTATTGGCTGGATCAAAAGGTGGTAGGGTCAGTTTTTCCAAAACGAAATTGAGGTTCCAAGTTGGTGTTGGTGCTCTCCGGGGCAGTCTTATGTTTTTAGCCCCTCTGAGGTACTGCTTTAGCAAGGGATGGGAGAATAAAGGAGGATCCGTGTTGTAATGTGCTGAAATGGCAGAGTCGTGGATCTTAATTGATGAAAAGGATAGGCCTCTGTCCAGCATCTCAGTTAAGTATTGTAAAATCTGAGGAATGTTTGGAACAAGAGGGTCAAGGCTTTGAGCCTGGTTCCAGGCGCAGAATCTCTTCCATTTTTCTGAGTAAGCTTTCCTGGTACTAGGCCTCCTGGCCTCTAAAATGACATCCATAACAGCTTTAGAAAGAGGTGTTGCCTGTTTGACTAAAGTATCTGCCATGCAACCAGATTTAGGGTTTTGAGCTGACCGTGCAGGATCTGATTGTTTTGAGTCAGAAGGTGTGGAATTTGGGGTAAAATCCATGGTGGGCCCTGAGCCAAGTTCCTTAAGATAGGGTACCAGTGCTGGCGTGGCCAGTCTGGAGCAATCAGGATCATCTGTGTTTTTTCTTGTCTGGCTTTTAGGAGTACCTTTGAAAGGAGAGGCAGTGGTGGGAAGGCATAAACTTTTAGGTTTTTCCAGCTGAACAGAAGAGCATCCACTTTCCATGCTTGCTTGTGATAAGTCCTTGTGCAGAATTTTCGTTGTTGGCGATTCAGTGGGGAGGCAAAAAGATCCATGTCTGGGCATCCCCATTTTTGCACTATCATTCTGAACAATTTGTGGATTCAATCTCCATTCGTGAGGGTCCATGATATTTCTGCTTAGGTCATCTCCCAGAGTATTTTTCTTTCCTGGCAGGAATTGTGCTTGCAGGTGAACTTGGTACGTTAGAGCTGTGTTCCACAAGGTCATGTCTTGCCTGCATAGGGGATAAGAATGAGTGCCCCCTTGCTTGTTTATGTACCACATTACTGTGGTGTTGTCTGTCTTTAGTAATAGTTGTCCTGGATGTAGAAGGTCCTTGAAAGCTGTTAGGGCATTTCGAACAGAGAACATCTCGTTTTGATTGATGTTAAGATGCATCTGGTCTGTGGTCCACTTGCCCTGAATGCATATTCCTGCCATGTGTGCTCCCCAGGCGTAATCTGAAACATCTGTTGTTAGAGTTTGCCTGGCTGTGGGTTGGGTAAAAGGCTGACCCTTGTTTAGGTGACATGCCTGTGCCCACCATCGAAACTCCTGTTGTAGGCAGGGAATCATTGGTATTACTGCTTCTAAACTGTGAATGTTGCGTCCAAACACTTTTTAGGTACCATTGTAATTTCCTCATATGCAGTCTGGCATATGGTATTAATATTATGCAGGATGCCATGAATCCCAGGGCCTGCAGAATTTTTCTTGCAGGGAGATGGGACTTTTTTGCCAGTAAATGAAAATATTGAGTTAGTTGAACTTGTTTGTCTGGCGCGAGTTAAGCCATCTGGGCCGTTGTATTTAAGCTGGCACCCGGGAATGTAAATTGTTGTGAGGGCACTAGTTTTGACTTCTTTTCATTTACTGTGTACCCTAGAGAAATTAGCAATTTTTTTCACAAATGCCAGATGCTGTAGAAGAATGTCCTTTGTCTCTGCTTGAATGAGGCAGTCATCCAGGTATGGATATATTTGAATCCCTTTTTGTCTGCAAAATGAAATTACTGGTGCCTGGCACTTTGTGAAGACCCTGGGAGCAGTAGATAACCCAAAGGGCAGTGCAGAGAATTGGTAGTGCACTTTGAATCTGAGGTATCTTCTGCAATTCTGTCTGATAGGGACATGCAGGTATGCCTCTGAGGTCCAGAGTAACAAGCCAAGCCTTCTTGCCCAGCATGGGTAGATGCTGCTGTAATGTCAACATTTTGAATTTCGGAATATCCAGGTAAGTGTTCAGAATTGAAAGGTCTAGTATGGGCCTCAATGCTTTGTCCTTTCTGGGGACCAGAAAGAGTCTTGAGTAAAATCCTTGTCCTTTGTTCCTGTTGTGGTACTTTTTGAATAGCTCTCATGTCCATGAGGGCTGAAATTTGTTTTTGTGCCTCTGCCCATTGATTTTGTGGCAGGTCTGGCATTCCTTTTAGCTTTGGTAAAGTATGAAAGTGGAATTTGCAACCTTGAGACACAATATTCAGAACCCATTTGTCTTGAATGATTGTTTGACAGTTTTGAGAAAAAAGTGCTAGTTTTCCCCCTATGGGGGCTTCCAAAAGGGACATGCTTGGCATACGAAGAGGAAAGTCATTGTGGCTGTTTCCTGTAAGGTTGAGACTTGTCCTCACCTCCTTTTGGGGTTGAGGTGCCCCACTGTCATTGTCTGTCTGAGCCTTGGGGTTGAGATCTGCCTCTTGGGCGTCTGTATCTGCCTCTCAGTGGCCTGTCTGACACTGGAAAGGACCAATTCTTTGTTGGCCAATTTCTACTAAACCGAGGTGGCTGTACCTGTCAGAAATCCTTGACTTTTTGCCTAGCTTTAGCTTTATCCTCCATTTTCTTTAACATCTCTTCTGCCTTAACACCAAACAAGGTATTATACTGTAAAGGAGCATCCAATAATTTTGCCTTAACATGATCAGGTAAACTCTGTTCTTTTAACCAAGCATGTCTTCGAATAACAGAACCTGTAACTGCGGTCCGACAAGAGGCCAGAATCAAAACCACATTGCAGAATAAGTTTTCCCATCTGTACAACTGCATGCAATAAATCCTGCATTTCTTTACAATCAGGAGCTTCTGAGCTTGCAAGCATTTTCTGTTTTAACTGAGCCATTAAATATTGTTGGTACTTAAGCATGTGAAACTGGCAATTTAAAGCTCTTACTGCTAAAGTTGCAGACGTGTATACTCCCCCCCCCCCCCCAAAGCTCTGGAATCTCTGTCAGAGGGTACTGGATTTTTTGCAATGGAAGCCTTAACCCCTTTTGGACCCTAGGAAATAGTTTCTGGATTAGCAGAAGGGTTTTTGTAAAGAAACTTGTGAGAGTCAGGGACAATATCTATCTGGCTTGGCTGGAGCAGGGGGCAAAGAGTCAGGAGATAAGCTGGATTCAGAGAACACATCATCCACAATATCTAGCACAGGCGGAATAGTCAGGGGCCTGTGCTGAGACAACAAGAGGAAATCCCTGAGCCTTTTCTTGGATTCTGAGTATTCCTGACTTTCCCAATGGAAATGCTCCCTCATGGTTTGTAAAATTTCCCCAAAAGAATGATCCTCAGGAGGAGAGGCTGAAGGGATAGATTCTTCAGCATCAGAGTCCTCATAGGGGGGTAGAGAGTATCCCTGGTCTGAAGAGGAATCAGAGGAAATGGAAACCTGATCAGAGGAGTCATAGTCTGTATCCTGCCTAGGCCTTTTCTCAGGAGGGGGGTGGGAACCCCTGATTAGAGTAATGAGGTCTTCGGCCATTTTAAGCATCTGTTTCTTAGGCATGGAGGACTGTCCAGGAGAATGCTGTATTTGTTTCTTAGTCTTTAATGATACCTTTGTCTTGGCTGTTGTTTTAATGGTAAGTTGTGAAGGTCTGAAAACACCCTCAGAAGCCGATGCCTGCTCAGCGGCTCCGGACCCATCTGAGGGATTAGTTTCCGTAGGCCCAATACCTTGAGTTTCCAGAGGCATAGATGTCTCCACGTGGGAGTCAGAGGCAGCCTGTGGCTCTGAGGTAGCGGGTGTCAGGGGCTGCAAAAGCACCTCACTGAGAACCGGCGAATGGTCTAGAAGAGGTTTTAGTCGGTTTTGGACCTCGGATGCCTGTCTTTATCCTTGTCTTCACGTTTTTTCGGTATTGAGGTAGTCGGCTGATCCGATGGCATAGTATAATTGAACCTTCGGCCAAAGTAGTGTAAAGCAAAATCAAAACGTCTTTTTAGTGTGAGTTTGTTAAATCTAGCACAAAACCGACAGCTAGTGACGTCGTGATCAGGGCCTAGGCATGGAATACAGTAAGAGTGGAAGTCCTTATGAGGTATTTGCTTCCCACAAGAAATACAATTTTTAACTTTTTCTGACATCGGTCTGAGGCAAGAAAAACATTTCCCCAACGGGGTACTTAGCTTTACTGAAGATTTCGGATCTGAAATTAGACTTCGAAAATCTCAGGAGTCGGCCGACCGGCACTTGCAAACTGCTTCTGCTTCGGGCACCGCGCGACAAGAAAGTCTGGAGAAAATGGCGTCGGATGCATATTCTATACCCCTGGCGCACTGACGTCAGGGAGGAAGCGACAGCAAACTATGCCGGACCAAGACTTTGGAACTTTGGCCGACTGCGGGACCACCTGACAGCAGGATAACCCAAGTGTGATGACTGCAGCAGTGTAACACGATGAACATCATAGGACTTGAAGCTCTGTTGCTCTTCAGAGACAAGTAATTCCCACCAAGAACAGGGTCTCCCAAGATAAGATTTTTAAAGAAACTCCATTAGTAGGTTCAAAGGGCGGCCTAGTGAGAACTTGAAAAAGTAGATTGAGCTCCCAGGATGGGACTGAGCCCAGTACCAGAGATCTGAATGGAAAGAGATCTTTCAAGAAAACTTTAGATAATTTCAAAGCTGCAACTGGCATGTAATCCATGCCAATACAGAAACTGGAGATGATGGAAGACAAGAAGTTATGTACTCACCATAACGTTCGATGTATGTAGTCCATCTCGCCGCACATTCTTACCCATGGGTTCGGAGCCGAATGTCGGCTCTGACTCAGCCATACTTTTCTAGCTCAAAGTCTTTCTACTGGCTGGGCTAAGATGGTATCTCATGCTGCAATGCTCTCTATCCCCAGATCTAGTTTGCTGCGAGCACCAGCACTCATTCTCCATGCATAACACCACCTAAGGAAAGGAAGAACAAACCAAGAATGAAGGGAGCTCTGAAACCAGACCTAACCTCCAGATCCTCCAGGACGGGGGAAGGAGGGGGGGGGGGAAGAGTAAGAATGTGACGCGAGATGGACTACATACATCGAACGTTATGGTGAGTACATAACTTCTTGATGTTATGTAGTCCAATCTCTCCTACATTCTTAACCGTGGGACAGCTTCCCCAGCACCTAAATCCTGGGAGGCTCAGTGGTAAATACTCCTGAGCACTGTGGAACCAAAGGAAGACCAGCCCCTAGATACCACATCTAACTTGTAATGAGTAACAAAGGTGTGAGGAGATGCCCAAGTAGCCGCAGCACAAATATCATCCATGGACAATCTGGCCTGAAAAGCTGTGCTTGTAGATACAGACCAAGTAGAGTGAGCCTTCACCCGGAACGGTAAATCCCCCCCCCCCCCCCCCGAGGAATAAATGAAAAATACAACTGGAAATCCACCTGGACAATGTGACTTTGGAAACAGGAGACCCCATTCTGTTTTCCGAAAATGAAACAAACTGGTCAGATTTTCTGAGGTCTTTCATTCTGTGCAAATAAAAACTTAATTGTCTGTGCACATCCAGTTGATGAAATTTGTATTCTGCCTTGTTTGAGAACTGGGGAAAAAACAGTGGCAATTCAATAGATTGGTTACTGACTGACGCCACTTTGGGAAGAAAGGAGGGGTTCGGTCTGACAGAAACCCTGTCTTAATAAAAAAATCAAATAAGGGGGTTTGATTGATATCCGAAACGCGTCTGGCTGACATGATGGCTACCAAAAAGACAGTCTTCCAAGTTAAGAATTTTAAATCACAAGTGGCTGCAGGCTCAAAGGGGGGTGAAGTAAGACCCTGTAGAACAAAGTTCAAGTCCCAAGGCATAACAGGTTCCGATACCGAAGGATGAAGTAACAAAGTGCCCTTCAGGAAAGCCTTGCAGAGTCTATGTGCCATCAGGCTAGGCTCGTCTGTGACATGAAAAGTAGAAATCGCCGCCACCTGGACTTTAATGGTTGCGGCCGCTGAACCCTGCTTAAACAGCATAGACAAGAACTCCAATACAGATGAAACTGGGGCTGTGTAAGGGTCAATCTTTTTGGCATGCGCCCAGGTTGAAAACCTCTTCCATTTGCTGTAATAAATCTTCCTGGTCGAGGGCTTATGAGAGGAAGATAAAATATGAACCACCCCGGCGAAAACTGATAAAGCCTAACTAATGATGGAAGTGGAGTAGTCAGGCTGTCAACCGGAGGGTCCGAAGAGAGGGATGGAGCTGCCTGACGTGTGTCAGTTTGTGGGTTCAGAATCAAAGGAGAGTCCATGAGACAGGGATGGAGAAAGGGGAACCAAATTTGACAAGGCCAGTGTGAGGCAATCAGAATCATTCTGCTTCCCAAGGATTGCGCTTTCTGAATAACCTTTGACAGCAAGGGGACCAGAGGGAAGGCATATAGTAGACCGGTGGACCAATCGTGGACTAGAGCGTCCCTGGGTGACTCCCCTTGAGGGGGGATCAATGTGAAGAAGCTGCTGCATTTGGCATTGAGGGGGCTGGCAAAAAGGTCGCAGCAAGGTTGACACCATCTGTGGAAGATCTGCTTCGCAACTTGACAGTTCAGGGACCACTCATAGGGCATCAGAATAGCTCTGCTTAGCCCGTCTACGATCACATCGGACTTCCCTGGAATGTGCATTGCCACCAGAAAATGTTGGGAAGACACTGCCCACTGCCACACTCGCATGGCCTCTCTGCAAAGGGGATGGTTCCTCCCTGCTTGTTCAGATGCCACACCACTGGCATATTGTCTGTGTGGATTGCAATAGTCCGGAGAGGAAAAAAACTCTGAAGTGCTTGCAGCGCTCGCACAGCTCTCATCTTCAGTACATTGATATGCAGATGCATCTCGTGCTCTTGCCACATGCCTTGGACTGTCCTGCCTAGATAATGCCCCCCCCTACACCCCATCTGGGAGGCATCTGTGGTCACCATGGCAACCAGGGAAGCAGGAACGAAGGGCTTTTCCACATTCAGATTGCAAGTGCGAAGCCACCAACTGAGATCCTGTTTGCACCTGTCTGTGAGTAGAATAGAGTGAGAAAGTGGAAGATGCTGAAGAGACCACTGGGCAAAGAGTAGCCACTGAAGGAGCCTCATATGTAACCTTGCCAGAGGGACTAACATAATTGTAGCAGCCATTGCCCCCAACAGTTGGAGGACCCATCTTGCTTTCGCTCTTCTCAAAGGAAACAAGGCGTAAACCTGTTGTTGTAGGACTGATTCTTTCCTGTGGTAGAAACGCCCACATGAGGACGGTGTCTAGTTCGGCGCCTATAAAGGTGACACGCTGTGAGGGCAACAAGGCAGATTTTTCCCAGTTCAATGTGATGCCCAACTGTTGACATAGGCTGACAGCAGCGTCCCTGGTCTGAAGTAGTAGATGCCTGGTGGTGGCAGTAAGGAGCCAGTCGTCCAGATACGGAAACTCTTGAATCCCTGATGTCTCAAGTGAGCAGTCACCATTGCCATGCATTTGGTAAACACCGTGGGGGATGTGGTGAGACCAAAGGGCAGGGCTCGAAATTGAAAATGACCGGCTCCCAGCTGGAAGTGTAGGTGACTTCTGGATGCCCTGTCCATCTTTATGTGGTATTAAGCATCCTTGAGGTCGATGGAGCACATCCAAACTTCTTTTCCCAACAATGGGAGAAATGGGAGAATAGACTGCAATGTGACCATTCGGAACTTGGACTTTTGCACATGGGTGTTCAATTGACTGAGATCCAATATGGGTCTCAGGTCCCCTGTCCTTTTCGGCACCTAAAGGAATCTGGAGTAAGTCACTAATCCGATCTGGTCCGATGGGACATGATGGATGGCTCCTTTTTCTAGCAGCTTTGAAACTTCTGAAGCTGTGCAATCCCTTTGACTGGGTGGAACATCTGGGATTTTCTTGATTGGAGGGGGATTTGACGAGAAGGGGATGACATATCCTCTGGAAACTATTCAAAGAACCCATTGGTCCTGGGTGAGGTCTTGCCAGGCCTCCGGGTATAATGAGATTCGACCCCCGACTGGCTCCGGAAACGCACAGTCGGGCCTCCCATCAGGAGCGGCAGTAGGGAGAACCACAAAAGGAATTGCGGTCTCCCGAGTTGCGGGGGCCTCCTCTGCCCCTAGGGCGGCATCTCCCTGAATAACCACCCCTCCCCTGCCCCTGGAAGGGGGGGGGGGCTCAACTTGTGCACTGGGAAAAAACCTCTGATTTCTTGAACCACATTCTGCCACCCCTCTGGGCCTTGGGATAAGGCCTAGAGGGAAGGGAAAAACAGACTCCTACGGCAGACAGTTTTTTTCCCTCCTGCTCGCACCTGGTGAGAGTGTCTTTCACCTTGGTTCCGAACAAAGAGGAACCATCAAAAGGGGCGTCGGTGAATGAAGACTTGAAGGCCTCCACGAAATGACAAAGGCGCATCCAGGCTTGCCTCCAAAGGGCAACTCCTGAACTTGCTGCCCTACTCACTCCCTCGGCTGAATATGAGATTAGCCTCATGGAGGAGTTTGCAATGGAACTGAGGGTAGACATCTGAGCACTGACCGTCTGGGCCACCGCCTCAGAAAGGTTACCCGTGAGAGTATCTCCAAGCTCCTTGAGGAGATCTCTCTGGAGCCGTGGAAAGTGTGATAAGTAATTCAGTGACAGTAAGGTAAAGGTCGCTGAAGAAAACATACGCATCCTGTACCGGTCCATGGTTCTAGACTCCTGGTTAGGGGGATGGACGGTGAAAGAAGTCTCAGCTAATTCCTTCTGGGTGGCAGCTGCCACCACCATGGCATCCACAGGGACTCCACTGGGCAGAAATTCCTTATGAGGAGGAGCAGACAAAAATTTATTGGGTCTCCTGGGGACTGGTTCCACAGAGTCAGGGGTTTCCCACACCCTTCGACAAACCAAATCCAGAAGCTCGAAGAGTGGAGATACCCAGGAGGCAGACGGCTGAGCACCAAAGGCCTTCAGGAAGACAGACTCCTCCTCGGAGGGGGCTTTAGATGGCCAGTCACCACTTTTCAGAATCTCTAGGATGTCAGAGAAAGAAACATCCTCAGAGGATGACTTCTGGGACCCCTCCGATTCCTCGAGGTCGGTGTCTGATGTGAGATACTCATCCTGGGAATCTATGTGCTTCCTCTTGCACGTCTTCTTTCTGGGTGGCTCCTCAGGCAAAAATTTTGAGGGGCCCTCAGAAATGTGGGGACCACTCGTGGGGGTACCCTGAGGCCTTGGGGCTCCTCTGTCTAGAGATAGACGGTGATCAGAGACCTGCATCAGTGTAGTAGGGGACAGAATGACCGACCTGCATCATGCTGCTGACAACCTGGCCAGAGCGCTCTGCATGGCCTCGAAAGCTGGTCCTCCCGAGTCCGAAGAATGACCAGCCTCCGAAGCAAAGACAGGAGTTAGATTTCCCCGCGCCGAAGCACCAAGAGGGAGACTAGGAGCAGAGAGGTGTCCCGAAGCCTATCCCTCGGGTCCGACCGAACAATCCAGAGTCCTGAACACCATGGATAGCGCAGACAGGGTTGGAGCGGACGTCGGCACCGATAAGGCAGGAGGGGCTGTAGGAATCTACCTAGTGACATCACACGGAGCTGAGCACTCCGGCTTTGAAAGCGGAGATGTGCTTGGAGGAGGAAGTATCGAAGCAGGTTAAGGGACCGGCTCCAGTGCCAACTAGGTCGGAGCAGAGAACAATTTTGCCAGGACTGGTGACTGAAGTCTCTGCACCACTCTATCGACGTCCACATCCGATAAGGTCCTGAAAGATTTGGAGGATAGAGAAGGAGATCGAGACCTCCTCTCTGAAGGGGACCTGTGAGGAGGGGATACTGGCCTAATGCTAGGCGATCGGCTCCGAACAGGTTCCAAGATTGGAGCCGAAACAGGTTCCATAACAACTGACACTTCCTGCAGCCCAAAGAACAATGGAGCAGAGGATGTCGAAGCAGACTGCTATTTTCTCCGGTGGCTCCGAGGAGACTGATGGAGCCGGAGATCTCTTTTGTTTTTGAGGATTTTGCCTTAGAGCTGGAAGCACTCTCCAGACCCTCCTCGTTGGGGGGTTTCAGAAGTCCCTTCAAAATCAACTTATTCTTCCTTTCCTGAAGAACTCGCGGACTAAAGGCATGACAAACTGCACGACTCCTGGAGATGAATCACTCCCAGACAATACAGACAGAGTGTCCATCGGTAATGGACATTTTATAACTGCACCTAGAGCATTTCTTGAAGCCCAAGGGCTTGTGCTCCTTAGTATCTTTGGACATAGTTAATCAACAACAATTAACCACTGAATAAATCGACCAATGGTCACACAGTCACAAGGCGGGAAAAAGCCTACAACAAACAGAATACCACAAGATCTCCAAGTTAAACGATCCTCAGACACGAACACAAGTGGGGAAGGACTAATTCCTCTAATTTAAAAGGTTTTAGTTCCGGGAAACTTTTATAACACAAGGAAAGCAAGGGGACATACTAGGTCCTGTAACTGAAAAGTACAGTTTTGTACCTACCATAAATGTAGATGTCCGATAGACATGCAACTGCAGTCATAACATGTGGGTTGTCCTGCCTCAGGCAGCCCTCGGTCGGCCGGATTCCAAAGTCTGGGTCCGACGTCGGCTGATGTCGCATTTCTCTCGGACGTCAGAGCGGCTGGAGTACATAAGCATCAGCGGACGCCATTTTCTTCAGTGTTTCTTGCCCCAGATGCCAGGTGCCCTCCAAGGAAGGCTGTAATCAAACTGGAAGACAAAAGCAGGATTCCAAACAAGTAAATGAGCAATAAAACAAATACACCATAACAGATATCCCCAGCTAAGAGAAACAGGGATAGGAGTGGACCCTAGGCATAGAGGGGTATGGAGGGTGGGAAAATCCGACTGCAGTTGCATGTCTATCGGACATCTACATTTATGGTAGGTACAAAACTGTACTATGTCCTTCAAGAATGCAACTGCAGTCATAACATGTGGGTAGAATACCATAGCTTAGCTGGGGGAGGAGGAATGCTCTAGGAAAAAGATGGTGTGGCAATCAAACCCTGCAGGACTGCCGAAGCAAAGCCTGCTCTGGATCTGGAATATAGAGGGAGACTGTAGTGTTTGGAGAATGTATGCACAGAGCTCCATGTAGCAGCTTCTAGAATGTCCTTAGTAGGCACCCCTCTTAAGAATGCTGTAGAGGTGGCTGTAGCTCTGGTGGAATGTGGTCTGACATTGACTGGAACAGTCTTTCCATGAAAGGAATAACAGAATCTGATGCAATGCCCAATCCATTTTGAAATAGTCTGTTTTGAGATTGCTTTTCCTTGTACTGCAGGGGCGTAAGCTACAAAAAGTTGTTCAGACTTCCTACTGGTCTTGGTTCTGTCCAAGTAGTAACGAAGTTGACTGTGAATGTCCAAGGTATGCAACAGTCTTTCCCCCCTGTTCTCAGGATTGGGGAAGAAAGCAGGCAGATGAATGGCTTGATTTAAAGAAACCCTAGATACCACCTTTGGCATAAAAGTAGGGTTGGTCCTTAATGAAACCCTGTCTCTGTGAAAAATAATAAAGGGTGGTATTGCCATCAGGGCCTGTAGCTCCGAAACCCTTCTTGCTGATGTAATTGCCAACAGGAAAGCTGTCTTCCATGAGAGAAATTGCAAGTCAACTGAAGCTGCTGGCTCAAAAGGAGGTAGAGTCAGTTTTTCTAGGACAAAGTTGAGGTCCCAGGCTGGAACTGGGGCCTTTCTTGGTGGCTTAATGTTCTTGATTCCCCTGAGGAATTGCCTTAGTAAAGGGTGTGAAAAAACAGGAGGATCAGTGTTGTATCTAGCTGAAATAGCTGATGCATGAATCTTTATGGAAGAATATGAGAGACCGTTCTTTAACATATCTGCCAAATATTCCAAGATGAGTGGGATGTTCAACAATGATGCATCATGTCCCTTGCTGGTATTCCAAATGCTGAATCTTTTCCACTTTGCTGAATAAACCTTTCTGGTGGATGGTCTTCGAGCCTCTGTTAGTATCCGCTGTACTTCCTTGGAGAGAGATAGGCTGAAGTTATTTATGGGATCTCCCAGGCTGTTAGCTGCAGTGTGTTTAGATTTGGATGCACTGTTTCGAAGTTGTGTTGAGTCAGAAGTAGAGGCCATTGGGGAAGGGCCCACCTCCTGGTGTGACATATGCTCCGTAGTAATGGGTACCAGTGTTGTCTTGGCCAGTCCGGACCTATTATGATTCCTTTCGGTCTCTCTGCTTTGATCTTTAGTAATACTGAGGTCATCAGTGGCAGAGGTGGAAATGCATAGATTGTTAGGGAGTTCCAATTGAATGAGAGGGCATCTATTTTCCAAGCTTTCGGATGGTATGTCCTTGTGCAGTATTTTGGCAGAAGATGATTGAGATGAGAGGCAAATAGGTCCACTTCTGGCTTGTCCCATGTCGAAGTGAGTTGTCTGAAGGCCTTTGGATGTAACCTCCACTCGTGTGATCTGTGAAATTCCTGCTTAGGCTGTCCGCCAACACATTGTCCTTTCCTGGAACAAACTGGGATTGTAACTGGATGTTTAGGCTCAGTGATTTCTCCCAAAGATGCATTGTCAGTCTGCAAAGGGGGTAAGAGTGGGTGCCCCCTTGCTTGTTTATGTACCACATTACAGTGGTGTTTGTCTGTCCGTATCAGTAAATGGCCTTGCTGGAGTTGGTTTTGAAAAGCCTCGATGGCATGCATTACTGCCAGCATTTCCTTTTGGTTTATGTGCAGATGTGTTTCCTTTGGAGACCATTGTCCTTGTATACACCTGCCTTCCATGTGCGCCCCCCATCCAAGGTCTGAGGTGTCTGTGGTCATGGTCTGTGTTATCTGTGGTTTTTTGAATGACATACCTGTGTTTGCCTGGCTCATCGAGGCCCACCACAGGAATTCCTTTTGTAGGCATGGAATGAGCGGTATGATTGTCTCCAAGTTGTTGCTGTGTTGAGACCAAATACTTTTTAGGTACCATTGAAGCTTTCTCATGTGTAGCCTTGCTAATGGAACCAGGAGAATGCAGGATGCCATGTAACCCAGGGCCTGTAGGAATCTCCTTGCAGTCATCTGGGTGAGTTTTGCTAAGCCTTTGAAATAATGAGTTAACTTCTCTTGCTTGTCTTCTGTCGGGTAAGCCATCTGAGAGGCTGTGTCTAGTTTGGCGCCTAAGAAGATTATTTGCTGGGATGGCTGCAGTCTTGACTTTTGGAAGTTGACTGTATCCCAGAGCTTGAAGTAATCGTATGACATAATCAAGGTTTTTTGTCAACATCAATTTGTCGTCCGCTTGTATGAGGCAGTCGTCCAGGTACGGGTAAATTTGTATCCCCTGGAGCCTGCAATGAGCAATTACTGAAGCCAGGCATTTTGTGAATACTCTGGGCGCAGTAGATAAGCCAAATGGCAATGCTGAGAATTGATAATGCTCTGGCCCTGCAAGAAATCTGAGGTATCTTCTGCAGCTGTGTCTGATAGGGACATGCAGGTATGCCTCCTTGAGGTCCAGAGTAATCAGCCAAGACCCCTTGCCCAGCATGGGAAGGAGTTGCTGTAGAGTCAGCATTTTGAACTTTGGTACTATGAGAAAGGTGTTTAATGCGGACAAGTCCAGTATTGGTCTCCATTGAGATTCTTTTCTTGGAACAAGGAACAGTCTTGAGTAAAACCCCTGGTCTTGTTTTTATTGTGAAACTCTTTCTATTGCTTTCATCCGGGTCAGCAGAGTGATTTGCTTGATAGCCTCTGCCCTCTGGTTTTGTGGTAGGTTTGGCATGCCTTGTTTTCTTGGTAAGGTATGAAAATGAAACCTGTACCCTCGGTCTATAATGTCCAAAATCCATTTGTCCTTTGTCAGTCTGTGCCAATTTTCTGCAAACAGAGATAATTTCCCGCCCAAGGGAACTTCTATTTGTTCCCTGGTAGGCTGTAGTAGAGGAAAGTCATTGAGATTGTGGTTGTGGGGCAGGTGAAACCCCTGCGTCACTTCTTTGGTTTCCTGGCTGCCATTATCGTCCCCTGTAAGGGCCTCTGTATTGGCCTCTTCCTCGGCCACGTCTGTTCTTACCCCTTTGAAACTTTTCTGTATTAGGAAAGGACCAGTTTTTGGAAGGCCAATTCCTACTGAATCTGGGGGGTTGAACCTGTAGGAAATCTTTCACCGTATGAACTGATTTTGCTCTTTCTTCGATGGTCTTTAACACATCCTTAGCATTGGCACCAAAAAGCTTGTTCTTTTCCAAAGGTGCATCCAGAAGTTTTGCTTTTACATGATCTGGTAGAGGTTGATCTTTTAACCAAGCATGTCTACGAATGACTGCCCCTGTCATAGCTGCCCTACATGAAGCTTCCAGTGCATCATATCCACACTGCAGGAAGTGATTGCTTACTTGCTGAGTGTTATGTACAGCTTCCTGCAAAGTCTTCCTGTCTAAAGGATCAGGAGTGGCTAAAGTTTTTTGTAAATCTTCTAAAAGGTAATCCTGATATTGTAACATATGAAAAAGGCAATTTAAAGCTCTCATAGATAAGGTAGTAGATGTGTAAACCTTTTTGCCCCATCTCTCTAAAGATCTAGCCTCCCTGTTGGAGGGCAGTGGATTTTTAGAGGTGGAGGCTGAAACTCCTTTAGGCCCCTGTGAAATAGTTTCCAAATCAGCAGAATGGGCCCTGAATAAATGGGAATGAGCTTCTGGGACCCTGTAATACCTGTCTGGCTTGGCTGGAGCAGGAGGAAGAGAATCAGGGGTAGCACTAGAGTCAGAATATAAATCATCCAGAACATCAAGTACAGGAGGAATAGCTAAGGGCCTGTGCTGGGGCTTCTTAAGGAAAGTCCTCAGGCATTTCCTAGAATCAGAATATTCCTGACCTTGCCACTTGAAATGTTCCCTCATGGTGTGCAGAACTTCCCCAAAAGAAATATCCTCAGGAGGGGAGGCCGAGGGGATGGAATCTTCTGCATCCGAGTCCTCATAGGTCTGGAAGAGCCCTTCCTGGCTATCAGAGTGGACAGAGCCCTCAGAATCTTCATCTGAAGGAATAGGTTCAGAGGGTTCTACCCTGGGCCTTTTATCAGAAGGAGGCTGGGATCCTCTCTCAGGATGGGCCTGTGAACCTCTAATCATGGAAATTAAATCAGCAGCCATGGACATAATTTGTGTCTCTGGAGTAGGCTGAGGTAAGGATTTGGAAGTAATATGCTTTGTTTTGCTGGCTGCCTTAGCCCTAGTGTAGGCCTTAATAGACATGGCCATAGGAGGCCTGGCAGCTCCATGTGCAGGAGTGACCTTGTCTACAGCAATGGTCTCGGGCATTTCATCGGTTTCGGTATCCGGAGGAAAATCGATAACTGGCGGAGTGATGTCCGGAATCGGAGTCGTTGGTAATGCGGTGTCTTCGGTTCGGAGCGGTGGAGAGACCGTCTCAGAGGGAACTGGAGCATTCGCGCTAGGTTTTGGCGTGGAGTCGGTGGTAGACGCGGGCCGAGGATGTCGGTCCCAGTCTTTTCGCTTTTTGGGAGTTTGCGATGTCGGAAGATCCGACGGCATGTTGTAAGCAAACTTATCGGCGAAAAAGTCTTCAGCGAACTCCACCCGGCGCCTGAGAGTGCGCTTGTTGAAGCGAGCACAGGCTACACAGGCCGAGACGTCGTGGTCTGGGCCCAGGCAAGGAAGACAGTAAGAGTGGAAATCCTTATGAGGTATTTGTTTACCACAAGAAAGACAATTGTTAACTTTTTCAGTTATTTCTGACATCAGCTGAGGCAAGAAAAGGTCCCCAATGGGGTACTTAGCTTTTTTGATGACTTCGGAATCGAAGAATACAGGAGCTGACCGACCGGCACTTGCGAACTGCTTCTGCTTCGGGCACCGCGCGGCAAGAAAGACTGAAGAAAATGGCGTCGGCTGATGCTTATGTACTCCAGCCGCTCTGACGTCGGAGAGAAATGCGACATCAGCCGACGTCGGACCCAGACTTTGGAATCCGGCCGACCGAGGGCTGCCTGAGGCAGGACAACCCACATGTTATGACTGCAGTTGCATTCTTGAAGGACATCGGGCCTAGCCCGTTGGAAACAGCTAGTGGGATACCACAGAAAAAATAATCAAAAACACAACTTTTCCATAATACAGACAAGAACACACACAACAGCTATTAAAAATAGCTTTTTTGCAAAAAACTTCTCTGATAAAGAATAAAAAGGATACTTACCCACAGCCAAGAGCGAGACCACGTCTGAGCTACACGAGCGGCAAACGAGATCTGGGGATACAGAAAGTACAGTTGTGTACCTACCATAAATGTAGATGTTTGAGTGTATTCACTGTTGCAGTCATTACACTTGGGTTATCCTGCTGGCAGGCGACCCGCAGTCGGCCCGCGTTCCAAAGTCTTGGCCCGGCGTTGGTTGCTGTTGCCTCTTCCCTGACGTCAGTGCGCCAGGGGTATAAAAGTTGCAACTGATGCCATTTTCTTCAGTTTTTCTTGCCCCAGATGTCAGGTGTCCCCAGATAGGAAGGCTGGAAAGATAAAATTATGGCAAAAAACATGCATATATTACTATAAACATTTCCTTCATCTACAAGCAAATACACCACATAGGTAGTATAGAGATGAGAAGCACATTAAAGTCCCAGCAATGCAAAAAAGGGGGGATGATGGGTGGGTAACCTGGACTGCAACAGTGAATACACTCTAACATCTACATTTATGGTAGGTACACAACTGTACTATGCTCATCGTGTTTCACTGTTGCAGTCATTACACTTTGGTAGAATCCCAAAGCTGAGGTTGGGTGGCTGGGTCTAAATTGGATTTGGAGAGGCTAACAAGCCCTGCAGAACTGCAGTGACAAAGCCTGCTCTGGATTTAGAGTAGAGAGGTAAGTGGTAGTGCTTGGTGAAAGTGTGCACTGAGCTCCAGGTTGCAGCTTCTAAAATGTCTTTGGTTGGTACTCCTCTGAGGAAAGCTGCTGAAGTGGCTGCTGCTCTGGTAGAATGAGGCCTAATGCCCTTAGGCACAGATTTGCCATATTGTGCATAACGGAAGCGGATGCAGTGTCCTATCCATTTTGAGATTGTCTGCTTTGTAATCGGCTTTCCTTGTGATCCTGCAGCATATGCTACAAACAGTTGCTCAGTTTTTCTGAAAGCTTTTGTTTTGTCCAAGTAGAATCTTAGCTGTCTGTGTATATCCAAAGCATGCAGAAGTCTCTCCCCTTTATTCTGGGGATTTGGGTAAAAAGTAGGTAAATGAATGGTTTGGTTTAAGGCCACATTGGAGACCACTTTTGGCATGAATGTTGGGTTTGTCCTAAGAGAAACCCTGCCCTGATGAAAAATGAGGAAAGGTTCCACAGCAATTAATGCCTGTAACTCTGAGACTCTTCTTGCTGAAGTTATTGCTAGGAGCAGAGCAGTTTTCCATGACAAGAATTTTAGATCAGCTGTGCTGACTGGTTCAAAAGGAGGCAGTGTGAGTTTTTCTAAAACAAAATTGAGATCCCAAGTAGGTATTGGTGCTCTCCTTGGGGGTCTTATGTTTCTTGCCCCTCTGAGGTACTGCCTTAGCAGTGGATGTGAAAAAATAGGAGGCTCCATATTGTAATGAGCTGAAATGGCAGAGGCATGGATCTTAATAGATGAGAAAGATAAGCCTTTGTCCAGCATCTCAGTTAGGTATTGTAAAATCTGAGGTATATTAGGGACAAGTGGTTCGAGCCCTTGTGCCTGGTTCCAAGCACAGAATCTCCCCCATTTTTCTGCATAAGACTTCCTAGTGCTGGGCCTCCTGGCTTCTAAAATGACATCCATAACAGCTTTAGAGAGAGGTGCAGTCTGAGTGGCTACATTATCTGCCATGCTGCCAGGAGTTGACTGTGCAGAATCTGTTTTGTTGCGTCAGAAGATAAGGAATTTGAGGTAGAAGCCAAACTGGGCCTCGAGACAAATTCTTTAGGATTGAGTACCAGTGCTGGCGTGGCCAGTCTGGCGCAATCAGGATAATTTTTGGCCTTTCTTGTCTGACTTTTAGTAGCACCTTGGTGAGAAGAGGCATTGGGAGAAAGGCATAGACTGTCAGGCCTTTCCAGCTGAATGATCGAGCATCCACTTTCCATGCTTGAGTGTGATAGGTTCTTGTGCAAAATTTCTGTATTTGGTAATTGTGAGGGGAGGCAAAAAGATCTATGTCTGGGTATCCCCATTTCCTCGTTATGCTGAACACTTGTGGATTTAGCGTCCATTCGTGAGGATCCATGAGATTTCTGCTTAGTTCATCTGCCAGTGTATTTTTTTGTTCCTGGCAGGAATTGTGCCAGCAGATGTACTTGATAGGTTAGTGCCGTGTTCCACAAAGTCATGGCTTGTCTGCATAGGAGGTAGGAATGTGTGCCCCCTTGCTTATGTACCACATAACTGTGGTATTGTCCGTCTATTAATAGTTGCCCTGGATGCATTAGGTCCTTGAAAGCTGTCAGGGCATTCTGTACAGCTAGCATCTCTTTTTGATTGATGTGAAGATGCATTTGTTCCTTGGGCCACATGCCCTGAATACATTTTCCTGCCATATGTGCCCCCCCCCCCCCGGCATGATCCGATGCATCCGTTATTGTCTTCCTGGCTGTGGGTAAGGTGAAAGGCTGTCCTTTGTTGTGGTGACAGGCCTGTGACCACCATCAAAACTCCTGTTGTAGGCAGGGAATTAAAGTTATGATTGTCTCCAGGCTGTGACAATGCTGAGTCCAAACACTTTTTACATACTGTTGTAGTTTCCTCATATGCAGTTTTGCATATGGAATTAGTAGAATGCAGGATACCATGAAGTCCAGGGCCTGCAGAATTGTTCTTGCAGGGAGCTGGGTTTTTGTTGCCATCATTTGAAAGTAATGAGTCAGTTGCCTTTGTTTGTCTGGCGTGAGATAAGCCATCTGGGCAGTTGTATTTAAGCTTGCACCCAGGAATATTATCTCTTGAGAGGGCACTAGTTTTGATTTCTTTTCATTTACTGTGTACCCTAGGCAAATTAGCAATCTTTTTACAAATGCTAGATGCTTTAGAAGAATGTCCTTGCTCTCTAATTCAATAAGGCAGTCGTCCAAGTAGGGATACATTCGAATTCCTTTTTGTCTGCAAAATGCAATTACTGGTGCCAGACATTTTGTGAAGACCCTGGGCACAGTAGATAAGCCAAAGGGCAGTGCAGAGAATTGATAATGCATTGAGCCTGCTATGAACCTGGGGTATCTTCTGCAAGATTGTCTGATTGGGACATGCAGGTATGCCTCCTTGAGGTCCAAAGTAACTAGCCAAGCCTTCTTGCCCAGCATGGGCAGAAATTGCTGTAGTGTTAACATTTTGAATTTTGGAACATCCAGGAAAGTATTTAGGATTGACAGGTCCAGTATTGGTCTCCAGTCTTTGTCCTTTCTGGGTACTAAGAAAAGTCTCGAGTAAAATCCTTGTCCCTGTTCTTGCTGTGGAACTTTTTGAATAGCTCCCATGTCCATAAGTGCAGTAATCTGTTTTTGTGCCTCTGCCCATTGGTTTTGTGGCAGGTCTGGCATACCTTTTGGTTTTGGAAGCGTGTGGAAGTGGAACCTGTAACCCTGAGAAAAGTACAGTTTTGTACCTACCATAAATGTAGATGTTCGAGGATTCCCTTGCTGCAGTCCTGACTATTGGGTATAGTCCGCGTCCCAGTCGGCCCGAATACCAGAGGGTCATGGCGCTTTGGGTACTAATGCGCATGACCCCCGTCATTTCCTCAGTCTTTTCTTGCCCCAGATGTCAGAAGACCCAAAAAGACAAGTCCCAAAAACAACCTGCACCAATAAACATGTACAATATATACAGTAATATATATACAAAAAATATAAGCATGTAAAGGCACCTACACCACCACCCTGAAACACAGAGGGGAAGGAGGGAGGGTAAATTGGACTGCAGCAAGGGAATCCTCGAACATCTACATTTATGGTAGGTACAAAACTGTACTATGTTCTTCGTCTTCCCTTGCTGCAGTCCTGACTATTGGGTAGAATCCCAAAGCAGAGGTAAGGGAGGCTGGCAAATTATAAAGTAGCAGGAGCTGACAACAAGCCTTGTAAAACAGCTGTGGCAAAACCAGCTCTAGACTTAGAGTATATAGGCAGGTGATAATGCCTAGAGAAAGTATGCACTGAACTCCAAGTAGCTGCTTCCAGAATATCCTTAGTTGCCAGCCCCCTTAGAAATGCTGTTGAAGTGGCAGTAGCCCTAGTGGAATGAGGCCTAATCCCAGCTGGAACCTCTTTGCCATGATGGGAATAACAAAATGCAATGCAAAAGCCAATCCACCTAGAAATAGTTTGTTTTGACACAGGTTTGCCCTGTGAACTTAAAGCAAAAGAAACAAGTAACTGCTGAGACTGCCTAAAATCTTTAGTCCTGCTCAAATAATAACGCAATTGCCTGTGTACATCTAAAGTGTGCAAAATCTTTTCCCCTTTATTTTGAGGATCTGCAAAAAGTAGGCAAATGAATAGTTTGGTTTAAAGCCACACTAGAAACCACCTTAGGCATAAAGGAAGGATTAGTGCGTAATGATACCCTGTCCTTATGGAAAATCAAAAGGGCTCTACTGCCATAAGGGCCTGCAACTCAGACACCCTTCTTGCAGAAGTAATAGCCAACAGAAAAGCCGTCTTCCATGACAAATATTTCAATTCAGCAGTAGCTGCCGGCTCAAAAGGTTGTAGAGTAAGTTTTTCCAACACAAAATTGAGATCCCAAGCAGGAGTAGGAGCTCGGGGTCTTATATTCTTTGCCCCTCTAAGAAACTGCTTGAACAAAGGATGAAAACAAAGGTGGGTCACAATCATAGTGAGCTGAAATTGCTGCAGCATGAATCTTTATGGAAGAGAAAGACAAACCTTTGTCCAATAACTCAGTAAGATATTGAAGAGCCACACTCAAATTAGGCTCTGAAATCTCCAAATTCTTTGCTGTACACCAAAATAAAAATCTCTTCCATTTTTCTCTCCTAGTACTAGGCCTTCTAGCTTCCATAATCACATTTAAAACTTGTTGAGGAAGCTGAGACCTTCCATGTTTCAACACAGAATATGCCAAGCTGTGAGATGGAGAGATTGAAGCTTGACATTGAGCAGATGACCGTCCTTCTGAGATAACAGATGAGGAATCAGAGGTAAAGGCCATGGAGGCTTCTTTACAAGACTCCTTAGAAGTGGGTACCAGTGTTGCGAGGCCAATCTGGAGCTATCAAAATCATCCTTGGCCTGTCCTGTCTGACCTTTAGTAATACCTTTGGAAGAAGAGGTAGAGGTGGAAAAGCATAGACATGAAGGTTTTTCCAACTGAAAGACAGAGCATCCACTTTCCAAGCTGTGTGATGAAACCCCTTTGTGCAATACTTTGGCAGCTGGTGGTTTAGTGGAGAAGCGAACAGATCTATGTCTGGAGTTCCCCATGACACTGTCAATTTCTGAAATACATGAAGATCCAGTTTCCACTCGTGGGGATCCATGATTTGTCTGCTTAATACATCTGCTAGGGAGTTCTGTGCTCCTGGCAGAAACCTTGCCTGAAGAGTCAGTTGCAGGCTTAACGCAGTCTCCCATAAAATCATTGCTTGCCTGCATAGAGGATAAGAATGTGTTCCCCTTGCTTGTTGATGTACCACATGACAGTTGTGTTGTCTGTCAGAATCAACACCTGCCCTGGAAGAAGTAACTCCTTGAACGCCATCAATGCAAACTGGACTGCTAACATCTCCTTCATGTTGATATGTAGATGCTGTAGTCTGGCAGGCCACTTGTCTTGTATCCACTTTCCATTTAGATGAGCTCCCCAAGCAGTGTCCGAGGCATCTGTCGTTAAAATCTGACACGCCTCTGGCCGGGTCACAGAGAGTCCCTTGTTTAGGTGACATTCCTGAGCCCACCACAAGAATTCCTTTTGAAGGCAAGGTATTATTTGAATGACAGTGTCCAAATCTTGGCAGTGCTGTGTCCATACATTTTTGAGATACCATTGCAGCTTCCTCATATGCAGTTTGGCATTGGGAAGCACCAGAATACAAGATGCCATGAACCCTAATGCTTGAAGGACTGTCCTTGCAGTCAGCACGGACTGATGAGATAGTTGATGGAAGTAAAGTGACAGACTCTTTTGTTTGTCCGGGGTTAAAAGGCCATCTGGGCTGCTGTATTCAGTCTCACACCCAGAAAGCACATGTCTTGAGAGGGTACTAGACTGGACTTTATTTCGTTCACAGAATACCCTAGGCATCTTAGCACTGCTATGACATATTCCAGATGCTGTAGAAGGTGTTCTTTTCTTGAGCCAGAATCAGGCAGTCGTCCAAGTAAGGATAAATTTGAATGCCTTGAAGCCTGAAGTAAGCTATCACTGGAGCCAGAACCTTTGTGAATACTCTGCAGTAGATAAGCCAAAGGGCAATGCAGAGAACTGATAATGAAAATCTCCAGTTCAAACCGCAGATACTTTCTGCAACTTAGCCTTATGGGCACATGAAGGTAAGCTTCCTTGAGATCCAAAGTTACCATCCAGTGATCCTTGCCCAGCAGAGGTAACAGTTGCTGTAACGTCAACATCTTGAACTTGGGAATGTCCAGATAAGTGTTGAGGATAGACAAATCCAAAATTGGTCTCCACGTGTTCCCCTTCTTTGGTACTAGGAACAGGCGAGAATAAAATCCTTTCTGACACAGGGACTGGCTGAATAGCCCCTATCTGGAGTAACTGAGAAACTTGCTTGAGAGCCTCTTTTCTTTGTGGAGGAGGAACATCTGGCATGCCTTTGAAAGGGGCATTGTGTGGAAATAAAATCTGTACCCGTGATGAATGATATCCAGCACCCATCTGTCTTGAGTGATTAAATCCCAATTTTCTTTGAAAAGAGACAATCTTCCTCCCAAAGGAGCTGCCAGACGAGTCCACTGGCAGCTGAAAAGGCAGGTCATTGCTTCTGCTTACGAAAGTACTGACCCCTGCTCTCACCACAAGTCTGAGCAGGTGAACTGTCTGATCTAGGCCTAAAGAACCTTGAGCCCTGCCCCTACCACGCCTAGATCTACCCCTAGACTGGGAACCATAAGCAGGATATGTCCACCCCTTAGCAGGCCAATTTCTACTAAACTTGAGGTTGCACCTGCAAAAATCTTTAACAGTCTGCATAGACTTAGCTTTGTCCTCCATTTTCTTTAAAACTGCTTCCACAGGCGGTCCAAACAACACATCAGACTGTAAAGGAGCATCCAAAATCCTGGTCTTAACATGCTCAGCTAAATTCTGATCCTTCAACCATGCATGTCTGCGAAGAACAGAACTAGTAGCAGCCACCCTCGAGGAGGCCTGAACAGCATCAAAACCACACTGCAAAGAATGCTTACCCACTTGTTCAGACACATGAACCAAATCCAGCAATTCTTTACACTCAATACCTTCCGCCAAAGCATCCACCTTAGATTTCAATTGTGAAAGGAGATAATTCTGATATTTCAGCATATGAAATTGACAATTCAACCCTCATAGCTAGAGTGGAAGAAGTATATACTTTCTTACCCCACCTATCCAAAGCCCTTGCCTCTTTATCAGAGGGTACAGGATTTTTAACAACAGAAGCTTTAACACCTTTAGGCCCCTGAGAAACAGTTTCTGGGTCCCCTGGGACTCTTAAACAAATACTTATGAGCTTGGGCACCCTATAATACCTATCAGGCTTAACAGGAGCAGGAGGCAAGGAATCAGGGTTCAGAGAAGCCTCTGCAAAAACATCCTCCACCACATTCAACACCGAGGAATAGCTAAGGGCCTATGCTGAGGCAAAACAAGAATTCCCTAAGCCTTTTCTGGAGTCAGAGTAATCTTGGCCTTCCCATTTAAAATGCTCCCTCATGGAGTGAAGAGTCTCTGAAAATGAAAAATCCTCAGGAGGAGAAGCTGAAGGAGTGGAATCATCCACATCAGAATCAGAATAAGCAGGAAACTCTTGCAAGTCTTCCACAGAAGACTCTGAAGCCTCGAACACTGTTCAAAACTATCAAACTCCTGTTCCACCCTAGGCCTCTTATCAGGTGGGGCATAGAACCTCTAATCAGAGTAATCAAATCTTCAGCCATTTTAAGCATATGTTTCTTAGGCACAGAGCCGAAATGCTAGGAGAAGCCCCTACAGAAGCTGAACTTGGCCTTCCTCTAAAAGAAGCTCTGGAAACAGAAGGAGAGGCCCTAACTACCTTGGGAAGAGAGGAAGAACAGTTACCTGAGAAGCCCCTCAGCCTGGCCTACTTCCTGAGAGGCACATCCTGTAACAGTAAAGTATCTGCCTGAGACTCCATAGAGACTCCTGGCAAAACCTCTGGCTCCCTGAGCCTTCTAAAGGACCGGCGTCCGGGACTGCCGGTTCCTCTCCCTAGACTTCACTGTTTTGTCCTTGCGCTTCTTAGATGAAGCAGGCCGGAGCATCCGACGGCATAGTATAATTGCAACGCTTCCCAAACACTAACCTAGCACAATCAAGCCTCCTCTTAATAGTGCTTATTAAATCTAGCACAAGAGCGCAACCAACAACGCGTGCTCAGGCCCTAAACAAGGAATACACAATGTATGATAATCCCTATGCGTATCTGCTTCCCACAAGAAATACAGTTATTCACTTTTTCTGACATCCGTAAAATACTGAGGCAAGAAAAACCAAAATGTTCTAACGGGTTACTTAGCCAACTCTGTACTCGGTCTGAAACTCCGGTTTGAAAATCTCAGAACGCCAACTTGCACTCGCAAAATTGCTTCTGCATCGGACCATGCGGCAAAAGACTGAGGAAATGACGGTCATGCGCAGTCTCCATGACCTATACTCTGGTATTCGGGCCGACTGGGGTCAGGACTGCAGCAAGGGAAGACGAAGAACATCGATATTCAGCACCCATTGGTCCTGGGTGATCATGTGCCAGTTTTTTTGAGAAAAGTGCTAGCTTTCCCCCTAGGGGTGCTGTCAAAAGGTAAGTGCTTGGCATTTGCAGAGGGAAGTCATTGGGACCGTTTCCTATAAGGTTGTGATTTGTCTTCCCCTCCTTTGGGGGCTGAAGCACCCCATTGTTTAGGTCTGTAGGAGCATTGGGGCTGAGATCTGCCTCATGGGCGTCTGTATCTGCCTCTTTGTGGCCTGTCTGACACTGGAAAGGACCAATTCTTTGAAGGCCAGTTTCTGCTAAATTTAGGTGGTTGAACCTGTAAGAAATCTTTCACTGTCTGCATTGACTTTGCTTTATCCTCCATTTTCTTTAACACCTCTTCTGCCTTAACACCAAAGTATCATGCTATAATGGAGCATCCAATAAGTTTACTTTAACATGGTCAGGTAAACTTTGTTCTTTCAACCAAGCATGCCTTCGAATAACAAGCTTGTAACTGCGGCTCTACAAGAAGCCTCTAATGAATCAAAACCACACTGCAGAGTACGCTTTCCCACTTGTTCAACTGCATGCAATAAATCCTGCATTTCCTTACTGTCAGGACTTTCTGTATTTGAAAAACATTTTCTGTTTTAACAATGACATGAGGTACTGTTGGTATTTAAGCATGTGAAACTGACAGTTTAAAGCTCTTACAGCTAAAGTAGCAGAACTGTAAACTTTTTCCCCCCATCTGTCTAGAGCTCTGGAATCCCTATCCGAGGGGACAGGATTTTTAGCAGTGGAAGCCTTAACCCCTTTAGGACCCTGAGAAATTGTTTCTGGGTCTGCAGCAGGGTTTTTGTAAAGAAAGTTATGAGAGGCAGGGACCCTGTAGTACCTGTCTGGCTTGACTGGTACATCAGGAGACAGACTGGATTCAGAAAAAACATCAACAATATCAAGCACAGGCGGGGATAGCCAGGGGCCTGTGCTGAGGCAATAAAAGGAAGTCTCTGAGCCTTTTCTTGGATTCTGAATAATCCTGGCTCTCCCAATGGAAATGCTACCTCATGGTGTGCAGGGTTTCCCCAAAAGAATAATCCTCAGGCGGAGAGGCTGAAGGTATAGACTCTTCTGCATCAGAGTCCTCATAGGGAGGGAGAGAATATCCCTGATCAGAAGAGGAATCGGAGGAAATGGAAACCTGGTCAGAGGAATCACAATCAGTGTCTTGCCTAGGCCTTTTGTCAGGAGGGGGATGGCAGTCCCTGATTAAAGTAATTAGGTCTTCGGCCATTTTAAGCATCTGTTTCTTTGGCATGGATGACTGTTCTGGAGAATGCTGCACTTGTTTCCTTGTCTTTAATGGTGTTTTTGACTTTGCCTTTGTTGCTGTAGTGGGCTTAATTGTAAGCTGTGAAGGTCTGAAAACACCCTCAGAAGCAGATGCCTGCTCAGCGGCTCCGGACCCATCTGAGAGTATAGTTTCCGTAGGCCCAATACCTTGAGTTTCCACAGGCCTCGGTGTCTCCACGTGGTTGTTGGTTACGGCCTGTGGCTCTGAGGTACTGGGTGTCAGGGGCTGCGAAAGCATCTCACTGAGAACCGGCGACTGGCCTAGAAGAGGCTTCGTCGTCGGTTTTGGACCTCGGATGCCTGCCCTTTTGTGTCTGCGTTTTTTTATAAATTATGGTAGTCGGTTGTTCCGATGGCATTATGTAATTAAACCTTCGGCCAAAATAATGTAAAGCAAAATCAAACTAACGTTTAATAGTGCATTTATTGAATCTAGCACAAAACCGACAACTAGTAACGTCGTGGTCAGGGCCTAGGCAAGGAATACAGTAAGAGTGAACGTCCTTATGAGGTGTTTGCTTCCCACAAGAAATGCAATTAACTTTTACTGACATCGGTCTGGAGCAAGAAAAAGTTTCCCCAACAGGGTACTTAGCTTTATTGAAGACTTCAGTTCTGAAACTCAATTTTGAAAATATCAGGAGTCGGCCGACCGGCACTTGCGAACTTGCTTTTGCTTCGGGCACCATGCGGCAATAAAGACTGAAGAAAATGGCGTTGGTTGCAACTTTTATACCCCTGGCGCACTGATGTCAGGGAAGAGGCAACAGCAACCAACGCCGTACCAAGACTTTGGAACTTGGGCCGACTGCGGGTCGCCTGCCAGCAGGATAACCCAAGTGTAATGACTGCAACAGTGAAACACGATGAACATCAGTGCAGCATGGGATACCATCTTAGCCCAGCCAATAGAAAGACTTAGAGATAAAAAAGTATGGCCGAGTCGGAGCCAACATGTGGCTCTGATCCCATGGTTAAGAATGTAGGCGAGATTGGACTACATAACATCTGAATTTTAACAGTTGAGAAACAGACCAGAATGAATCAAGAACAGCATCCAATGACATACATTCTGGGGCAGAGAAAAGATCTAGACCCTTGGAGGAAGACACAAGAGAAATTTTTTTCCATTTACTTTCCTAGAAGGTTTCTGGGAGGTAGAAGGAGCAAGAATGTAAATAACCCTGTTGGAAAGCTTGGGATCTCTGGCCATCACTGGAATTGGAGGAACCAAGCTGTCAATTTGAGGGATTCAAGGTTCGGGTGAGGTTGGCCCAAGGGATGAGATAATCATCCCTGGATTACGGTCCAAAATTCAGGCAGAGTGGAGTGGATGAGGCCACAGGAAGGGGAACCAGACTTATCTTGGCCAAAAGGGAGCTTTGAAAGTTATGATCACTCAGCAGTAGGCTGCCTTCTGAATAAACTATCAATGGGGTTGAGGGGGATGCATATAGAAGGCCTGGGAACTAGCATGCAGAAAGGCATCCCTTGGAGACTGTCCCTCTGGTGGGACCAGGGCAAAAAAAATGCTACATTTAGTGTCGGAAGGGGAAGCAAAAGGATTGTTGCAGAGATGGCCCCAACAGAAAAATACACGTGCTGCTATTTCCATGTTGAGAGACTACTCATAAGGCAGAAAGATGTTCCTGGTCAGACTGTCTGCCAGAGTACTGGATTTCCAGAGATGCACATTGCCATTAGAAACCACCAAGAGGTGGTCTCCCATTGCCAGACCCTCATGATCTCTTGGCACAAAGGATATGAATAGGTTTCCCCTGCATCTTTATGTACCACACCACTGCCATATCACTGGTCTGGATGGCAGTCACACTCTTGGAAGGAGGTCCTAAATGGGCTGCAGTGCTAGGAGTGCAGTTCTTATCTCCAAAATGTTGATGTGAATATTGACCTTAGACTGTGATCAGGTACCTACCTTCCATTTGAAGTGCCCCCCCCCACCATGGGTAATGGAGGCCTTGGGGAGAGAAAAACAAAAGGGTGGCCCACTGAGATGTGATGAGACTCCAGCCACCAAGTAATGTGGAGGCGGCGGCAAAGGTTTACCAGACAAATGGTGAATTCCATTGGTTGTGTAAGAATTCATTACTGTACTACCAGGGTCAACTGAAGACCTCACATCTGGAACCTTGCTAAGGGCAGTAGACAAATGCATGCAGCCATCTGACTGAGAAGACACGGAATTGAGGAAACAGAAGGCATCAGACTGTGCGACTTGGTAGGCTTGAATACGGAGCGATGTTAACCTTGACGGTGATAACATTACAATTTGGTTGACATATTCAGACGGCATCTGATGAACTTCAGCACATACACATGTTCCAAGCTGGACTTGTCATAGTTTATTCTTATGCCCAAGGACAGACAACTTTAGCAACTCTTTGTGGAAGCTGCCAGGAGCCAGTCATCCAAGCACAGAAAGACTTGGAATCCCTGCAGCCTGACCAAGCTGCCATCACTGACTTACATTCTGGTGAACACTTGAGGAGCTGTGCTGAGACCAATGGGCAGTGCTCAAAACTGGTACCGACTGGCCCACAGCCAAAACCCCAGGAACCACTTGGAGTGCTTTGCCTTCTGTGACAGCAGGTGTCCTTGAAGTCTACCAAGCACATACAGCCATCTTTCCTCAGCAGAGGGAGAATGGCGTGCACTGTGATCATCCTGAATTTGGTCTCCTGGACACATTGATTCAATTTGCCGAGATCCAAAAAGGGCCCCAAGTCCTCGTTCTTTGAAAAGTACAGTTGTGTACACTTACCATAAATGTAGATGTTCGAATGCATTCACTGTTGCAGTCATTACATTTGGGTAATCTGCTGGCAGGTTGCCCTCAGTCATCCGGATTAACAAAGTCTTGGGTCCTGCATCGGTTGCTGTCCCCTTCTTCCATAACGTCAGATCGTCAGGGGTATAAAACATGCAGCCGACGCCATTACATCAGTTTTTCTTGCCCCGCATGTCAGGTGCCCCCCAAATGGGGAGCCAAATATTTAAGTACTTAAAAACACAAAAATATACATCTCCCAACTAAAGCAAATACACCAAAAAGGCTTTTAAGCATAGTAAAAGGAAAGTATATAAGTATAGAAAGAGAAATAACAGGGGGTTGGAGGGAGGATAACCAGGACTGCAACAGTGAATACACTTTAACATCTACATTTATGGTAAGTGCACACAACTGTACTATGTTCTTCGTGTTTCACTGTTGCAGTCATTACATTTGGGTAGATTCCCAAAGCAATGGTTGGGAGGATGGATTTATACAGCATTAGGACCAGCTATAAGGCCCTGCAGGACAGCAGTGGCAAAGCCAGCTCTGGATTTAGAGAAGAGAGGTAAATGGTAATGTTTGGTGAGCGTATGAACTGAGCTGCAGGTAGCAGCTTCGAGAATGTCTCTGGTAGGAACACCTCTGAGAAAGGCTGTAGAAGTATATGCAGCCCTAGTGGAATGAGATCTGATCCCCTGGGGGATAGTTTTACCATGGTGCATATAGCAGAAACTAATACAATGGCTTATCCATTTGGAAATAGCCTGCTTTGAAATAGCCTTTCCCTCTGTCCCTGCAGCAAATGCCACCCATAGTTGATCAGATTTTCTTGGAGATTTTGATCTGCTTAAGTAAAATCTAAGCTGTCTGTGTACATCCAATGAATGCAGAATTTGCTCCCCCATTTCTGTGGATTGGGAAAGAAAATTGGCAAATGAATGGTTTGATTAAAAGCCACACTGGATACCAACTTAGGCATGAAGGATGGATTGGTCCCAAGAGACACCCTGTTCACATGAAAAATCCACTGCCATAAGAGCCTGTAATTCGGAAATCCTTCTAGCTGAATTGACTGCTAAAAGGAAAGCTGTTTTCCAAGAGAGAAATTTTAAGTCTGCAGTAGCAGCTGGCTCGAGAGGAGGAAGAGTAAGTTTTTCCAATACAAAGTTGAGGCCTCAGGCAGGGGTTGGAGCTCACCTGTGTGGTCTTACGTTTTTGGCCCCTCTGAGATACTGCTTTAGCAGAGGATGAGAGAAGAGGGGAGGCTCTGTTTTGTAATGAGCTGAAATGGCTGAGGCATGGACTTTTATGGAAGAAAAAGACAGGCCCTTGTGAAGCATTTCAGTTAAGTATTGTAAAATCTGAGGAATATTGGGCACTGCTGTGCTTATCCCTTGTGATTGATTCCAGGCACTAAATCTTTTCCATTTGTCAGCATAATATTTTCTAGTACTAGGCCTTCTTGCCTCCAAAATGACATCCATCACAGGTTTGCTGAGGGATGCTAAGGTTGAATTTAGGTGATTAGCCACACTGCAAGATTCAAAGTTTGGAGTGGAGTGTGTAGAATTTGGTTGTTCTGCCGAGACACTAAATAAGGTGTCTGGGGCAGGTGCCACAGTGGAAGGTGAGACACTGCGCAGGAGTGGGTACCAGTGTTGGCGAGGCCAGTCTGGAGCAATCAAAATAATTTTTGATTTGTCCTGTTTGACTTTTAATAGAACTTTGGAGAGCAGAGGCAGAGAACGAAAGCATAGACTGATGGAGCATCCACTTTCTAGGCTTTTTGTGATGAATTCTTGTGCAGAATTTGTCCAACTGAGTGTTCTGGGGAGAGGCAAAAAGATCTATGTCTGGACTCCCCCATTTGCATGTCAACATGTTGAAAATCAGTGGTTCCAGTTTCCATTCATGTGGATCCATGAGATTTCTGCTTAGTTCGTCTGCCAGAGTATTCAGCTTTCCTGGCAGGAATTAAGCTTGTAGTTGTACTTGATAGGTCAAAGCCGTGTTCCACAATGCCATAGCTAGTCTGCAAAGGGGGTAGGAGTGTGTACCCCCTTGCTTATGTACCACATAACTGTGGTGTTGTCTATCATTAATTGTCCGGGATGAAGGTAGTCCTTGAAGGCTGTCCGTGCATTCTGTACAGCCAGCACCTCTTTTTGATTGATATGAAGGTGCATTTGATTTGGGTTCCATTTGCCTGAATGCACCTCCCTGCCAGATGAGCCCCCCAAACATAGTCTGATGAGTTTGTAGTTAGAGTTTGGGCGGCAGGGGGTGGAGTGAATGGCAGGCCTCTGCCCGCCATAGGAACTCTAGTTGCAGGCAAGGTATGATAGGAATCATTGTTTCCAGGCTGTGACAGTGTTGACTCCATAAACTTTTTAAGTACGACTGAAGCTTCCTCATATGCAGTCTTGCATATGGAATTAGAAGAATGCAGGAGGCCATGAACCCCAAGGCTTGCAAAATTTGTCTTGCAGATAAGCAGGGTTTTTGTGGCCACCTGTTTGAAGTAAGACACCAAATGAATTTGCTTTTCTGGCGTACGGTAAGCCATCTGGGCAGTTGTATTCAAGCTTGCACCCAGGAATGTAATTTTTTGAGTGTGTACCAGTTGTGATTTATTTTTGTTTATTTGTACCCTAGACAAGTTAGAACCCTTTTTACAAATGCCAGATGTTTTAGAAGAATGCCCCAGTTTCCTGCCTGAATTAGAAAATTGCCCAGATATGGATATATTTGAATATTTCTTTGTCTGCAAAATGCAATTACTGGAGCCAGGCACTTTGTGAATACCCTGTGTGCAGTAGATAAGCCAAAGGGGAGTGCAGAAAACTGGTAATGCAAGTAGCCTTCTTTGAAGCGGAGGTATCTTCTGCAAGATTCCCAGATTGGGATATGCAGGTAAGCCTCTAAGTCTAGAGTTACCAACCAGGCATCTTTGCCTAGCATAGGAAATAAAGTACAGTTGTGTACACTTACCATAAATGTAGATGTTAAAGAGTGCATTCACTGTTGCAGTCATTGCATGTGCTGGCAGGTTGCCCTCAGTCGGCCTGATTAACAAAGTCTTGGGTCCTGCGTCGGTTACTGTCCCTTCTTCCATGTCAGGTCGTCAGGGGTATAAAAACATGCAGCCAATGCCATTTTAAATCAGTTTTTCTTGCCCCAGATGTCAGGTGCCCCTCAGATGGGGAGCAAAAAAAAAAAAAAAAAAAAAAAAATATATATATATATATATATTATATACATCCAAATAAAAGCAAATACAACAAGAAGGCTTTGGAGCATGGTAACAGAAAGAAGAGGTATAAAAAGAGAAATGTAGGCGGCTGGCGGGTGGGTAACCAGGACTTTAACAGTGAACACACTGGAACATCTACATTTATGGTAAGTGTACACAACTGTACTATGTTCTTCGTGTTTCACTGTTGCAGTCATTACATTTGGGTAGAATCCTAAAGCTATGGTTGGGAGGATGGAATTATACAGCATTAGAAGATATAAGGTCCTGCAGGACAGCACTGGCAAAGCCTGCTCTGGATTTAGAAAAGAGGTAAATGGTAATGTTTGGTGAACGTATGAACTGAGCTCCAGGTAGCAGCTTCTAGAATGTCTCTGGTAAGAACCCCTCTGAGAAAGGCTGCAGAAGTAGATGCAGCCCTGGTATAATGGGACCTGATCCCCTTGGGGGACAGGTTTACCATGATGCATGTAGCAGAAACAAATACAATGGCTTATCTATTTGGAAATAGTCTGCTTCGAGATAGCCTTTCCCTCTGTCCCTGCAGCAAATGCCACCAGTAGTTGCCCAGATTTTCTTAGAGATTTTGTCCTGTTCAGGTAGAATCTTAGTTGTCTGTATACATTCAATGAACGCAGAATCCGCTCCCCCTTGTTCTGTGGATTTGGGAAAAAAGTTGGCAGATGAATGGTCTGATTAAGAGCCACACTGGATACCACTTTGGCATAAAATATGGATTGGTCCTGAGCACTACCCTGTCCAGGTAGAAAATAATAAAAGGCCCCACTGCCATGAGAGCCTGTAGTTCTGAGATCCTTCTAGCTGAAGTGACTGGTAAAAGAAAAGCGGTCTTCCAAGAGAGAAATTTTATGTCCACAGTAGCAGCTGGCTCAGAAGGAGGTAGGGTGAGTTTTTCCAACACAAAATTGAGGTCCCATGCAGTAGTTAGTGCTCTCCTGGGAGGTCTTAAATTTTTGGCCCCTCTGAGATACTGCTTTAGCAGGGGATGAGAAAAGAGGGGAGGCTCTGTGTTGTAATGAACTGAAATGGCAGAGGCGTGGATTTTTATGGAAGAGAAAGATAGGCCCTTGTGAAGCATCTCAGTTAAACATTGCAGAATCTGAGGAATATTGGGCATTTCTGTGTTTATTCCTTGTGCCCGATTCCAGGCACAGAATCTTTTCCATTTATCAGCATAAGATTTTCTAGTGCTAGGCCGTCTAGCCTCCAAAATGACATCCATCACAGGTTTGCCGAGAGATGTAACTGGTGAAATTAGTTGAGTAGCCATGCTTCAAGATTCAGAGTTTGGAGCTGTGTAGAATTTGAAAGTTCGGCTGAGACGGTAGATAAGGTGTCTGAGGCAGGTACCATGGAGGAAGGTGCGACATATTGCGTAGGAGTGGGTACCAGTGTTGGCGAGACCAGTATGGTGCAATCAGAATCATTTTTGGTTTTTCCTGTCTGACTTAAGTAAAACCTTGGAGAGCAGAGGCAGAAAGGCATAGACTGATAGGTTTTCCAGCTGCAGGATAGAGCATCCACTTTCTAAGCTTTTTTGTGATTAATTCTTGTGCAGAACTGATAGTTTTGTGGTGAGGCAAAAAGATTTATGTCTGGGCTCCCCCATTTGCGTGCCAACATGCTGAAGATTTGCGGATCCACTTTCCATTCATGTGGGCCCATAAAAGATTTCTGCTTAGTTCGTCTGCCAGAGTATTTTGTTTTCCTGGCAGGAATTGAGCTTGTAGATGTATTTGGCAAGTCAAGGTTGTGTTCCACAAGGCCATGGTTAATCTGCATAGGGGGTAGGAATGGGTACCCCACTGCTTGTTTATGTACCACATGACTGTGGTGTTGTCCGTCTTTATCAGTAGTTGTCCTGGATGAAGAATGTCCTTGAAAGCTGTCAGAGCATTCTGTACAGCTAGCATCTCTTTCTGGTTGATATGCAGGTGCATTTGATTTGGGCTCCATTCGCCCCCCAAGCATAGTCTGATGCGTCTATAGTCAGGGTTTGGGTGGCAGGGGGTGGAATGAATGACAGTCCCTTGTTTTGGTGACAGGCCTCTGCCCACCAAAGGAACTCTTGCAGCAGGCAAGGAATGATAGGGAACATTGTTTCCAGGCTGTGACCATGTTGACTTCATAAGCTTTTTAGATACCACTGAAGTTTCCTCATATGCAGTCTTGCATATGGAATTAGAAGAATGCAGGAAGCCATGAACCCCAAGGCCTGCAGAATTTGTCTTGCAGATAACTGGGTTTTTGTGGCCACTTGTTTGAAGTAAGTCATCAATTGGATTTGTTTGTCTGGCGTAAGGTAAGCCATCTGGGCAGTTGTATTCAAGCTTGCACCCAGGAATGTAATTTTTTGAGAGGGTACCAGTTGTGATTTCTTTTCGTTTATGGTGTACCCTAGGCAAGTTAGAAGCCTTTTTACAAATATCAGATGCTGTAGAAGAGTGTCCTTGTTTTCTGCCTGAATTAGACAATTGTCCAGATAAGGATAAATTTGAATGTTTGTCTGCAAAATGAAATTACTGGTGCCAGGCACTTTGTGAAGACCCTGGGCACAGTAGAGAAGCCAAAGGGCAGTGCAGAGAACTGGTAACGCAAACAGCCTGCTTTGAAGCGGAGGTATCTTCTGCAAGATTCCCCGATTGGGATATGCAGGTAAGCCTCTTTAGTCTAGAGTTACCAGCCAGGCATCCTTGCCTAGCATGAGCAGTAACTGTTGTAGAGTCAGCATTTTGAATTTTCGAATGTCCAGGAAAGTATTTAGAATGGATAAGTCCAGAACTGTACGCCATGATTTGTCTTTTCTGGGTACCAGGAAAAGTCTTGAATAAAAACCTTGTCCTTTTTACTTTTCTGGTACTGATTGAATAGCCCCCATATCCATGAGGGACATAACTTGTTTCTGGGCCTCTGCCCACGGATTTGGAGGCAGATCTGGCCATTCGTTTGGAATTGGCAACATGTGGAAATGAAATCTGTATCCCTGGGATACTATATTTAAAACCCACTTGTCCTGGGTAATTAGATGCCAATTGTGTGCATGAAGTGCTAGTTTTCCCCCCAAAGGGGCTTCCAAAAGATAAGTGCTTGGAAATGGCAGATGAAAGTCATTGAGACTTATTACCATAGGGGGTGCCTTGCTACTTCCAGATTTGGAGGTGGAGGCACCCCACTGTTTTGTTCTGCAAGTCCCTTGTGACTGAAACCTGGAGCCTTTGGAGTGCATGGGTTTGACCTGAGAAGCTCTGGTGGGTACTGGAAAGGACCAATTCTTAGTAGGCTAGTGCCTACTGTATCTGGGTGGCTGCACTTGTAGGAAATCTTTTACAGTTTGCATAGATTTAGCTTGGTCTTCCATATTTTTCAAAACTACTTCTGCCTTATTACCAAATAGATTGTCCTGTTGTAAAGGAGCATCCAACACATTTTGCTTTAACATGATCAGGCAGATTTTGCTCCTTGAGCCAAGCATGCCTTCTTATCACAGATACGGTTACAGCGGCCCTGCAAGAGGCCTCTAAGGAATCAAAACCACATTGCAAAGTACGCTGTCCAACTTGTTCAGCTGAATGCAATAAATCCTGTTTTCCACAGTCAGAAATCAACATCATTTTCTGTTTAAGTAAGCCCATGACATGCTACTGATATTTAAGCATATCAAATTGAAAGTTTAAAGCCCTGATTGCCAGGGTTGCAGACGTGTAAACCTTCTTACCCCATCTACCCAGCGCCTGGAGTCTCTGTCAGAAGGGGTAGGATTTTTAACAGTAGAAGCCTTAACACCCTTGGGACCCTGAGAAATTGTTTCAGGGTCAGCAGTAGGGTTTTTAAAAAGAAATTTGTAGGAGTCAGGAACCCTTTAATATCGGTCTGGCTTACTAGGAGCCGGAGGCAGGAAATCAGGAGCCATGCTGGATTCTGAGAAAACATCATCAACAATGTCTGGAACAGGAGGTATAGCCAAAGGCCTATGCTAAGGAAGAAGGAAATCCCCAAACCTCTTTTTGGATTCTGAAAAATCTTGACTCTCCCAATCAAAATGTTCTCTTAAGGTATGCAATGTTTCTCCAAAAGAAAAATCCTCAGGAGGAGAAGCAGAAGGGATGGATTCTTCTGCATCAGAGTCCTCATAAGGTGGAACAGATAATTCCTGATCAAAAGAGGAATCAGAAGAAATGGAAACCTGACCTGAAGATTCATAATTAGTGCCTTGTCTAGGCCTCTTAGCAGGAGGGGGTTGGGAAACCCTGATCAAGGTAATTAAATCCTCAGCCATTTTGATCATTTGTTATTTAGGCATAGGGGCCTGAGCACGAGGCCCTTGCGTCAGTTTTTTTAGACACAGAAGTTGGTTTTGGCCTTGTTTTTAAGGACGGCGTTGGTTTGATATACTAATTTTTAGGCCTGAAAACACCCTCAGAAGCCGGTGCCTGCTCAGCGGCTCTGGACCCATCTAAGGGAGAGACATCCACGGGTTCAGTACTTGAAATGTCTCGGACTCCGAATGGGTCTCGGTAGAGGCCTGCAAATCAAAAGTAGTGGTTATCAGGGGCTGCGACAACCTCAACGGTCTGTGTCTGTCTTTTTCTTTACGTTTTTTGTGAATTCCTGTAGTCGGCTTGCTAACAGACGACATTTCTGGATAATTAAATCTTGAGCCACAATATTTAGATGCAAAAATATACTGACACTTAATAGTGCGATGGTTAAATTTAACAAAACCGACAGCAAGGCACGTTGTGATCAGGGCCTAGGCAGGGTAAACAGTACAAATGAAAATCCTTATGAGGTATTTGCTTCCCACAAGTAATACAATTATTAACTTTTACTGACATCGGTAAGGAGCAAGAAAAAGTTTCCCCAACGGGGTACTTAGCTTTAAGTTGAAGACTTCGGTTCTGAAACTCGAAAATGAAAAATTGAGGAGTCGGCCGACTGGCACTTGTGAACTGCTTCTGCTTCAGGCACCGCGCGACAAGAAAGACGGATTAAAATGCTGTCGGCTGCATGTTTTATACCCCTGATGACCTGACGTCATGGAAGAAGGGACAGCAACTGAAGCAGGACCCAAGACTTTGTTAATCAGGCCGACTGAGGGCAACCTGCCAGCAGATTACCCAAATGTAATGACTGCAACAGTGAAACACGAGGAACATCTACAAAGAATCTTAAGTAGACCCCGGATCCTCTTGGGTCTGGTAGGACCTCTTGGATGACTCTTGAGAAGCAGCTTCTTTACCTCTTCTTCTGCTTCCCTTTACTGACTAGGTCGTACCTCAGGAAGGGGTCTTAAAGTTCTCTTTCAAGTCAATAAAAAAGAATGGTATAACCCCTGGATATGACTCAACACCCAAGCATCAGAAGAGTTATAATTATCATGCAAGATTTTATATGCCCTGCTTATCCCTTTTTTCAGTTCTAGACTCAACTAAAAATTCCATCACAGTTGGCCTTTCATTTAGAGGACTCCTCTCTATCCCTTTTCTCTACCTACACTGAATAGCAATTCCTGGTAGGGAAAGCAATCTGTAACCTGCAACCAAAACTTCTGATTGGTGCCATCTTGCTCTCTAGTTACTTGATCCCAATACCGTGGTTCCTTTGCCAGTTTTCACCAGTAAACTCCAGCTCCTTCATGCCTATTTTCTCTAGCCTACTTGCAGTCAACCCTATTGGCAAAAATCTCCTTTCCTGATTAGTAGAGTTGACGTAGTTCTTAGAATATTTTTTGCAACTTTATGAATATAAATGTATTGTATGGTTGCTTGTCTCCTTATGGATTGGTATCACAAATCCTACGCTCTCGAACCCCCCACACACACCACTTCATTTCTTTCCACTTTGATTTATAACCTTCGGCTTGTGTCATGTATACAAGCTTTAACTGCATAGCACTAAAATATCCATACAAATCATGTAATCCAAAACAACCTCATTCTATGGGGAGGATCAGCTTATTCCACTTAACTCTCCTCCTCTTCCTCTCCCAAATCAATTCAACTCTATTATGTCCACAACTTTTCCTCCCTACTTCAAACTTGACTTTCCATACATAGCTTCTAATTTCTAAGTTTTTGTGATCTTTTTTAGTCTCTTCCCCCACATGCTTTGGTGCTATAAAAGAATCCTTTTTAATCCATAGATCTAAAACTCCATCTTGCTGTGTCCCTATAAATAAGTGTATTGCTGAATTCTGAAGAGTCTTTTTATAAAATACAGACGAAAGTGCTAAATTCATTTTGTTGTTGCCGGAGTGGTTCTTTTTTTTTTCTGTTGTGTCTTGTTTTCGCAACTCCTTTCTTGGCATTTTTAAGTACTGCTGAATCAACTCATGTGTGGGTACATAATTCAATGCTATAGTCTTAGTTTTACCTTCATTAATTTTATATCCTAAAAAGACTTGAAACTCTCAAAATGTTCCACAGCACTGACATGCCCTTTTCTGGATTTATCAAGTACAAAATAGAAAACTGCAAATAAAGCCAAATTTTCTTGATTACCATACCAATTATATTTCTGAAATTCTGAGGACCTTATTTTTTTTGTCTATGGCTCTAGATATAAAGTAAATAAAGAGGAAATAGGACCCCCCCCCACCTGGTTCATCAGTTCAAACACAGTTTATACAGAGCAACCATACCACCATTCCTGGCATCCACTCCTTCACACACAATAACAGGGTTAAATTAGGAGGTATCATGGAATGCAAATGTTCATTACCCTACTCAAAATCCCAGCTTACTCTATCAAATACTTTTCTCTGCATGGAAACCCAAGAGCAGCAGCTGCCGTATTTTCTTACATTCTGCTTCCCCCTCAAATCACACTGTTTTATTAATGCTGCCAAATATTTGCTTCCCCTCCACAAAACCAGACTGATCCAAATCTATCAATTTTGGCAACACCTCTGCCATTCTCTTAATACTTCATAATCATGTTTTGAAACCAAAATGGGTCTATATGAAGCTGGGTATGATAGGTCTTTATCCTCATTGGGTAATACCGTCACTTCTTTCAAGATGATGATGCTTCCCTGCCTTTTAAAATATTGTTGAATGAAAACTTCAAGATCTTTATCATGTTCTTCACTCCTAACTTCCAAACATCCACAGGAATACCCTTTGCTCTTGGAGACTCCCTGTAGAATAATTATACAATCACAGTTTATCTCATCTCTGCCTATTTTAGTTGGGCCTCATATCTTCCTCCAACCTTGGCATAATTGAGTCTGCCACAAATATCTCCATTTGTACTTTTTCTTGATTACTACAGTCCTCTGATACAAATTTTCATGAAATTTCCAAAATATATGCAATACCTCTATAAAAGATCTCGTTATTTTTTTTTTCTTGTCATAGGCTCCCTTACATTTGGCAATAATCTTTTCTACTTCTGTTGCCAGTGTGTGTGTGTGAAACGTTTTTGTGCTCTGAAGTTTTCTCAAAAAATAAATACAAAATAGTTTAGCAGCAATCTTTCTAAACTCATGCAAATTATCCCAATATTCCCTTATTTTTCTATTAGCACCCTCTCTCTGCAGTTGATTTGTTCAGTGAGATTCCAGATATTTTACAATCTTTGTCAGACCGTCTAAATAATTCCTATTATTTCTTAATCATCTCTCTTATTTCTAAGCTATTTTAAACTCCAATTTAATTTTACCCCACATACTAGCTTTCCCTTCTGAAGGGATTTCGCTCTCCTAATAACTCTCAAGCAATTTCCATCATCTATTCCTTAAATTTCTCCATTTAACAAGTAGGCATGCATCAGTGTCATCTTTACTTCATTACCCTGTATTTGTATCTTAATTTTTATTGCTGTATGATCTGAAATGGGTACTGGATGCACATTGAAGCTTTTAAATGCACATGCACCTATGAAATACAATTTCTAAGCAGTCTACCCCAGTTACTGTACCTTTGGGAATACATGTAATTCCATCCCAAGTTACTACTAAATTCACATCTTCCGTAGAAAATACTTTCATAAATCTGTTCAGAAATAAAACCTCTGTTATACCCCCTCCCCCAAGTCCCCTGATACATCCCCAACACTGCAATTCAGTTCCAGTCCCCCCACCTATAAATGATATTCCTCACTGAAAGTGGATCACTTCTCCCAGATTATTCTAAAATTCTGTACAGCAGTTTTTGATGAAATATAAAAACATGCCTGCATACTCCTCTTCCTTTACCAACAGCCACAAGTCTACAGTTGTCTTTTTCCCCCCTCTTTTACCACTATCACAGCCCCTCTAGCAATCAGTATTACTCCCCTTTCCCTTTGTCCTTTAATTTCCACTGAATATCCATCCTGATATCCTTTTTTTCTAATTCACATGCTCAGTGGGTCTCCAACACTGCTACATGCACCCTACATTTCTTAATACAACAGTACTCTTTGTCTATACCTGTAAAACCATTTACATTCTCGGGTAATATGGACAGAGTAGTTATTTTAATAGAAAGCGACTGCTCCCACCTATTACACATGATAGTTCTTTTGAATGTGTAAATCCATCTTTTGCCTCACATGCGCACACTGTTTGGCCAGCTGATCTTCTACATACAGTTGTTTCTTCTCATCTCCACCTGAACCCATGTCACATTTTAAGACTTTTTGATTTGGTCAAAACACTCAAACAAGAAAACTAAATACATTTCAACTCCCCCTACATCTCCTATTAACTTGAAACAAACATGCAAAGCTATTTTCAACAAATGAAGTTCAAACCTTTAGACAGGTACAATTGCCCCAAATTGATGGCTGCACCCGCAGGCATTACCTAATCTAAAATTAAGGTTACCCATGCTAATGAGATGGTTACAGCCAGTGTTCCTGCTTACATTGAAGTATTGCCGTCTGTACTCTTTATCTGTCAAAGTTATTCTGAAACATTCACTAAAGGAATTTCTAAATAAAAGGTCCTTTTATCCAGAAGAGCATTTAAAAGCTGGGATTTCATATCCTCTGGAAAGTCTAATTCAAACACGTTGTCTCATTACTGTCCCAACAGAAGCAGCAGCCCTGAAAACACCGTCTGCAGCACCACTGGCAGATTTAATTACATTTGGTTACTTGATATTATTGAAATAAGCATATTCATAAAACTAGGATTTAACCTCAGAATTTAGAAGATTTAAGGATTCTATCATAGTAGACAAAATGGACAAAAGATCAGTTTGATAATTTACGGTCTTTTTTTTCTTTTTTCTTACCCGAGAGGAAAGTCTGTCCCCCTCGGACATTGATTTTCCAAAAAACACCAAGGGAGTTCAGACTATTTCAATTATGGTGACCCTTGCAGATGGGAAAGAGACAAGGAGCTATTCCGCTTACTGAACCACTTCGCAGTAGTAATTATCAGATGGTACTTTTCAGTATGAATTCTTGCTTCCAGTTAACCAATTTTATTCAGGCATCTGGCATTAGCCAAAAATGTATCAGATATTCACCTATGTCGGCCTTACTTACAGCTGGAGCACAACTACTGTGATCTAATTGCCAACAAATCTATTACCATTATGATCCTAGGAGATATAGATATATATCTATATCTATAATTACACAGACACGCATACCAAATATTCTTATCACTGGAAACTCAATAGTGAGACACACGGATGCCCCAGTCACCAGGTTGGATAACGAGAAAGTCATGGTCAGCTGCCTGTCCAGTGCTAGGATTTGTCAGATCATGCATGCACTCAGGTCTCAGCAACAATACCATGTTATGTAGTCCTATCTTGATGTAATTCTTGCTGGATGGGTTCGGAGCCAATCCTCGGCTCCGACTCGGCCGATACTAAGCTCGAGAGCTTTTACTGGCGCGAGGCTATCCCCTATCCCATGGTGCATTATGGCAATTCCCCAGATGTCGTTTGCCACGAAAGCTTCGAGGCTGTTTTCTTACTGGCTCATTGGTAAAGTAATATGTTTCTCCATATTTCTTCACTTTTTTCTATTAACTAGTTTTTTTCCTATTAGCTGAGTGACTGCAGTGAGCGTTTGCTCCCCTGTCCCCTTTTCTTCTTAAGGGTTGTACGGCCCATTTTAGTTACAGGGCCATAGTTGTCCATTTAAATTAGAGGGCCTTTCCTCTCTGAGTGCTAGTCCTTCTATAAAAATATATTTCTTCTCCTTATATAGTTATACTATTGGTTTGTTGTTGTTGTATTATTTCTTCTTAATAGAAATATATCTAAAAGATAAAGACAGAGAACATAAAGAACACCACCCTTCTGGCTTTAAAAAATGCGACAAATGTTCTCAAAAAATGTCACTGACTGACAGTCACACCAGCTGTGTGTACGGTCTTGGAGAGGCTCATTTACAAGAACCCTGTACTTTGTCATGCTTTCAGCACTAGGGTTCTTAATGAAAGGAAAAGGAATCTGACAGACAGGGGCCTTGTGACTAGTTCCTTCCAGGAACAGCTGGAACATGGTCAGACAGTTCCCAAAACTCATAAAAGGAAATCTCCATCGGTTCTGGCTTCAGAACTATCAAAGAAATCTAAAGGGACGGAGCCGAAGAGTTCTGGCTCCGATTCTGCTTCTTCAGTCTCAGTGCAGTCTGTTTCATCGGTGCCGAGACAACCTTCTATGTCGAGACACTCGCCTGTTTTGGAAAAGATTTCACCAACCTTGAGATCTCCTATTTTGGAAAGGATATCTCCATCTATCTCCACCCATTCCTCCAGGACACTTTCTGATGAGGATGTAGAGCGGATGGTGAAGAGGCTGCTCTATGACCCGGCGCTGGCTAAAATTTTAACTCCTCCAGACTCAAAGGCTTTGGAGCAGTCCCATCATCAGGCTACTGCTCCTCCTCAGACTGCTTTGCTCTCTGAGTCTAATGCTTTGGGTCCTTTAGTGTTGGAATCTATGGTTCTGAGAATTCTTCCTGTTTCCTCAGTACCGATAACTATCCTCATTGGCTCAGTCTGGAGCAGAGGGGTCTGGGAGCCGATGCTCTCGGGTAGACTCCAAGAGGGATAGTCACCCCGGTTTTTCTTCAGAACCGACCCTCGCTCTCAGTGCTTCGGCTCGTGTGAGCCCGGCTCCCACATCCGTTTCGGAACCTGTCCCTCCTGCTCCGACTCGACCTTCCATTTCCTCGGAGCGAGGTGGTAAGGCTTTCGAAGCGATAGAGACCGCTTTGTCTAATGCCAAAGCCATGCCTTTGGACCTGATGTCTCTCTAGCAGCTGGTAGCAACCTCTTCGCCCCCACCTGCTCCTAAGCGTAGGGAACCAGAGGCTTAAGGAGCCCCCCATTGGATTATCCCACTGGAGAGGTCCCTCGGAAGAGGCTTTGTAAGAGGAAGCAAATTGACTCACCCGAGACTGTCACTTTGGACACTGATTTGGAAGGGTCCCCAAGATCCCCCTCTGAGGAGGTCTCCTTTGCAGACATCCTTGAAATCCTTAGAGTTGTGATTGGAAGACCTCTAACCCTACTGAGGGCAAATCAGTGTACCTTGAGGCTTTTGGCTCCCGACCTTCCACCTCCTGGGTGACACCAACATATAACCAACTTTTAGGGGTCATATCCCAGAAAGCTTGGACCTCTTCGGACATGGTGGAGCCTGTCCAGAGGCCAAACAAATTTATGACCGCTCCAGAAGACAAATCTCTTCCAACTAAGGGAGTTCCTGTGGATGCTATGGTGGTAGCAACGGCCACGAAGGAGGAGTTGTCAGAGTCATCCTCAAATATCCATCCTCCTAATAGAGAGTCTAGGACAATGGATAGGTATGGAAAGCTTACCTTTTCTTCAGCGGCATTTACCTTACGATCACTGAATTACCTGTCCCATTTTACTAGACTTCAAAGGAATCTCCTGAAGGAGTTTGGAGATACCCTTTAGGGTTCAGTAGCTTTCGGATCCGCTGACAAGGTACCTGCGCAGCTCTCCACCCTTACCTTTATTGCCAACTCCTCCATGAGGTTGATTTCCTATGCAGCTGACGGAGCGAGCAGGGCAGCCGCAACAGGGATCTCTCTTAGAAGACATTCCTGGAGGAGTCTATGCAATTTTATGGAATCCTTTAAGTCTTACCTTACCAACTTTGAAGGTTCAACTCTTTGGACCTCAGGTAAAAAGAGACTTTGACCAGGTGCGAGCAAGAAGGGAAAACCTTATCTGCTGTCGGAGTCAGTTTCTCCCTTTCTTCTAGACCCTAGCCTAAGGGTCAAACAGGAGGGAAAATGTGGTTCTGTAAATCCCAAAAAGGTTTCCCTCAGGCACAAGGTCAGCCCTCCCCTAGAGGCGGAGGGGGAGATTATAATGGAAGATGCCGAGGGGATCCACAACACCAGGATGATAGAGATGCTTTCTCTGATAGCCTCTTTCATCGCCCCTGAGGGGTTGTCCCACTGTCTGCCTCTGGAGGCAGATGGGGGTCATCTCTCATTGTACCCAAGCACCTGGCTACAAAAGTCCAAAGATCAATGGGTACAAAATCTAACTTTCAGAGCTTATCTCAATCCCTTCATTTCCAACCCCCCTGTAAATCAGTCTTTCCCAGATGTGCCACCCATTCAAATTGAACGTGTAACATCAGAGGTCATCTCGTTGCTTCAAAAGAGAGTCATCCAAGAAGTCCCCACAGAGCAAATAGGATCTGGAAGTTACTCAATTCTTTTTGGTTCCAAAAAAGACCGGGGACTGGAGATCAATTCTAGATCTCAGCAAGCTAAACAAGTCTGTAAAAAAAAACATCAAAGTTCTGTATGATCACTCTGCAGTCAATTTTTCCATTTATCGGAAAAAAACAATCGGATGTGCTCCATAGATCTTCAGGACGCGTACTACCATATCAAAATGGACAGGCACTCCAGAAGACATCTACGCTTTCGGCTGGGAGCCAGTCATTTTCAATTTCGAACACTGCCTTTTGGCCTCCCAGAGTGTTCACCAAATGTATGGCAGTGGTCACGGCTCACCTGAGACATCAGGGATTACAGTTGTTTCCTTACTTAGACTACCACCAAGCACCAACTAATCCGAGCCAGGGACGAGACCCTTTCCTTGTGCGCCAGATTAGGGATTACAGTAAATCTAAAAAAAAAATCAGTCTTATCTCCATCGCAACGCATTGTCTTCTTAGGCTCAGTCATAGACTCAACCACCATGACAGCAAAACTAACACCAGAAAGGATAGAATCGCTGCACAACCAAGTCAGATTCTTGCTGAACAAAGACAAAACACAGGTCAGGATAGTTCAAGTTCTAGGGACTATGGCATCCACCATTCTCTTAGTTCCCCTAGCCCGTCTACATGAGAGTACTTCAGTGGCTATTTGCCCAGTGGTCAATGCAGGATCTACCCTTGTCCCACCAAATACTCATCATAAACTCCTGCAAGAAGGAGTCTAACATGGTGGTTACATACAGATCGGCTTAAGCAAGACCGTTCCCTTGCTCTCCCTCAGGAAAAATGCAGTCTTGACCACGGACACTTCCCAGATAGGGGGGGGGGGGCATTATCTGGGAATGATGGTCCACGGTATCTGGCAGGATTATGAGAACCACTTGCACATAAATGTTCTGGAGAGGAAAGCAGTGTTATATGCGTTGCAAGCACTTCACAGTTCTCTTCCCACAGGGACAATTGCGATTCAATCAGACATGTCTGTAGTCTGGTACACAAACAAGCAAGGGGGAACAAAGTCTTACTCACTTTGTCGAGAGGCACAAAGAGTATGGAAATGGGCGATGGACACAATGCTTTCTGGTAGCAATGCACATTCCGGAGAAGGCTAATGTGACAGCAGACAAACTGAGTCGAGCAATTCTGATGTCTCATGAGTGGTCCCTGAAAACAGAAGAGATTTTCCACAAATGGGCCAATCTTGCTGTGACCTATTCACCATGTACATGAACACCAAATGCAGCAACTACTTTGCCTTCATTCCCCATCTGGGGATGTCAACTAGGGATGTTCTCATCCATAATTGACCTCCGGGACGTCTTTATACTTTTCCACCCTTTCCTCTCGTACCAAAAGTGATTCAGAAAACAGAACTGTTGAAGAGTACCCTGATCTTCATTGCTCCTTACTGGCCTTGCCAAGTCTGGTTCCCCTTCCTGTGGCCCTATCTCTTGGAGGAACCATGGATTCTGGAACTATCTCCAGACCTTCTGATTCATCAATCAGGACAGTTCCATCCTACCATCCAAACCCTGAAATCGACAGCATGGCTGCTCCAGTTCCAAGAATAGCCAGGTGTATATCCCTTTCTCCTACCCTTAAACACATTCTCATTTCTTTCCACAAATCTTCCGCCAGGAAATTATATTCCAGCAAATGGAAATGGTTTTCCATTTGGGCAGCTAAACAAGGCATAGATCCCTACTCAGCTCCCATATAGTCTATACTGTCCTTCCTTGCATCTATTTTTCAAGAAGAAGCTGCTACCATTAGAGTTCAGTTACCCCCCATTTCTAATTATCACTTTGGGAACATGGGAAATCAGATTATGTCACACTCTTTATGCAAAACCTTTTTGAAAGGAGGAGTCCTCCTCAGACCTCCAATCAGGCAACCTCAGGAGCCCTGGGACTTGGAACTTAGTTCAGACCTCATTGATTTCTCCACCTTTTGAACAGTCTTCTGCATCTGACTTGAAATTGTTGTCTTGGAAGACATTGTTCTTAGTTGCTATAACATCTGCTAGGAGGGTTTCAGAATTGCAAGCCCTGACCATTCGACCTCATATTATATTCCACAAGGATAGAGTCTCCCTACGAACTAACCCTTCCCTCCTCCCTAAAGTATGTTCAGAACATAATCTAAACACAACTATTGAATTACCAGTATTCTTTCCAAATAACGTAAGATAAATCTGAATACAGACTACACTAATTAGATGTCCATAGAATTCTCTAATTTTACCTGCACAGGACTAAAGATTTTCGGAAATCTGATCAATTGTTTGTTTCCTTCTCAGACAAAAACAAAGGCTTGCCCGTTCCAAGGTTACTCTGTCTAAATGGCTTTCAGGCATCTCATTTGCTTACAAAAATGCTGGGAAACAGCTACCAGCTAAAGTAAAAGGCCATTCAACTAGAGCAGTATGAGCTTCATATGCCTTCAGATCAAAACTCCCAATTGATACCATTTGTGCAGCAGCTACTTCGGGAAGACCTCATACCTTTGTCACTCATCACAAATTTGATTTGCCCTCCCGGGACAGGTCATCCTTTGGGTCCACTGTGCTAGAGAGTCTCTTTGCTTGAGACACCCGGGATAAAAGTGCTGGGGATGCTGTCCCAATCCAGCAAGAATTACGGCGAGATAGGACTACATACGTAACAATGAAGTTATGTACTTATCATAACGTTCCATGTTTGTAGTCCATCTCGCCTACATTCTTGCATCTCACCATCCTTCCTGTATCCTGGAGGAATTGGCGGACTATCTATTATGCTGTCTGACCTTGTTATAGCTGTCTGTCCACATGGCATGGATAGTAATACAAAGTACTTTTGTTTGTATGTACATAGTTATTGATAGTATAATTACTATTATGTATGCAATTATTTTCTTGCAAACAAGATCTGGGGAATTGTCGTGATGCACCATGGGATAGGCTCGAGCCAGTAAAAGCTCTCGAGCTTTAGTTATCAGCCAAGTCAGAGCCGAGGATTGGCTCCAAACCCATCCAGCAAGAATGTAGGTGAGATGGACTACAAACATGGAATGTTATGGTAAGTACATAACTTCTTTTTATGCCTGTCATAGTTCATGTTGGTGTGAATGACCGGAGACGTACTTCACTAGACTGCATGGAGAGAGACATGGCTGAGCAGAGTATGCATCTCCGGCAGGTATGTCCCCAGCTTTGAGCAGCATTCTACCTCACCTAGAATGATCCCACAGTGTCAACAAAAACATAGCTTCAATAATTGGATTAGTTTTTGGTATCAATCAAAGGGGACCCAGTTTCTGTCAGCCAGGGAAACCATGATCAACAAACCTCACTACTTTGCCAGAGACAGTTTGCTGCTGGCAAAGGCTCCTGCCACCCCCATAGTGTCTTTTTTTAGGCAAGGTCTCAAACAACATTACCAAAGTGAAATTAACCAATCAAAACAAAATAAGAGTCACGCTGCTAAAATGCTAGGAGCTTAAACCAAAAACTGCACTCCCTGGATGCACTTTATCAATAGAAGATGTAGATGTTTGTGCAGTCACAGAAACTTGGTTCAAGGCATCAGAGACTAAAATGTCTTCCACACCTTCAGACCACAAAATGAACATGTAAAAACCAAAGAAGGTGGTGTTTAAATCTATATTAGAGATAAATTCACATCCCAGCTATTTAGACTGGACAACTCCATGGAGTTACTTCAAGTCCAGCTTACAGTGGGCAGGTTGTCCATTCAAGTCACAGCCTGTTCCCCCACCATGGGTCAACAACATCCATAAAGCCTACTTGACCAAACTGGAGACTATCTAAATTTTACCTAACACAGTTGTTATTGGGGATTTCAATTATCCCACCATGAAATGGGAAACCTATGCTAGCCCTCACTCACTAGCTGAAACGTTCCTTGACTTTGTTAATTCATTCAAATGCCCAGGAACAAATTGCCCATACCTAGACAAAAGGAACAAACATTCTAGATCTCGTCTTCACTAACACGTCAAACAGATGCACTGCCCCAACTGTTGGACCATCATTAGTTAAACTGATCACAAATCAGTAATCTTTAATGCTTTGATTCAAGGCCAGGTCAGAGATCATCTAAGCTGGAGTTTTAGTCAGCTGAACTCTAGCTGACTACAGGTTCAGGGGCATGGAAGGTGGCTTGGAACTCTGGAAACTGGCTGGCTGTTATATATCCAGTCTAAGAATACTACAAGAAGTGACTTCTTGCAAGCAGTGATTCATATAGCTGGAGAGAAGACAAGTGTAGTTTTCTTGACTTTTTTCCCTTTGGATCCTCCGAAGAAATAATATGACTTGCTAATATTGGACATCCCTCAGACAGGGTCCATGGTACATCATCTCTGACTAAAATTTGAATAATACCTCCAGGTCTCAGAAGTAACCAGCCTTAGTTCTCCATTTGCGGCTGTATCAGCTGCCTGCATCTTGTCAGCCTGTGAGGGGGTGTGGACAATGGGAACAGGCCCAGATGCTGGTCTGTCCGTAGCCTTATCCATCACCTAAACGGAGACATCAAACTCTGACAGACAGAAAGAACCAGGTACATGTCAGTGCTCGTTTGGCTTCTTAGACTTTTTCTAAGAGTGAGGAGGTATATCCAAGGACGACTATTCAGTTACTAAACTAATGCATGTTAATGACTGAATAAGTTTGTTTTCAAACAAGATTGTTTTCAAATATAAGTTAAGGGAGGACAGACAGCTAGTTAAGGTCTTGGTACAAATGAATGGCAAACTGTACGCGCTTTAAAATAATATTATGATCCTAAACATATGGAACACTTATGACTATCTTTGTATGAGACTTGCCAAAAGTAGTCACATTTCCCCCTCTCAGAGAACATGAAATGGCAATAATTATCAGAAAAAAAAAAACAAAACAAAAAGAGGAAGGTTCCACAATGGGGTACATAGCTGCCCTTAAGAAATTTACTGGCCGGCCATGATTCTGAAAGTGTCCTGCGCCACAGAATAGCAGCAAGAATGTTGAAAGTACTTTTGCACTCATATGACCCTTCAGTAGAAGCCTGTTTTCTTGTGCACAGGTCTTAGGTGAGAGGTACACTGAGAGACAGGAAAGTTCTTAAGCTTTTGTAGACTGGCAAGATGCAAATTATTCTTGGTAGGCCACGTCCCATGTGTTCGTCATTAGATCAATGCTGCAGTAATGCTAACAACCTTGTCAGTGCATGCTCCCAGTATTTGTAAGCAAAGGATGGGTACCTCATAGTCATTACCAGGGCTGCCATTCTTAAGATCCCTCCCCTTTCCTAGAGATAGATAAGCTGTTAAAATGCTGCTTTTTTCCTCTGTTACCCTTAGCTCCTCAACTATCATGCTTACCATTAGATCCTAGATCATAGTCAAGCTCCCCGCCTTCCTGCATCACTAAGCAGATATCCTACAAAGTAATTTTTTTTTTAGCTCCTTGCATACTGACCATCAAGCACTGTCAGTATCACTCACTCATTCTCTTATAGACGAAGAGCAGGATTATGACAGTCATCATCCACGCAACCAGGGATTTTTTTCTTAAGGCCTAATCATCCCTGATGCACGTCTACATGTCCCAAAAGGCTGGGCGTGCAGTGCGGTGGTGTTAGGGCTTTTATAAGTAATGCTATCCTCAAAGCCCCACCTCCTTGAAAGCAGACGTCTTTGTCCATCTTCAGTCTATACCGACATTCCACTACACCCCCACAGGAGTTGATCAAGTTCTGATCTTTCATTACTCTCTCTTTCAGCAACGAGGTCAAGAACCGTACGTGGGTTACATGAGCTATAGCCAAGGTTTCCATCCTCTATGCCACACAGCTGACTCCTACAATGTAAATATACATACAAGATTGCCTGATTTGTTGAAGATTTTGCTGTAGGGCATTTTATTTTTCATTTTTTAAATCAGAGTAGAACACTGGCCCACATGGCTCACTTTCAGGTTCAGCCTGAGAAAAGAAAACAAAAACAGCAGACTACAACATATCAGAATACAGACATTACAGAAATTACATGAAAAGTAGCCCAAATTGTATATGACAAGCAAAGCTTCTCTTTAGTGTATGGGAATACCAAATTGAACATGACTGAATCAGTGCAGAATAAAATAGATGCAAGTATTTGCATAAGGTATAAAGGGAGTGAAGAACAAAAGTGTATGAGCAAATTTAGTAGGTGTTCTTAGATGGTGTGAGAGAATTAGGTTCTTAGGAAGATACTAGACTATTGGCCTGGAGGCCCTTGTAAGCCTAGCCAAGAATTTCACCCATGTTCCCACAAAGTCAGCACCTGCTTTCACTGTCCAGCAGGATGGGATACCAGGGGTATGTTTTCTGTTTACCATCCAGTTGTCCATGCTCCTCTTAAAGAGGGCTAGTGAGGTACTCTGCTTGACATGGAGAGGAAGTCTATTCCACAGATGGGGGAGTCATTTGGACACAAATCAATCCTGCCAACAAGTTCTATTAATGTCGCAGACCAGGTTGAGACCTTGTGCGCAGGTTGCGCGAGTAGAATTTTTCTTACGGATATGCAGCAACTCCATCAAGGCCGAGTCGGAGACAGCTCTGTATGCCAGACACAGGTCACATTTGAGCAGTCTGTACAAGACTGAGTAGAGGGACAGGGCTTTTAGCCTATCAGTACAGGATAGGCGTTTGAGACCCTGGATTTTCCTGTGGTCTCTCCAACTGCTGCATGTGCTTGGCAAGGTACATGCCGAATGAGGCACTGTACTCGCTAATGGGTTTTGATAAGGGAGGCGTACAGGGATGTTATGACCTCCTTGTTCAGCAGAGGGATTTACTGATTCATATGGCTGTTCTGGTGAATCACTTCGTAATCCGAGTTGTGCACTAAGAAACAAACAGGACCATAGCAAACAGTGAATGCCCATCTTTGAAGCACTTACGAGCAGCTTATCTGAAAACAAATAGATTGAGCTGTGTACAGAACTCTTAAAGGAGACTGACTTTATTTTAATGGTATGGATTCTCAGATAAGGGGGGGAGCAATCTATGCTGTGAACTTTGTTTTTTAGGCAGGTATAGAGGGGATTGAAAGATACTGAAGCTTAAGTAGCACCAAAATGATGTTTTGGTCAGTCTGCCTGGAAGGTTTGCGAGTCTGCAAGGAATGTTCTTAACAGAGTACATTCCCTGTTTTACTTGATGTCATCTTGCTTTCAGTACCCCCCCCCCCCCAAAAAAAAAAAAGACCACTTCATGGTGTGAAGGACTAGGGTTTTGCAAATACAGATTTTTAGTAATCTGAAGAATATTTTTGAGGTGTTTATTAGGATGGGCAGTCCCTATCAGAATGGGGCAGAAAGGATGACTTCACCTATTGCTACTCTACATTCTAGGGATCCAAAGTTTTGGACCAAAACATTAAGTTCCAATTTTGTTGCCCAGATGGTACTAAAGTCAAGCATTTGATCAACCTGATCGACTAAGAGAGGGGCAGTGGATCACACATCTTAAATTTGAAATTTCTACTGCTGAGAAAGTCTGGGAACTGTGGTAGATCATCTTTGCCAATTCTGCAGTAACCAAAGAGACTGTGGGCTACCAGGCCAAAGGCTGCAGTGAGATCAATGAATACGGAGCCATCACAGCATTACCCATCAATGTTTACTGCTGTGCGAGCTACAATGCAATTTGATCAGATGCAATTCAGTTACATTTTCACAGGTTCATAGTTATTTTTGATGGACCAATTAGACCATTAGAAGTGTAGCCTCCAGGTTAACATAGACCTATTTTCTGATACAAATATACTTATCCAGTTTAACTTTAAAGGCAGCAATGTTTTTTTTTGATTTCCTAATCCCAAGAGGCAATTTATTCCAGGTCCTATCTAAAGTTTGTGATAAATACTCATCACTTATACCATTCCTCCATCTCTAATCTTACTTTGTGGCATTTAATAAGGTTATAGACAAGTACTAGGCTAGCTTTTCTTGTGGGCCATTTTAAGCCTAGCCACTTTCCCTTTCTGTGCTCAAATGTACCTATCCTATTCGGTTAGAAATTTGCCTCATCCATCCCATAGTCAGTAAAGTACAGTTTTGTACCTACCATAAATGTAGATGTTCGAGTGCTAATACAGCTGCAGTCATAACAGATGGGATCTCCTGCCGTCAGGCGGGTCCTCGGTCGGCCGAATTCCAAAGTCTAGGTCCGGCATCGGTTGTCGTCGCTTCTTCCCTGACGTCAGTGTGACAGGGGTATAAAAGAACCAGCCGACGCCATTTTCTTCAATTTTTCTTGCCCAAGATGTCAGGTGCCCCCAGAAGGAAGGCAATACATAAATTTATGTAATAATGCAATATAATCAAAATACAGTAGTAGCAAGCAAATACACCACAAAAGAATACCCCAATCAGGTTGTATGAGGAGGTGTTAGCCAATAGGCCTGTCCCAAGAGGGGAAGGAGGGAGAGAAACCTGGACTGCAGCTGTATTAGCACTCGAACATCAACATTTATGGTAGGTACAAAACTGTACTATATTCATCGTGCATACAGCTGCAGTCATAACAGATGGGTAGAATCCCAAAGCTAAAAAAGGGGTGGTAGGCACTAGGTGGAACTAGGAGGAGCCAGGATGCCCTGCAAGACTGCAGTGGCAAAGACTGCTCTAGTTTTGGAGTATAATGGTAGGTGGTAGTGCTTGGAGAAGGTATGTACAGAACTCCAAGTGGCTGCTTCCAAAATATCTTTGGTAGGAACTCCTCTGAGGAAAGCTGCAGAGGTAACTGTGGCCCTTGTGGAGTGAGATCCAATGCCTGCAGGTACAGTTTTACCATGAAACGAGTAACAAAAGCGTATGCAGTGGGCTATCCATTTTGAGACTGTCTGTTTGGAAATTGGCTTCCCTTGGGCTCCTATAGCATATAGCATAGGACACAAAGAGTTGCTCTGTTTTTCTGAAAGGCTTTGTTCTGTCCAAATAATAGCGCAGCTGTCTGTGGATGTCCAAGGAATGTAGTAGTCTCTCCCCTTTGTTTTGAGGATTAGGGTAAAAGGTAGGTAAGTGGATAGCCTGATTCAAAGCTACCCTGGATACCACCTTTGGCATAAAGGATGGGTTGGTTCGTAAGGAAACTCTGTCCTGATGGAAAATGATGAAAGGCTGCACAGCCATGAGGGCTTGTAGTTCCGATAACCTGCGAGCTGAGGTGATAGCCAGAAGGAAGGCGGTTTTCCAGGACAAATATTGCAAATCTGTTGAGGCAGCTGGCTCAAAAGGAGGCAAGGTCAGCTTTTCTACAATGAAATTGAGGTCCTAAGCAGGTATTGATTGTTTCCTTGGGGGTTTTATATTCTTAACCCCTCTGAGGAACTGTCTTAAGAGGGGGTGAGAGAATAAAGGTGGGTCAGCGTTGTATTCTGCAGAAATGGCTGAAGCATGGATTTTGATGGAGGAGAATGAAAGTCCACTGCTTAGCAGCTCAGCTAGATATGGTAATATTTGAGGTAAATTCAGTTTTCCAGGATTCTGGCCCTTTTTCTCATTCCAGGCACAGAATCGTTTCCATTTTGCAAAGTAAGCTTTTCTAGTAGACGGCCTTCTGGCCTCCAAAATGACATCCTGCACCTCCTTGGAGAGTAGGGTCTGTTGTGAAGTTAAGGAATCTTCCATGCGGCCAGATTGAGTGTTTTCAGCTGACTGTGAAGAGTTTTGAAGCTGTGCTGAGTCAGAAGAGGCATTAGAGGTAGGGTCCATGGTGGGGAATGCGTCAGGCTCCTCAGGAGTGGGTACCAGTGCTGTCTTGGCCAGTCTGGAGCAATGAGAATCATCTTTGGTCTGTCTGCTCTGGTTTTTAATAGAACTTTGGGCAGCAGAGGAAGAGGTGGAAAGGCATATACTGTCATTGCTGTCCAACTGAAAGAGAGAGCGTCCACTCTCCAGGCCTGTGGATGAAAAGTCCTTGAGCAGAATTTTGTCAATTGGTGATTTTTGTGGGAGGCAAAGAGATCTATGTCTGGCCTTCCCCATGCTTGAATTATCTGTGTAAAAACTTGAGGATGCAACTTCCATTCATGTGGATCTGTCATATTTCTGCTTAGGCTGTCTGCAAGCATGTTTTCCTAGCCTGGCAAGTACTGTGCTTGAAGTTCGATTTGTAATTCCAGAGCCATGTTCCAAAGTGGCATGGCCAGCCTGCATAGGGGGTATGAATGGGTCCCTCCCTGTTTGTTTATGTACCACATTACTGTGGTGTTGTGTGTCCTTATCAATAGTTGACCTGGATGCAGAAGGTCTTTGAAAGCTATAATAGCATTTATTACTGCTAGCATTTCCTTTTGATTGATGTGAAGGTGCTTTTCTTTTTGGGACCATTTGCCCTGAATGCACCGATCTGTCATGTGCGCCCCCCAGGCGTAGTCAGAGGCGTCTTGTTGTGATGACTTGATTTGCTTGAGGCTTGCAGAATGGGAGACCTGTGTTTGTTTGGCATGCTTGAGCCCACCACAGAAAATCCTTTTGAAGACATGGAATTAGTGGTATTATTGTTTCCAAACTGTGGCTGTGTTGAGACCATAGGTTTTTCAGGTACCATTGAAGTTTCCTCATATGCAGGCTTTGTACATGGGATTAGTAGGATGCAAGATGCCATGAATCCCAGAGCCTGCAGGATTTTCCTTGCAGTCAGCCTGGTGAAATTTGCTAGTTTTCTAAAGTATTGAGTTAGTTGCCCCTGTTTCTCTGGCATGAGGTAGGCCATCTGGGTGTTTGTGTCCAAGTTGGCACCCAGGAAAATTTATTTTCTGAGAGGGTATTAGCCTTGATTTCTTTTTGTTGACTGTGTATCCCAGAGAATTCAACATTATTACAAAAGCCAGATGTTTCAGAAGTATGTGCTTGCTGTCCGCTTGGATCAGGCAGTCGTCCAAATATGGGTATATTTGTAATCCCTTGAAGTCTGCAGTAGGCAATTACTGATGCCAGGCATTTCGTGAATACTCGGGTGCAGTAGATAAGCCAAAGGGAAATGCAGAGAATTGATAATGGGTTGAACCTGCAAGAAATCTGAGGTATCTTCTGCAATTTTGTCTGATTGGGACATGCAGGTATGCCTCCTTGAGGTCCAATGTTACCAGCCAAGATTCCTTGCCCAGCATGGGAAGAAGCTGCTGTAATGTGAGCATCTTGAATTTTGGCACAAGTAAAAATGTGTTTAGGATGGATAGGTCCAAAATAGGTCTCCAATCTTTTCCCTTCCTTGGTACCAGGAATAGTCTGGAATAAAAACCTTGACCTTGTTCTTGAGTAGGTACCTCTTAAATTTCAGATCTCATGGACATGAAAGCTATTCGTCTTTGTGCCTCTGCCCTTTGATTGTGTGGCAGGTATGGCATGCCTCTCATTTTTGGAAGGGTGTGAAAATGGAATCTGTAGCCTCTGTTTATAATGTCCAGGATCCATTTGTCTTTTGTGACAATATGCCAATTTTTTGAAAATAATGCCAGTTTTCCGCCTAAGGGTGCTGCCATTTGAGCCTTGCTTGGCAAGCAAAGGGGAAAGTCATTGGGTTTGCTTTCTGAATGGCTGCGAACTATCCTCACCACCTCTTTGTAGGAGCTTGCCATTGTCTGCCTCTAAACGATCCTTGAGATTGCCCTCTGCCCCTCGGGTGCCTGTATCTACCTCTTTGGGGTCTGTCCGTGGCTGGAAAGGACCAATGTTTGGAAGGCCTATTTCTACTGAAACGTGGAGGTTGTACCTGTAGAAAATCTTTCACTGTTTGCATTGATTTAGCCTTTTCCTCCATTTTCTTTAATACCCCTCCTCAGCTTTAACACCAAATAATACATCCTTTTGTAGAGGGGCATCTAGTAATTTAGCTTTGACATGATCTGGTAAGGTTTGCTCCTTGAGTCAGGCATGTCTACTTATGACTGATCCTGTAACAGCAGCTCTACACGAGGCCTCTAGAGCATCAAAACCACATTGCAAGGTATGTTTACCCACTTGTTCTGCACTATGTATCAAATCCTGCAACTCCTTCAAGTCTGGTTGTTCAGGTTGTGACATTTTGCTTCTCAACTGTGATAACAGAAACTGTTGGTACTTTAACATATGGAACTGGCAGTTTAATGCCCTCATGGTTAAGGTGGCAGAGGTGTATACCTTTTTTCCCCACCTTTCTAAAGATCTGGAATCTCTCTCGGAAGGTAATGGATTTTTAGCAGTGGAGGCCTTAATTCCCTTGGGGCCCTGTGAGATAGTTTCTGGGTCAGCGGCATGGCTTTTGTATAAAAATTGGTGCGAGTCAGGAACCCGGTAGTACCTGTCAGGCTTGACTGGGGCTGGAGGTAAAGAGTCTGGGTTAAGGCAGGCCTCCGAATACACATCATCTAGTATGTCTAAGACAAGAGATATAGCCAAAGGCCTGTGCTGAGATAGCAAGAGAAAATCCCTAAGCCTTTTCTTGGAGTCTGAGTACTCTTGGCCTTCCCAGTGGAAGTGTTCCCTCAAGGTATGCAAGGTTTCCCCAAATGAGTAATCCTCTGGGGGGGGGAGACAGAGGGAATGGACTCCTCTGCATCAGAATCTTCAAAAGGGGAGTAAGAATGTTCCTGTTCATCAGAGTGCTCTGAAATAATGGAGGCCTGGTCAGAGGAGGGGGATTCTTCCTCCACTCTGGGCCTTTTGTCCGGGGGGGGTTGAGAACCCCTGATAAGAGTAATTAAATCCTCAGCCATTTTAAGCATCTGTTTTTTAGGCATGGGGCCTGGAGAAGGACCCGGTGTAGCTTGTCTGTTAGAATGTATGGCTGCTTTAGACTTAGTGAAAGCCTTGATGGAAAAAGAAGAGGAAGGTCTGAAGACACCTTGAGAGGAGGCAGACCTGTCTACATTTTGAGTTTCACCACCGAGAGTGGCTTCGGTATCTGTAGTCGGGGTGTGGGCCGAGGAGCCTGCGACCTCAGGCACAGTAGACACCGCCAATGAAGTGTCGGTAGGCAGGGGCTGCGTAGGCACCTCACTGAGAACCGGACCACCTGTGGTCGGCTTTGGCGTGGTGTCAGTAGAGGCCGCGGACCTCGTGTGTTGGTCCTTATCTTTGCGTTTTTTAGACAAAACTGGAGTCGGAGTATCCGACAACATAATGTAGTTAAATTTTTTGCCAAAATAGTGCTGGGCGAACTCCGCCCGACGCTTAATGGTGCGTTTGTTGAATGTAGCACAAAAACGACAGACCGAGACGTCATGGTCTGGGCCTAAGCAAGGAATGCAAAGGGAATGAAAATCCTTATGCAGTATTTGCTACCCACATGAAATACAATTATTAACTTTGTCTGACATCGGTCTGAGGCAAGAAAGGTTTCCCCAACGGGGTACTTAGCTTTCAAGAAGACTTCGGTTGCAAAATTTTCGTAATTTCAGGAGCTGGTCAACCGGCACTTGCAAACTTCTTCTGCTTCGGGCACCGCACGGCAAGAAAGACTGAAGAAAATGGCGTCGGCTGGTTCTTTTATACCCCTGTCGCACTGACGTCAGGGAAGAAGCGACGACAACCGACGCCGGACCTAGACTTTGGAATTCGGCCGACCGAGGACCCGCCTGACAGCAGGAGAACCCACCTGTTATGACTGCAGCTGTATGCATGATGAACATCTGTACATTACCCCTAATGAGAAGAGAATAAATGGGATCATACCACATATAATTGGGATAAAGCATTTAGAAACTGCCTCAGCCCATTAGTATTACAGAAGGCTGTCCTAGGGCAAATTTTCTTTTTCCCATCCATAGATCTAAGTGGCACTTAAATAGCGTGCCTGTTCCACAGCAGCAGTATCCTCTGCAAGACATACCTGTCCCACCAAACTTTCCACTGATGCTGCAGAGGAGGTTTAGATTCCTAGACTAAATATTTCTGATGCCATTTGACTTGCTGATTTGCAGTAAATCCATCAGTACTGGGTCAGAAGATGCCGTGTATGGAAGACATAGGTCACCTCTTAGCGGTCTGTAGGATACAGAGTAGGGTATAGTGAAAAGGCTTTGAGTCGGTCTATGCAAGACATGTTATTTAGGCCTTGTATGCTTTTATTAAGGCATCTCCCTGGACATTCCAGTTGTTGCATGTGTCTGGCCAGACAAATGCCAAAGGGGGTATTATATTCAATGACTGGCCTAATGAGGGCTTAGTAAAACAGGGACAATGGTATCCCTAGATCTGGACACAATCTCTTTTGTTTAAAAGTTGTGCAATTTAAAAGGAATTTCTTACAATGAACACATGTTGGACAAAAGTTGTCAACATCCACACAAGTTCCCAATTCTCAAAAAAACTGGGTCAAATCTTAGGGGTGTGTTATTAATCTGCTATTTCCCTAGGATGGGTGAATGACTTCCCAAGAGAGACAATAATGCATTTTTTTGGCATTTAGTTTCAGTCCATTATTTTGGTACTAGTTATTTACTTGGGACAAACCTTCCTGCAGGATGGTCACATCATTTGGGGATTAAATGACTGTGCCTAGCTTGCAGTCATCTGCAAACTTAGTCAGCCACAGCTCTTTGGTATTGGCTTTTACTTCAGAAATGTAAATGCTAAAACAGGAGAGGTCCCAGCACAGAACCCTGGGGGACTCCACTGGTATTCTCTCCTGCTTCCTATCTGTGAGCCAGTTGGAAATACAGCAGGTAACATAGGGGTTTATTCCAAGTTTATTTAGCTTTTTTACTATGCTTGAGTGGGGAATCAATAGTGAAATGTTTTGCCCACAAGCTTTTTTTTTGTAATGAAAGCTATACCTCCTATCATCTAAAAAGTACAGTTTTGTACCTACCATAAATGTAGATGTTTGAGTGTAAACACTGCTGCAGTCATTAAACTTGGGTTATTCTGCCGTCAGGCGGTTCCCCACGCTGTCGCCTCCTCCCCGACGTCAGTGCGACAGGGGTATACAAGATGCAGCCGACGCCATTTTCTTCAATTTTTCTTGCCCCAGATGTCAGGTGCCCCCAAATAGGTAGGGAATTCAAATTGCTAATAAAACATACATAAGAAAAGCAAACAACAACTTTCATTTACCAGCAAATACTCCCCATAGGTAGTAAAGGGTAGAATGCATAGGTTAGTACCAGCAAGTAAGAGGGGAAGGAGGGAGGGTAACCTGGACTGCAGCAGTGTTTACACTCAAACATCTACATTTATGGTAGGTACAAAACTGTACTATGTTCATCGTGTTACACTGCTGCAGTCATTACACTTGGGTGGAATCCCAAAGCTGAGGTAGGGAGGCTGGTTCTACATGGCATTAGGGGTGGCTATAAGGCCCTGTAGCACAGCAGTGGCGAAGCCAGCTCTGGATTTGGAGTATAAAGGCAAATGGTAATGCTTGGTGAAGGTATGCACAGAACTCCATGTTGCTGCTTCCAAAATATCCTTGGTAGGTACTCCTCTGAGGTAGGCAGTTGAAGTGGCTGTTGCCCTGGTGGAGTGAGATCTAATGCTGCTAGGTAAAGGTTTCCCATGGTGAGACTAGCAGAAATGTATGCAATGTCCTATCCATTTTGAAATTGTCTGTTTTGAAATGGCTTTGCCCTGTGTTCCTGCAGCATATGCTACCAATAATTGCTCAGATTTTCTGAAAGCTTTAGTTTTGTCCAAGTAGAAGCATAACTGCCTGTGAATGTCAAAAGAATGTAGTAGTTTCTCCCCCTTGTACTGTGGTTTTGGATAGAAAGTTGGCAAATGAACAGTTTGGTTTAGAGCCACACTTGATACCACCTTTGGTATAAACGTAGCGTTAGTTCTTAAAGACACCCTGTCCTGGTGGAAAATGAGGAAAGGTTCCACTGCCATTAGTGCCTGTAATTCTGAAACTCTTTGTGCTGATGTTATTGCCAGTAGCAGCGCAGTTTTCCAAGAGATATATTTTAATTCTGCTGTGTTAGCTGGCTCAAAAGGAGGTAAAGTTAATTTTTCCAAAACAAAGTTGAGGTCCCAAGTTGGGGTAGGTGCTCTACGGGGCGGTCTTATGTTTTTAGCCCCTCTGAGGTACTGTTTGAGCAAAGGATTAGAAAAAATTGGTGGATCCGTGTTGTAATGAGCAGAAATGGCTGAGGCATGGATCTTGATTGATGAGAAGTAGAGGCCCTTGTCCAGCATCTCAGTTAAATATTGAAGTATCTGAGGAATGTTTGGGACAAGAGGGTCAAGGCTGTGTGCCTGGTTCCAGGCACAGAATATTTTCCATTTATCTGAGTAGGCTTTCCTGGTGCTAGGCCTTCTGGCCTCCAGAACGACATCCATAACAGCTTTGGAGAGAGGCATTGCTTGCTTGACCAAGGGATTTTTCCATGCAGCTAGGTTTAAGGTTTTTAACTGGCTGTGAAGTATCTGGTTGTTGTGCTGTGTCAGCAAATGTGGGGTTTGAGGCAATATCCAGGGTGGTTCTTCTGCCAAGTTCTTTAAGATTGGGTACCAGTGCTGGTGTGGCCAGTCTGGTGCAATCAGTATCATCTTTGGCTCTTCTTGCCTGGCTTTTATGAGTACCTTTGGAAGGAGAGGTAAAGGAGGGAAAGTGTATACTTGTAGGTTTTTCCAGCTGAATGAGAGGGCATCCATTTTCCATGCTTGTGGATGGTAACTCCTTGTGCAGAATTTCTGTAGCTGGCAGTTCATTGGGAATGCAAAACAGATCTATGTCCGGGCTCCACCATTTTTGTGCTATTCTGAATACTTGTGGATTTAATTCCCATTTGTGGGGATCCATGATGTTTCTGCTTAGGTCGTCTGCCAGTGTGTTTTTCCTTCCAGGCAGAAATTGTGCTTGCAGATGAACTTGGTAGTTTAGAGCTGTGTTCCACAAGGTCATGGCTTGTCTGCAGAGGGGGTAAGAGTGCGTGCACCCTTGCTTATCTATGTACCACATAACTGTGGTGTTGTCTGTCTTTAGTAGTAGGTGTCCTGGATGCAGCAGGTCCTTGACAGCTATAAGTGCATTTTGTACAGCTAGCATCTCTTTTTGATTGATGTGAAGATGCCTTTGCTCTGTGGGCCACTCGCCCTGAATACATTTTCCTGCCATGTGTGCTCCCCAGGCGTAATCCGATGCATCTGTTGTCAGTGTTTGCCTGGCTGCGGGTTGAGTAAAAGGCTGTCTCTTGGTTGAGGTGACAAGCTTGAGCCCACCATCGAAACTCTTGTTGAAGGCAAGGAATTAGTGGTATAACGGTTTCCAAACTTTGACAGTGTTGAGACCATACACTCTTGAGGTACCATTGTAGTTTCCTCATATGCAGTCTGGCATATGGAATTAGTAGTATGCAAGATGCCATGTAGCCCAAGGCCTGCAGAATTTTTCTTGCAGGGAGTTGGGCCTTTGTTGCCATCAATTGAAAGTATGGAGTCAGTTGTCATTGCTCGTCTGGCACGAGATAAGCCATCTGGGCCGTTATGTTCAAGCTGGCACCCAGGAATATTATCTGTTGTGAGGGCACTAGTTTTGATTTTATTTTGTTTACTGTGTACCTCAGACAACTTAACTTTTTTATGAACGCCAGATGCTTTAGAAGAATGTCCTTGCTCTCTGCTTGAATCAGGCAGTCGTCCAGGTATGGATAAAGTTGAATTCCTTTTTGTCTACAAAATGCAATTACTGGTGCCAGGCACTTTGTGAAGACCCTGGGCGCAGTAGATAAGCCAAAGAGCAGTGCAGAGAATTGATAGTGCATTGAACCAGCTAGAAATCTGAGGTATCTTCTGCAGTTTTGTCTGATAGGGACATGCAGGTATGCCTCCTTGAGGTCCAAAGTCATGAGCCAAGCTTTCTTGCCCAGCATGGGAAGAAGCTGCTGTAGTGTCAACATTTTGAATTTCGGAACATCCAGGTAAGTGTTTAGAGAAGAAAGATCCAGAATGGGTCTCCAGGCTTTGTCCTTTCTGGGAACCAGAAAGAGTCTTGAATAAAATCCTTTTCTTGCTCCTGTGGTGGTACCTTCTGAATAGCTCTCATGTTCATGAGTGCTGTAATTTGTTTTTGAGACTCTGCCCATTGATTTGGTGACCGTTTTGGCATTCTTTTTAACCTTGGCAAAGTGTGAAATTGGAACCTGTAGCCTTGAGATACAATGTTGAGAACCCATTTGTCTTTGGTGATGCAAAGCCAATTGTGATAGAAAAGTGCCAGTTTTCCCCCTAAGGGGGATGCCAAGAGAGAACTGTTTGGCAGCTGTAGTGGGAAGTCATTGAGGCTGCTTTTTATAAGGTTGTGGCCTGTCTTCCCCTTCTTTCTGGCCTGGTGTACCCCATTGTCGAGGCCTGTAAGGACCTTGTGCTTGACCTCTACCTCTTGGACGTTTTTATCTGCCTCTGTGAGGTCTGTCTGTGATTGGAAAGGACCAATTCTTTGTTGGCCAATTTCTGCTAAAACGAGGAGGCTGAACCTGTAAGAAATCCTTCACCGTTTGCATGTACTTTGCCTCATCCTCCATCTTCTTTAATACCTCCTCTGCCTTAACTCCAAACAACACATCCCGCTGCAAAGGAGCGTCCAATAATTTTGCCTTAACATGATCTGGTAATGTATGTTCCTTTAACCAAGCATGCCTTCTAATGACAGAGCCTGTAACTGCTGCTCTACAGGAGGCCTCTATGGAATCAAACCCACATTGCAAAGTACGTTTTCCCACTTGTTCAGCTGCATGCAATAAATCCTGCATTTCTTTAAAATTAGGAGGATTTGAATCTGGAAGCATCTTTTGTTTCAACTGAGACATCAAAAATTGATGACATTTTAGCATGTGAAACTGGCAATTTAAGGCTCTCATTGCTAAAGTTGCAGAAGTATACACTTTCTTTCCCCATCTGTGTAATGCTCTGGAATCTCTGTCAGAGGGAACTAGGTTTTTTGCTGATGAGGCCTTAATCCCTTTGGGTCCCTGAGAAATAGTTTTAGGGTCAGCAACAGGGCTTTTATGCAGAAATTTGTGAGAGTCAGGGACTCTGTAATATCCATCAGGTTTAACTGGGGCTGGAGGTAAGGAGTCAGGGTTTAAGCTGGATTCAGTGTACACATCACCCACAATATCTAACACTGGCAGAATAGCAAGGGGTCTGTGTTGAGGCAACAAAAGGAAGTCTGAGCCTTTTCTTGGATTCTGAGTAATCCTGGCCTTCCCAATGGAAATGCTCCCTCATGGTATGTAAGGTCTCCCCAAAGGAGTAGTCCACAGGTGGACAGGCTGATGGAATAGATTCCTCAGCATCCGAATCCTCACAAGGGGGTAAGGAATATCCTAGGTCTTAGGATGAATCTTAAGAAATGGACACCTGGTCGGAAGATTCATAATCTGCATCTTGCCTGGGCCTTTTATCAGGAGGGGGATGGGATCCCCTGATCAGGGTGATTAGGTCTTCGGCCATTTTGAGCATTTGTTTTTTTAGGCATGGAAGCCTGTCCTGGAGAATGCTGTATCTGTTTCTTTGTTTTTAATGGGGCCTTGGACTTAGCAGAGGGTTTAATGGTCAACTGGGTAGGTCTGAAGACACCCTCTGAAGCTGTGGATTGCTCAACTACTTCGGTTCCCTCAGAAGGGTTAGTTTCGGTAGGCTGAGAACAAACAGCGTCCAAAGGCCCAGCCAGCTCCACGTGGGAGTTGGAGGCGGTCTGTGGATGCGGTCATCAGGGGCTGCGTAGGCACCTCGCTGAAAACCGGAGAACCGGCGACCGGCCTAGAAGAGGCCTCGTCAGTTTTGGGCCTCTGATGCCTGTCCTTGTCTTTGTGCTTTTTATGTAATCCAGTTGTCGGAAGTTCCGATGGCATGGTGCAATTGAATTTTCTACCAAAATAATGTCGGGCAAAATGAAACCAACATTTAATAGTGCGCTTGTTAAACCTAGCACAAAACCGACAACCAGTGATGTCGTGGTCTGGGCCTAGGCATGGAATACAATAAGAGTGGAAATCCTTATGAGGTATTTGCTTCCCACAAGAAATACAGTTATTAACTTTTACTGACATCGGTCTGAGGAAAGAAAAAGTTTCCCCAATGGGGTACTTAGCTTTGTAAAAGACTTTGGTTCTGGATTCAGAATGAAAATCTCAGGAGTCGGCCCACTGGCACTCGCGAACTGCTTCTGCTTCGGGCACCGCACAGCAAGAAAGACTGAAGAAAATGGCGTTGGCTGCATGTTGTATACCCCTGGCGCAATGACGTCAGGGAGGAGGCAACAGCAACAGACGCCGGACCAAGACTTTGGAACTCAGGCTGACTGGGGGGCTGCCTGACGGCAGGATAACCCAAGTGTAATGACTGCAGCAGTGTAACACGGACATCTACCAGTCTCCAAGACAGCTCAGACCATCTGTAAAAAGGCCGATTGGGATACAAGCCTTTTTTCCAATACTAATGTTAAATGAAATAGCTAAACAAAGTTGTTTCATGCCATGCGGCTGCTATTTTCTGGTCAGTGCTGTTTTTAGTGGAGACTAACACTACCTAGGGGGTGCTTAACAATCCTCTCCCCATGGCTATCCAATGGGTGGGCCCATGGACCATAATCAAGGTCACCAATGTCTTTTCTGTGGCCCACCATAGGCTAGCTGGGGGGGGGGGGTGCTTTTTTGGAGGTCAAATGGTCCTGTCACGTTAAGGAGCGAGTTCAAGGCCAATTACCCATGTGTTGCATTTTACATCTGCACAAAAGCTGTGTTAGCATACACTGCAGACTCAAGACAGCTCCTGCTCATTTCATTGGTTATTTCTAATGGCATTGGATGTATTTGGTGGTTTTCTTGGTTTGGCACAGTTTTTTTTTTTTTTTTTTTTGATAAAGTTTGCAGTGGCTAAAGTTTAAACTAAGTTTTCTGTATGTGTGTACATGTAGTGCTTGTGTGAATGAGGTGAAAATAGAGAGCATACGAATGCTTGCATTTGTACTGGGCTGTTGGGGGGGCATTTCATTTTGGTGGCAGTCAAATGCTAGGCCATACATGGACAGACTCGAAGGGGTCATCGAGGGAAACATTTCATTTTGGTGTCAGTGACATGCATGAAGAGACTCCTGAAGGAGCTGTTGGGGGAAACATTTCATTCTGATGCAATTTAATTCCAATTTGGCATACGTTTTTTGGGCAAATGCTACAACCGTTGCTAAAGGTTCTGTGCAAAACCAAATGGTGGGGTGGGACTGTTTCAGAGTGAAATTTGTTTTCTCTGCAGCTGTGGTACATGTCAATTACTGCTAGTACTGATATTCTGTTCTTTTTATTTTTTCCCCACTGGGACTGTTGTTCTGTTTTGTAATTATGAAGGGGTGACATTGTTCACTTATTTGTAATGTAGTACTCCATTTTTCTGCCTATGCGGAACACTTGAGGTTACAGTAAAAAAGGTAATAGAACTGTGGTAGTTTGGTTCACTTGTCTTTGGGTCAGAATGTCAGTTTTTTGGTCAGTAATAATTATGGAGTTTGCATGGATGATGTTTTTGGCCTGCATCTTGTGTTTTTCAACTTGATTTGTGTGCGAGACTACACTGCGATTTCAGACTTCTATTCTTACTTCACACCTGCTAGAGTACAAAAGACTGTCCACTAATGAATTACGGCTGTTGTCTTAATCAGTACTTAACCCTGTTGAACATTTTCTCATTAAGGTGGTGGTGTTGAATTGGTAAAGTTAACTGGTAGTAAAAACATTGGATGCAGTCTGCAGTGTATGTCACTATGACCAGCACCTAAGATAAAACATCATGCCTTTTTTCTCTCAGGGGTATACTATTCAATAGTATGGCTTGGTGGTGGTGGTGGTACAACAAAGAGATTAAACTGCATATGGCAGCACACAGCAACTTGCAAGAAAGACTGCATCACCATGGCCTTTTTTGACATCAGTTCTGGAATATGTGGAATATTTTCATAGCTCAAAATGATTAGGGATCAAAGAAAGTTGGTCAGTTTTACCTATGCCTTTCTTGGTTCCTTTTCCCAAAGAAACTTATCCCACTGGTGTCTATTTGCAAGAAAAGATGGACTTGACATTGAAGGTGTTTTCAAAATTTCATGATCTGACGACTATTTCATGACTGAACAGCAAGGTGCTACCATGTGCTTAATTTGCCAAATTACAGCTGTGCCCAAGCAGTACAACTTAAAAGAATTATTACAATACAAAGTATGCAGCTAAATTTGACAAATCAATGTACAACCGTGTAAGGAGAAAGTAAAAAGCCCTGAGACAAGGTTTTAACAGCAAACATTTATTTTTCAAAGTTGCAAGCTTGAGTAGTGAAGTGCCAACAAAACTCAGCTATTTGATAGCAGAAGTAAAAGCTAAGAGGGAAGCCATTCTCAGACGGGAAGTTTGTGAAAGACTACCTTAAAGGTATATGCAGATGTGGCTCGTCCAGAGAAGAAGCTGACACTGGGAAAGCTGAGCCTTTCACATCAGACAGTTGCAAGCAGAATGAAGGACCTGTCTGTAAACATCACAGATAACCTTTGTAGAAGACTACAACACTGTCAGTTCTGCAGCTTGCTAGTCCATGAAATTACCGAAGATGGGGAAGTTGCTCAACTGGCTATTTTGTTCGAGGAGTTAACAAGTCTTTTGATGTGATGGAAGAATTGTGGAAGATGTGTGCAATGAAGGGCAGTACAACTGGAAAGGATATTTTTTGTCAAGTAAAACAGGTGCTGGAGAAAATGACGTTCAGAGAAGCAAAACCCTGTGCAGTCACAACTGGCAGCGCTCCATCCACGACAGGGAGGCAAAGTGGACTTGTAATGATTAAGTCGTTACCACAGGAATTCATGACACATCACTGCATAATCCATCAAGAGAACAGGTGTACCAAAACACTCCAAATGAAAAGGCTAATGGAAAAGGTCTTTTTAACTGTCAAGACCAAGGGGTCTGAATCACAAGCAGTTTAAGTGTTTCACAAAGTAGTAGATACACAGCAGGATAATGTAATTTACTTCTGTCAAGTTTGGTAGTTGAGCAAGGCAGCAACAATAGGGAGATTTTGGTTGCTTGAGGAAAGAAAATCCTTCATATCCAGTAAAATAAAACATGCCACATTTTTAAGAGGCAATTTGGGGTTAGGTGACCTTCCTTTTATTAGAGACATCACTGAATTGTTAGCGGACTTAAACATGAAACTATAGGAGAAGGATTCATTAGTTAACATGCTGTATGAACATGTAAATCACATTGATTCAAAGGACAAGACTACTGCAGATGCATCTGTCCAAGCAGAAAGTTTTTATATGTCAACCCTCAAGCACAAGGTCTGCAGATACAGTCAACTACACAAAATACTTGTGCTTACTGGCCAAGCTTGTTGAAGAGTGCAAATGTAGGTTTGAGGACTTCTGTAAACACAACATGAATATCTTTGGAGACCCATTTCCAGTTGATCCCAGCACTGCTTCTAATACCATGCAGTTACAATTCACTGAGAACAGTGACTTAAAGACAATCTTCAGTGAACGGTCTCCTCAATAGGTTTCTGCAGAAATACAAGTATCGCAGAAAATGCAATGACACTTTCTGCACTTTAGGGAGCATGCACTGTTAGCAGCTCTTCTCCAGAATGGTGTGTGAGAAAAGCAAACTGATCAGTTATTAAAGATAAACATCTGGCAGATACCCTTCACATTGCCATTTCAACAGTTGGTGCAGACTACTTGCGCAAAAATAAGCAATGACAAACATCTCATTAACTGTGCTTTTACAGGTCACATCTCAACTGTTTTTGCAGTCTTGACATTTGTTGTTTATTTTTTTGTTAATCAGAGTGAAATTTTTCCAAACACTAGAGGTTTGTGCAATGAAGGGCAATACAACATGAAATGCTTTTTTGATCAAGTAAAACAGGTGCTGGAAAAAAAAAGTTTTAAATTGCTAATTTTGTAGAGTTTTAATTGCATTTATTGTTTAGGACTACACAGTGTGTTAGCCTTTTCTGTGTTTATTTACTGTTTCATTGCATTGTTTAGCCGGTTTAAAAAAATACTATCGTGTTTGCTCATTTCCCACCTTTTCTAGCCAGTCCATATCCCAGGCTTTGCTTGTCTCAGGACTTTATTTTCTGTGCTCAGAGCTATCCAGACCTTGCTGTGGTAGAGGGAATTCCTACTGCCTACCAGTGGGACTGGTGAGCATTGTACTGCCTATCTAACGCTAGAGTGGTTTCCAGCTCTGAAATTGTAATTTTATTAGCCTTTTTGGGCTGATTTCTATCCCTTTCAACTTTCTGGCTTAAAAATGCGTGTGATTGTACATTTTTTCACATTGTGCAGCACTGCGCGGCTACAGTTAAACTATTCCAGGTGCCAGAAAGTCTGCTCTTCAAATTTCCCCTTAAAACTAGCTGGTTTCTCAGTAGTAGCACTAAAATCTGAACCCCTGTGACTAGCACTTGCTCTAGAACCTGCTGGAAAGCACTAGGCAGCCTGAAACTGATACAAGCACTCAGCTCTCCTTGTCAATAAGGAGAAATTAATCATAGGCACTAAACAGCCTATAATTGCAAAGTACCTTGCAAAGGTACGGGGAAACAGCTCTTAAACTTTACAAAAAAGCACCTAAACAATCATGTCCAAGGGTCAGCTTCCGGTGATTTCTCCTGTCTACCTGGTGAATCTGGGCATACTGGGGCAATGCAGCAACTGCCTCATGTACACAGACAATCCTCTCCTCCTACCACCAAACACTAGAACCTGCGAGAGATGCACTTACATAGCCAAACTGGAAGCAAAGCTCTGTCCGGACAAGATTGTGCTAGACAGTCAAGAGGAGAAAGTTAACACCTGCATTACACCAAGCAACTCATAGCCCTTCAAAACCCACACCATCAACACCCACACATAGCAACACTAAACCCACATATGCGGAGGCCCTTAACATTAACCTGCCCAAGCAACAAGGACCTCCGAAGCCGAAATGCAAACAAACACCAGTCACAACCAAAGTGACACATAGCTCAAAACACCAGTGTGCCACCCAACAACAGCCCCTAAGGCAAGACAATGTACCCAACACTTTAGTCATAGGTGACTCTATAGTCAGGCACACTGATGTCCCACTCACCAGGCTGAACAAGGAGTAAATGACAGTCAGCTGCCTGTCGGGTGCCAGGATCCGCCACATAACGCATGCACTCAAGTCACTCCACAACAAGTACAAATACGACTCTGTCATTTGTCCATGCTGGAGTGAATGACATGAGACGTACCTCCCTAGACTACATGAAGAGAGACATGGAAGAGCTCTTGGATCATGTGACCCAGGCAGGTATGACCCTATAGCGCCGAGTAGCATCCTGCCTTCGTCCAGAATGATTCCACAGTATAAGGACAAAATGATTGAATTCAACAATTGGCTAAGCTTCTGGTGTCATTCAAAGGGGATCCAATATTTGTCTGCCTGGGAAGACATGATCGACAAACCACGATGCTTTGCCAGAGATGGTCTGCACCTGTCACCCCTGGGATTCAGGTTACTGGCTAAAGCTCATCACCCCTATAGTGCCTTTTTTAGGCAAGGTTCAAAGGATAAAACCACCACCGTAACAGATACAAGCATGCAAAATCTGAAGGTAATGCTACACAATGCTAGAAGTCTAAACCTCAAAATGTACTCTCTCGAGGCACTTCTAAAAATGGAGAACATCGATATCTGTGCAGTAACCGAGACCTGGTTCAAGGCTCCAGAGAGCACCCCTGCAATACCAGGCTACAATTCTTACCACACTTTTTGGCCACAAAACCAAGACCGAACACTAAAGGTGGAGGAGTGTCCATATTCACCAAGGATATCCACACCTCCAGGCTAGTTGCCCAACACAATGCATCTGAAATTCTCCAGGTGCAACTAACACTAGGTAAGACTGCAATCCAAATTGTAGCTTGCTACAGATCCCCCACCATGCCCCAAGATTCTCACACCACCTTTCTAAACATACTGGAAAATATTAAGATACAACCAAACACCCTAATACTGGGCGATTTCAACTACCCTGCCATTAATTGGGAAAACTACACGGGTACCAACTTCTTTTCCCAACGGTTCTTGGAATCTGCAACAGCTGGAAAGGCCATAGAAATACCTCACTAAAAGAATCACAGGCCTAAAGTAGATGCCATATGCTGACAGTCTAAAAAAAACTCCAGCTATACTCTGAGGCATATCGTCTACTCGGAGGCGATCTCTGCTTAACATACAAGGCAATGTCAAACCCAGAGTTGTTGAACATGCTCCACTTAAAGAAATCGAAATCCCAATCCCTCACAGCCACACTCTCCAGGGATCTAAACCTCATCATCACAATGATCAAAAAATGCTGTAGGGATAGGTTCCTGACCCAGAGACTCCCCATACTCTGGAATAGACTGCCCATACATGTCAAGCGGAGCGCTTCATTGGCCCTCTTCAAAAGGAACCTTGATGACTGGATGGGAGATAGGAAATTCACCCCGGGGATCATGTCAGTCGCCCTGCTAGACAGGGGCCCAGAGAAATAAATATTGTGGGAAGAAATATCCAGGTAATTGTTATGGCTAGGATTGCATAGGCCTTAGGGCCGATAGCCTAGTACCAACCTATGAAGCTCAGTAAACCAAAACTTTGTGAGGTCACAAATGATCAGACCTCACCCATGAAAAAAAAGCAAAGTGGACTGATAAATTAAGTCATTTCTACAGAAACGCATGGCACATTACAGCATACTTCAAAGAGATCCTGTGAACCAAAGCACTTGCAATGAAACAGATCCTGGAAATGATTACTGCAACTGTTAACCTTTTAAGATCAAGGGGTTAGCCACAGGCAGTAAATTCAGCATGGGGTTACTGTGTATTCAAACTTGTTAGGAAACAACAGCTGGGCCCAAGGATTACAACATAAATGCATGCTCTGTAGTGTAATGCCAAGTTTGAAAGCATCACTGGATGTTTGAGGAAGGACAGAGTAAAGCCTCCAAACCAGGTTTTAACAGCCATCATTTTTCAAAATTGCAAGCTTGAGTACTAAAGTGCCAACAAACATCAGCTTTTTACCGAGTAAAGCCTTTCTTGAAGAAGCAGTTGTACAGCATAATGTGATTTTCAGTTAAGTGTGGTGGTTGAGCAACGCAGAAACATTGTGAAAATCCTGAATAACCAAAATCATCCTAGTTACGTCAGAATGCTTAGGGACCAGAAGTTGTTGATCAAACTTGACTTTTGCCTTTCTTAGTTCCTTCTGCTACAGACACAGACAGGCAGCATTGTGATAAGTAGGAAAGACGGTGAAGATCATGTTTTCAAAAGTTCATGCTCTAAGGACTATTTTGCGATTGAACAAGTATGGTGGACTTGTACATTTAATTTGTCAAACTGCAGCTGTGCCCAAGGCCTAAAACATAAAGCATCATATCACTACAAAGCATGCATAACAGTTATGGTGTGAGGAAATTAAATAAACTCCTGCATGGGTGGCAAGGGAAAAGATGCCACATTTTTAAAACATGATCTATGGTTAAATGGCCACATTGTTAGCCAACTTAAATATGAAACTACAGAGGAATGATCAACTGGTTAAGACTGTACTAAACATGTACTCACATTCATTCAAAAGTTGGAGATGTTGCAGATGGATTTATCCAAGCAGAAAGTGTTTCACTTCAGCTGTAAGCGCAAGAACTGATGATACAGTCAGCTACACAAAATACTGTTCTCTACAGGTCAAGCTCATTGAAGAATGCAAACATAGGTTTGAGGACTTCCAAATAACACCACAACATAAAGATCTTATTTCCAGGTTATCCCTGCACGGCTTCTGATATAATGCAGTTAGAACTCTCTGAGCTTCAGAAAGGAAAGTTGTGCAAAATCTGGCCATAACCATAGATGTCCTTCTCTCCCTGGTCAACCTCAGTAAGAAACTGAGATCCTTATAAGATCCTCCAAAGCTAGCTACGAAAACAAAATCGCCACTAATTCTAAGGACAACCACAAAGCATTCTATAGCTATGTCAATAATCTCAATGGCAACACCCAGATATGCTCTGAGTTACTGCACACAGGCACGAAAATTACAGAACCAACTGATATTGCCAACATCCTAGCAGATAGGTTCAGTGCTAACTTTACCCCCCCTCACCCCCCAAAGGGCCCATATCTATACAGGAAGAATGCAGAGTCCTTGTAATCACAACTACGGAGGAAAAAGCTGCACTCTCTAAAGCCAACCAAAAACACAGCATCCATTTGACCGGACAACATCCCAGGCTGTGTTTTACATGAACTTCAGGACGAACTGGCTCCCCACTTAAGCACCATGTTCAATAATAGCCTTGCATCAGGCTTTGTGCCCACTGAATGGCACGCAACAGTTATCCCACTCCACAAAGGGGGAGCCACCACTGATCCCGGGAACTATTGACCTATTCGCCTGACAAGCCTGGTCTGCAAGGCCATGGAACGTATCATCATGGAACTCGGACATTGGTAACCTCCAAACTCTGGATCCCACCCAGTTCGGGTTTGTGAAAGGCAGATCATACCTTCTGAACCTGACAGACTTCTTTGAGGCAGGTCACCAAAGCCGTAGATGAGGGTAAGGTGGTTCACACAGCCTATCTTGACCTCGCCAAGGCTTTTGACACCATCCCCCATTCTGGAATTATAGCTAAAAGCTCACTAAACTAGGTATAAATCCCCAAGTCACAAGATGTTTTGCCAACTGGCTCACTGACAGAACCCACACTGTAAAAGTTGCAGACTCCAAATCTGACCTCAGAGCAGTGACAAGTGGAGTACCACAGGGTTCCGTCCTGGAACCGGTCATGTTTGGTATCTACTTCTCTGAAGTACAGGCTAACACAAGGCCTCTGGCTAATGAAGTTCACAGATGACTGCAAACTAGGAACCATAGTCAAGTCCCCAAATGATGTGGACATCCTACAGAAGGACCTCACTGAGACAGATGCCTGGTGTCAGAGCCACAGCCTCAAGCTCAATGCCAAAAAGTGCAATTTCATCCCCTTTGGTAAAAACTCTGTACCCATGAACTGCCACATAGGCAGCAATCTACTTAACACAGAATGTGCGATAAGAGACCTTGGGACCCAGGTGGACAGTAGTCTCTCCTTTGATAGTCACATTGCCACAATAGTCAGGAAGTCCTTCTATGTGGCACACCTCATCATAAAAGGGTTCTCCATCCAGGAAAAAAGAGGTCATTGTTCCCCTCTACTTGACACTCAGAACTATTAGAGAGTACAACACCCCTTTTGGAATGTACCTCACACGACATCTGCAGCAGCTGGAAAGGCCACAGAAATACCTAACAAAGAGGATTACTGGCCTCAGACAAATGACCTACACTGACCACCTCAAAAAACTCCAGCTTTACTCCGTAGCATATTGCTTACTCCAAGGTGACGTCTGCCTGACATATAAAGCTATGTCAAACCCAGAGCTGTTGGACATGCTACACCTAAAGAAATCCCAATCACTCCAAGCTACACGCTCTAGGGACCTAAACCTTGTCACCACAATAGACAGGACATGCTGGAGGGATAGATTCCGGTCCCACAGACTTCCCATACTCTGGAACAGGCTACCCATCTATGTCAAGCAAAGTTCTTCATTAGCACTCTTCAAAAAAAATCTTGATGAGTGGATGGGAAATGGGAAATACACCCCGGGGATCACTTCTGTGTCTCGGCTCAACAGTGGCACAGGAAAATAACTTTCTTGGGTGGCGTAAGCAGGGAACCTTGTTGGCTAGGCTTATATAGGCCCTTGGGCCGATAGCCTAGTACCTACCTATGAACCTATGATGCAGTAGTCTATATGTGGGTTTACCCTTCTTCCTCTCCAGTTACAGTGGCCAGATTTCCAAAGATTTTCAGTCCCTCTAGGTACGTCGGACGTCTGACAGGGCAGTTGGAATGTAGGTCATAAAAGTGATGTCTGCCCGCACCAGTCCTCAGAACCTAAGAGAGGCTCCAGTTGGAGCCAGTCCTGTAAGGGCATAGCCTGTCCATTGTCACCCAGGAGAGCAAGTGCAGTCTGAAAACAGGGGAAGGTGGGAGGGATTGAATACTGCAACATGGAAGAGGAGAACATCTATGGTTATGTTAAGGTTTTGCACAACTTTCCTATGTCCTTCTATTCCAATGTTGCAGTATTCTACATGTGGGCGAGTGCCAAAGCTCACCAAGGACTGGGGGGTGGCTTAGTTGATGTTTCCAGGAATCCGTGCAGTACAGCCCTGGCAAACCCTGCCCTAGTCCTGGAGATATGGTCTAATTTGTAGAGTTTGGTAAAGGTATGCACAGAGGACCAAGTTGCGGCCTCAAGAATAGAGCTAGAGTCTAACCCCTTGAAAAAAGCTCCAGAAGAGGTCATTGCTCTGTTGGATTGGGCTTTGACATTGCCCTGTAAGGTCTTTCCATGGTGTAGGTAGCAGAAGGAAATGGCCCTGGAAATCCAGGCTGCGATGGTCTGTTTGCTCAAAGCTTTCCCCAGGGCAATGGGGTGGAAGGAGACCAACATTTGGCCAGACTTCCTAAAAGGTTTGGTTTTATGAAGCTAAAATTTAAGTGGTCTGTGGATGTCCAGGGAATAAAATACTCTCTCGCTACCCCCCTGCTTTTTAGGAAAGAAGGTGGGCAAGTGGATGGCCTGGTTCAAGGAGAGGTCATTCACTACTTTTGGACTGAATGACTGGTTAGTCCTGAGCATCACCCTATCCAAGTGGAAGATTAGAAATGGTGCTGTAGCCATAAAGGCTTGCAATTCTGAGACCCTTCTAGCTGAGGTCAGGGCTGCCAGTAAAACAGTTTTCCATGCGCAAAATTTTATGGGAGCTTTGTCTGCTGGCTCAAAGGGGGCTAGAGTGAGTTTTTCTAATATGTAGCTAAGGTCCCAGGGGGGATTGGGAGGGTTTCCTGGGAGGTCTCAAGTGCAGTACCCCATTTAAGGAACAGTTTAGCGGGGAGTCTGGATGCAAGGGGAGGCTCCAGAGGAATGAAGGCAGAGATAGCAGACAGATGTGCTTTCACAGATGAGGATGACAGCCCTGTCTGCATAAGTTCACACAGATAAGACAGGATGAGAGGAACATTGCTTTCCAGTGGGTCCAAATGTTTTTTGTGACACCAAATGGAAAACCTTTTCCATTTAGAGAAATAGGATTTCTTGTTAGGTTTCATGGCCTGCTGCAGGACAGTGAGCACGTCCTCATTGTACAGGTGTCTGAATGGGATCAGAATCCTATCAGCCATAGGGTGAGGTGTAAGGATTTACACTGTGGGTGTACAGGAGTCCCCTTGTTCTGTGTGAGTAGGTCCACTGAAGAGGGTAACTTGTGGTGATTGCCCTTGGACAGGTGAAGAGGGAACCAGTGCCATCTTGGCCAGTAGGGAGTCACCAACAAGAATTTGGGCAAATCCTGCTGAATTCTCAGCAGGACCCTTTGTATTAGTGGGAAGGGAGGGAAATGCATACAGGAATTTCCCCTTCCAGGTAATGGAGAAGGCATCTGCTGCTAATGCCTTGGGGTCTGGTGTCCTGGTGCAGCAGCCAGAAAGCCGTCTGTTTATGGAGGAGGCAAACCGGTCTGTCTCTGGAATACCCCACTTGTGGACCATAGTCGGAAAAACATCTCTTTGTAGCATCCATTCGTGGTTGTTTGAGGTGGTTCTGCTTAAGTAATCTGCCTGGATGTTGTGCATGGATGGGATGTAGGCTGCCTGAAGGGTGATCCCCTGTGTGGCAGCCAGTTCCCACACCTGCAGAGCTAGTCTGCATAGAAGGTAGGATTTGGTCCCTCCCAGTTTGTTGAGATACCACAGGACTGTGGTGTTGTCTGAATATCTTTAGAAGGCCCTGCTCTAGGTATGGCTGGAAGGCCTGTAGAGCCAGAAGAATGGCCCTCATTTCTCTCACGTTTATGTGGTCTTGTCTGAGTCTGTTTGTCCACAAACCTTGTACCTTCCTTGTCCCCAGAATCGCTCCCCAGCCCAGGTCTGAGGCATCTGTGTACATGGCTTGGGAGGGCGAGGGTGCTTGCAGAGGCAGACCTGGATTTTTTGACTACCTGAGCCACCCACCATCTCAGCTCCTAATGTAGGCAGGGGAGCAAGGGTATCCTGAACTCCAGTGAGTAGGAGTGTTGAGGTCACATCGACAGGAGGTACCACTGAAGTTTCCTCATGTGCATCCTTGCTAGGGGCAACATGGGGATGGTAGCTGCCATGTACCCTAAAAGTCTGAGAAATTGCCTTGCAGTCAATTCTGTTGACTGTATAGCAGAAATTAGGTGATTTTGAAGTGATACCACCTTTTCTGCTAAAAGAAAGGCCTTCATGAGGTATGTTATGATTCTGCAACCCAGGAAGACAAGATCCTGTGTGGGTTTGAGGTGAGACTTTGGGAAATTGATCAAGAACCCTAGAGACTGGAGGATAACCAGAAGGTCCTGGGAATGGCTTTGAAGAGTTTCCTTGTCTTTTGCCTGGATTAGGAGGTCATCTAGGTAAGGGAATATCTGAATTCCCTTTTCGCTGCAGAAGGCGATGACCAGGGCGAGGCACTTTATGAATTCCCTGGGTGCAGTAGAAAGCCCAAAGAGCAAGGCACAGATCTGAAAGTGATATGGGCCTGCCAGGAACTTTAGAGGTTTCCTGAAAGCGAGATTTATAGGTATGTGAAGGTAGGCATTCTTTATGTCCAGCATTACCATGAACCCTTGTGGAAGGAAGAGTGGAAAGAGAGTGGGTAGAGAGAGAATCCTGAAAGTAGGGACCTTTAGGAAGGGGTTGAGGCAAGAGAGATCTAGAATTGGCCTCCATGGACCTTCCTCCTTTCTGGGTACCAGAAAGTCTGGAATAGAATCCTTTTTTTTTTTGCTTGTGCTGGAACTGGTTCTATGGTGCCCTGAAGAAGTAGGGTTTGTAGGACCTGATGAAGGTGGGGTAGTTGACTGGGGGGGGCTGTGGGATACCAATCCTTAAAGGGGGCATGACCCAAGACATGAAGTAGCCATCTTGTAGGATGGACAGGACCCATATGTCTGTGGTAATGAGTGACCATGCAGGAAGACTGTGAAAAAGACTGGTAGAAAGGGGGGTGGGGCTGAAATTATGAGAGGCAGTCAGATACTACCTGCCCTATCAAAGAGAGGCCATTGGCTGGAAGACTGAGACAGCCTAGACTGAGGAGGCCGTCTTCTATCAGGTCTTCTAGACTGGGGAGCAGCAGGCCTGGAGGATTTCCTGATAAAACTGGGTCTTGGACTGGTAGTTCCACTGAAACTCTGGGACAGGCAAGACCAGGATATGTTTCAAGTCTTGTAATTCTTTATCTTTTTGTTGTAAAGATTTGAAGAGATCAGTCACTTTTTCACCAGAGTGCCGAGTGGTCCAAAGGTGCGTCAAGGAGTTTGGCCCCAAGGTCATCCGAGAGAGGCTGTAGTCGTAGTCGAGTGTATATTCTTAATACTGAAGCTGATGCAGCTGACCTGGCTAAGGCTTCAGCTGCATCATAGCTACACCTCAGGGAGTGTCTATTCACTTGAGGGATGAGAGCCATCAAGGAAAACAGGGAGGCTTTGGCTGCGCAGTCGGGGAGACAGGGAGGCTGCATAATTAGGGATGTCTTCTAACTCTTTAGAGGCTTTGTCCAGGAGAGCTAAAAAGTATTTGGGTCGTGTGTTTGGTAGTTTGTGGCTCTAAATGAGAGGGAGGCCGAAGTATAAAATTTTCTTTCTCAACCTCTCCATGAACTTGCTGTTTTTATCAGCTGGGAGGATACTAGTGGTAGGCAGAAGTTTTGAGGCCCTGTGCATAGAGATGGAAATAGTGGCTGGTTCAGCAGGAGGACACTTGAGGAGAAATTTCTCTGACTCAGGGACTTCATACACTCTGTCTGCTCTCCAAGGAGCTGGAGTTTGGGAGTCTGGGCTAGTGGAGGCAAAGGAAAAAGCATCCAGAAAAGCAGGTTGGATGGGAGTAATAGCAGAAGGACTTGGGATGTCCATTTGGATAAGGCCATAGAACCTTTTCTGAACAGACATATCAGAGGATTGCCACTTAAAGTGGTCTTTCATTTTATTAATAGTTTCCCCAAATGTAAGATCATCCTCCTTTGCCTCCACTCCCACAAGAGGGGAAAACATACTGGACCTGATCATCACCAACATGGGGACTCTATGCTCCAGACCAGAAGTGTATCCCTCACTGGTAAGATCAGACCATAAACTAATCTCACTGGATATTCACATCCCGACCCCACCCCCTGCCCAGAAAACCACAGTGAAAAACTTCTCTAAAGCAAATTTCACACTCCTCAAAACAGAGGTGGAATCCTTCAAAGCCCCCGGGCCTGTGGAAAATACAGCCCAGACCGCAGAATCCTTTATAAACGCATTCTATGAACACCTTCAGGAATGCATGGATCATGCAATCCCAAATAAAACCAAGACCCAATCCTCCAAAGGCAGACATCCTGTCTGGTGGACCCCAGCCATAAACAAACTATACAATAGAAGGAGGAAGCTACTACATGATAGAGCAAAATCCCAAAAAGGGAAGGCATCTCTGATCAGTATTAGCAAAAAACTACAGGCACTCATAAAATTGTCTAAGGCCAGCTTCGAGAGGAAAATTGCACAGGACACTAAGGATAATCACAAGGCTTTCTTTAGTTATGTTAGGAACCTGGGTGGAAATTCCCAGATATACTCAGAATTAGCCCAAAATGACAAAAAATACACCGAACCCACAGACATTGCCAACATCCTATCGGACAGGTTCAGTGCAAACTCCCCCCCCCACACCAAAAGGGCAAATATCTATCCCAGCAGAGTGCTGTCCCCCTGACATCTCAGATGCTCAGGTAAGAGCCGCCCTCTCCAAAGCAAAAAACACAGCATCAATGGGACCAGACGGTGCCCCAGGCTGCGTCCTACATAAACTCCAAGAAGAGCTAAACCCAAACATAAAACTACTGTTCAGTCTCAGCCTTACTACAGGATATGTACCCAAAGAGTGGCGTACAGCAACAGTGATCCCTCTCCACAAAGGTGGTGCCTCAACGGATCCTGGAAACTATCGTCCCATAAGCCTGACTAGCTTGGTCTGCAAAGCTATGGAAAGGAAAATCATGGACCTCATAAATAAAGATATTGGGGACCTACAGACACTTGATCCTACCCAGTTTGGCTTTAAGGGCAGATCCTGCCTCTTAAACCTGGTCGATTTCTTTGAAACAGTCACCAAGGTCATTGACGAGGGGAAGGTGGTCCACACAGCCTACCTGGACCTCGCAAAAGCCTTCGATACAATACCCCACTCGGGCATTATAGATAAGCTCACCAGCTTAAATATAAACCCCTATGTCACTAGATGGGTTGCAAACTGGCTCAAGGACAGAACCCACATGGTTAGAATTACTAGAGCCATGTCAGACTCCAAACCAGTTACAAGTGGCATCCCACAAGGCTCAGTCCTGGGACCTCTCTTGTTCGGTATATATTTCTCGGAGGTACAGGCCAACACGGAAGGACTGTGGCTGACCAAGTTCGCAGATGACTGCAAACTGGGCGCCATAATCGACTCTCCAGCAGACACAAGCATCCTCCAAAAGGGCCTCATAGAAACAGACAACTGGTGCCTTTTTGGCCTCAAGCTAAACGCCAAAAAGTGTATAGTCATCCCCTTTGGCAAAAACAAAGTGCCCACAAATTACCACATAGGTGGTAATCAAGTACAGAAGAAGTAATTAGGGACCTGGGGACCCAAGTTTGATAGCAATCTCTCATTTGACAACCACGTGGCCAAAGTGGTTAGAAAAACATTTTATATAGCCCACCTAATCATGAAGGGATTCACATCTAGATCAGGGGAGGTCATCGTGCCTCTTTACTCATCCCTCATCAGGCCCATAATTGAGTACAATGCCCCTTTTGGGATGTACCTTACCAGACACCTGCAGCAACTGGAAAGACCCCAAAAGTACCTCACCAAGAGGATCAAAGGGTTCAAACAGATGCCTTATGCTGCCCGGTTAAAGAAACTCCAGCTCTACTCAGTGGCATACCGCCTGCTCAGAGGCGATCTGTGCCTGACGTATAAAGCCATGTCCAACCTGGAATTAATGGATATGCTGCACCTCAGAAAATCCAAATCCCATCGAGCTACGCGCTCGAGAGACTTTAACCTCAGCACTGAAATAAATAGGACATGCTGGAGGGACAGATTCATAACCCAGAGGCTCCCTTCACTCTGGAATAAAATCCCAGTCCAGGTTAGGCAGAGTCCCTCATTGACCCTCTTCAAGCAGAATCTTGATGAGTGGATGGGAGATCGTAGGTTTACCCCGGGTATCACTTCTGTGCCGCTGTTAGACAGAGGCATAGTATACTAACCTCGAAAAAGGGCATAGCAAAATTAATTTAAAATGGGTGGCGAAAGCCAAACACACTCTGGCTAGGCTTATAAATGTCCTAGGGCAGATAGCCTAGTATGAACCTATGAACCATATCCAAAGGGGGGAGGAGTAGGAAAGGGAATCTTCAGAGGACACAGACAGTTCCTCTTCCTCAAGGTGCTCTACTCTCCTTTCCTGGGTTGGAGGCCTTGGACTAAGGAGGGGAGGAGCAGTGGCAGAAGGGTTCTGCTGAAGGCTTTGTGCCATAAAGGCACTGAATAAGCTTTCGCTGAAGGCCTGCCAATTTGGCATGCTTTCAGAAGTAGGAGGAAGATGTCTTGTCTTTTGTTTTTTCTTCAAAGACCTAGCCGGAATATGGCTACGAATAGGCCTAAGGTCACTGATCGGGAGAGCAGAGGCAGCATCCGGTGAACTCCAACCAAAAGCTGTCCTACCCCCCCCCCCCCCCAGCATCTAGAGAAGGTGCCGGTAAATCCTCTGTGGACGTGTCGTCCGCTCGAGATTTTGCGGCTTCCTCAGAAGTATCTTCTATATCTGTATTGGCGGATGCCGGATCCTCAGTCAAGCTAACATTGGCTACAGACTGAGGTACGGCAGACAGAGGCACAGAGGAAAAAGTAGACAGTGAGTACTTGGCCTTCTTCCTAGGTGGTTCGGACGGGGCGTCAGACGTGGCTTTCATTCTTAATGCTAACCGAGGCGCTCATTCTCCAAGTACAGGTTTAGGGCCTGCAAATGGCGGCGTAAGGTCTTTGGGACAAAAGAACAGCAAATGGCGCAGTTCTCGTGGTCATGTTCCCTGCCTACACAAGAGAGACACTGGTCAAGCATGTCTTTGTGGTGAATCTGCCGACCGCACTTGCCCTTACATTAACAGACTATAATCAATAACAAGCAGAACTGAAAGAATTCCCATCGGGGTACTTAAGAGTCTTTCGATCCAACATCCGTGAGAAGCAGGAGCACCTGGTGTACGACTGGCGGTTGATAAATTCTGAGGGCTGATGTGTGCAGATGTCACTTTTATGGCCCACATTCCTGCTGCCACGTCAGACGTCCAACGCACCTAGAGGGTCTGAAAAATCTTTGGAAACCTGGTTGGTGGAACTGGAGAGGAAGAAGTGTAAACCCACATGTAGAATACTGCAACACTGGAATGGAAGGACATCAACAGTGACTTACAAGAGCCTTCAGAGACAATTCTCCTGAACTTCTAAAACTCTCCAGTAACTGTTTCTGCAGAAATGTATCCAAGTATAGAAAACACTGAGACTTGCTGTAGTCTTCACAGATGCAAATCTGGCAGATGTCCTTCACACTGCCACTTCAGTATTTGGAGACCTCTTTCCAGTTGAAATATATCCAAAGTACCACAGCAAATGCTATGAAATAGCATAACCCTCTACAAATATTATCTCTGATGTTTATGGGACTTTTAACAGCAAGTACTGTTGTGAGAATCACTTGTCAGGAATGAAGAATGTAAAAAAATAAGCATCTTATCACAGACGCACATTTGGTGGATACACTTCACATTGCCTCTTCCACATTTTCTACACACACAGACTACTTGTGCAAAAACAAGTAATGTCAGACATCCCATTAACTGGTCTTGCATGTCACATAACTCAATATCTCTTTTATTTTGATTTTTTGACATTTGCTGTATGCTTTTTTGGTAAAATTACACCTGGATTTGTGTAGTAACAACATTTGTAAAACTAATATGTGCATTTGCACCATTACATTTGTGCTGTTGTAGCAAGGATATCATTTGTAAACGTCTCAATTTGTAAACCTGAGGGAATTCTGCAACCAGCAGTGTTTATTATTTGTTCCCTGACTGAGGTGCACCACTGGCTGTGGAGTGTATAAAAAGCAGATTCATCTTCAATATGGTAAAGTGCCTCCCCCCTGACCCTCTCCAGGTACATTATGTGGTCCCTGAACTTAAAAGGTTAGACATCCCTGCTAAGCTTTGTTAAGGTTTGGTCTCAATGTGTAGTACTGCTTACCCAAGATATTACTAAACTGCGCTCCATGCACTACATAAAACGCAAACTAAGATAAGTCTTCAGATTCACCTCGAGATGTGCATGTATAGGTTCATAGGGGTTTACTAGGCTAACGACCACAAGGGCCTTTTCAAGCCTAGCCATGCATCCCAAATCTCTGACGAGTTCTGATACCCTGATAAGTTTAAGCATGGGCCTGGGAGGTGAATCATTTACAGGGCACCTGTTTGCATCAGAGACATAGGTGCCAAACCAGGGATGAAGCAGAAAATCTCAGGTTTTCCCCAAGTTCTCTATCCTCTAATTATACAATTTTATTAGACTTCTCTTCTTGAGGAATCTCATACTCAGCCAGCCTTTTCTTTAATTTGACCTCTGAGTTTTGCAGTTTTATCAACCCATCTGAATACACGTCTAAAGCTTCTTCCATTTTTTGCCAGCCTTTTGTTATTTGTGTTTATATATTCCTTCAGCATTTTATTTATATGAATCAGCTCTGAGCACATCTGACTTTTTCCCTTTAGATTACTGGAAGCCATGTCTTGCACTACAGCTGAACTTGACCTAGTTTTTGCTGAACAGCTGCAGGATTCTTCCCAGTCGGACTTTTTTCTTCACGGATTTTCTTTCAGGCTCTCTTGGCTTCTTCTTTGCTGGCATCCAAGCAGTGTATTTACTACTCAGTAACTGAATTTACCAAAAGTGACAAAGACTTCCTAGCACTAGTCTTTCAGGGTTTTTTTTCACACCGGGAAAGCAGTTAAGCTATTGATCAGCCTGCAGCCATCTTGGAAAACTGACCTTAGTACAGATTTCTGACAGAAAAGAAAAACTTTTCTTTACAGCAATTGTTAGGTCTTCTCCAACAGGGTACTTATCTGCTTGGAGAAGCACCATCCAAACGATTACTTAAAGCACGCAAGGAAGAGTGCACTTCTTCAGCTAGAAAACTCTGAAGGTTTAACACCCTTAACCACTAACTTTTTGCTGCTCTCCCTGAGCTGCATAGCAGTTGGGTAATGAGAAAAGTGCCCTTAAGCATTGGAAACTGTCAGTCATATTCTGAGCAGGATACAACCTACATAGCTTAGTCTGCTGCAACTGTCATCTAATGAACATCCAGAGAGCCTAATTTGCTCAATTAGAAAATGCCTAGTATGATCCTATTATACATTGTTAATACAGCACCAAAACTTGCTACATTGTATGGTTCTACAGCACTGAGGGATACAGCCCTGATTGTGACCCAAATGATCTATGTTCAATTAACAGCTTTGGTGTAGGAGACAGTGGGCAGGGGAAGATGGAGGTAAGGGACATTTTGACTTGCTCATTCCAGGAGGAATTGTGCAAGCTTCTGCTGTGATCAAGGCAATCTCTGGTATTGGCCAAGAGGTGAGGACACTTGCTTGGCAAGAGGATGCTGTAGCCGAATCCAAGTGCAGTGAAGCATGTCATAATGTATGCCTCTGTCAAGTTAGAACTTTCTTCTGCAGATGTCCGATTAGACTGGCACTGCATAACAGCACCCTGAACTCTCCATCCCTTTCTTCAGGCTGCTTACATTCAAGATTTTCTCTTTCAATCTTTAGAGACCCTGGTCCAAAAAGGCAAGTCAGACGAGTCCTGAGGAGAGGCTTAAAGAAAGATCCAGGAGATGCTGTAAGAGTGACATTGGAGAGAAAAAAGGCTATGTCCGTGACATCTGAAATTAGGCTTCTGTAGGCCCAGTCCATAGAAATCAGACTTATGCTGCCACAACCGACAAGGCATGGGGACTCCAGATTCTCCAGGCACCAACATTCAAATTGAGCAACTTCACAAACAAATTGTGCAAATTGATGGGACAAAATCACTATAACTTATTCAAGCAGAAAGGAAAACCTTCCCCTTAATATAACCCAATGAGGTTTTATCAAAGGTAAATCTTGTACATTTAACCTCAAATTTCTTATTGTGAGACAACTGCACTGAATAATGGCTCATCTGCCTATGAAACCCACCTCAAACTGGTTACGGTGTTCAACACTGTACCCCATGATAAACACTTATATAAATTCTGGGTTCTAAAGGCAAATGAAGCCATAATAACTTGAGTCTCCAGTTGGTTACATGATTTTAAAGAACAGGAGGATATGTAACTTTATCATTACTTCTTACCATTGAAATCCCTCAAAGCAGTGCATTGAGGACACACGTTCTTGGCATCCTCTTCTCAGGAAAAGTGACTCCGTTACCTGGCTTACTTGGCAGCATTGTCCTCAACAATGACCCCACCTCCTTTCACTTAAAATTACATGACTGGTGAAGTAGACCCGACTTGGTCTTCAGTGTCAAAAAATCTAAAGTTATGGCATTTTATAGATTCATAGGTAGGTACTAGACTATCGGCTCAAGGGCCTACGTAAGCCTAGCTAGCAAGGTACCATAGCTTACACCACCCAAGAAAGTTATTTTCCTGTGTCACTGTCCAGCAGAGATACAGAAGTGATCCCCAGGGTGTATTTCCTATTTCACATCCACTCAAAGATTTTTCTTGAAGAGTGCTAATGAAGAACTTTGCTTGACATAGATGGGTAGCCTGTTCCAGAGAATAGGAAGTCTCTCGGATAGGAATCTATCCCTCCAGCATGTCCTGTTTATTGTGGTGACAAGGTTTAGGTCCCTAGAGCGTGTAGTTTGGAGGGATTGGGATTTCTTTAGGTGTAGCATGTCCAACAACTCTGGGTTTGACATAGCTTTATATGTTAGGCAGAGATCACCTCGGAGTAGGCGATATGCTACGGAGTAAAGCTGGAGTTTTTTTGAGGCGGTCGGTGTAGGGCATTTGTTTGAGGCCAGTAATCCTCTTTGTGAGGTACTTCTGTGGCCTTTCCAGCTGATGCAGATGTCTTGCGAGGTACATTCCAAAAGGGGCGCTGTACTCTATAATGGGTCTAATGAGTGACGAGTAGAGGGGACAATGACCTCTTTTTTCCTGGATGAGAACCCTTTTATGATTAGGAGTGCCACATAGAAGGACTTCCGGACTACTGTGGCGATGTGACTATCAAAGGAGAGACTACTGTCCACCTGCGTCCCAAGGTCTCATCACGCATTCGGTGTTATGTAGATTGCTGCCTATGTGGGAGTTCATGGGTACAGAGTTTTTACCAAAGGGGATGACACTGCACTTTTTGGCATTGAGCTTGAGGCCATGGCTCTGACACCAGGCATCTGTCTCACTGAGGCCCTTCTGTAGGATGTCCACATCATTTGGGGACTTGACTATGGCTCCTAGTTTGCAGTCATCTGTGAACTTAGTCAGCCAGAGGCCTTCTGTGTTAGCCTGTACTTCAGAGAAGTAGATACCAAACAGGAGAGGTCCCAGGATGGAACCCTGTGGCACTCCACTTGTCACTGCCTTGAGGCCTTGAGATATTTTGGTGAAGAAAAATTCCATATTCATATACTACTAATGATCAACAACTAAAAGTTGATAACACAGTAAAAAAAAAAAAAAACACACAAAAAAAACTTAGAATCCTTGCAATTAACATTTCTTTTGACACCTGTATAGTAGCTACAATCTGTGAAGTATACAGAGTTGCCTATTTGATCATCCTCCATGGGGATGACAGCTGGGAAAAAGCCAGTAACTTTCATGTTGGTGTAGGGATAAAAAGTCATGTTACATGCAACTTTTTTGGTTCATCAGTTTCAGTATTTATTTTGAAATTTACAGAAGTTAGAACTTTATTCTTAACTTGGCTGACTTGACCTATGTGCCCCCCCCAATCAGTGATTTAAAGAATTCAAACACAAGAAACTCAAACAAACTTCAAGACCCAAAGAACACCCCAGATAAATGGCTATTCAGTGCTCACTCCTGTGCATTACACTAATACCAGAATAAAATTGACTGTACCTGTACTGGAGACATTACCGATCTTGCGTTTAAAAGTCTGTTAATTAACTATTTCCAATTTTGTTTTGTGTGCGCAACTTGAAAGTACAGTTGTGTCCCACTAATAACTGTAGATGTTTGAGTAGATCAATTTGCAGTTCTGATTCTTGAGTCTTCCTATATTCGAATCTGTACCTGTCCAGTTCTGGAGCAGAACATTTGTAGCAGTCTGTTCTGGTGAGAGGCAAACAGTTCTACTGAGGGGACGCCCCACTGTAGAGTTAGGACCAGGAACTCCTCACTCTCCAGCATTCATTCTTTGGGATCTAGAAGATTCCTGCTTTGAGAATCTGCCATAGTATTGTTCTTACCATGAACACAACATGCTGCGAAAGTCAGTCATGGTTACTGAGCTAGCATCCAAACCATCCTCATGAAACTGCACAAAGGATAGGACAGGGTACTCACATGCTGATATACCATATTGCTCTGGTGTTGTCTGGCCAAATCCGTAAGGTCCCTGGGCTTAAATGCTGCTGAAATACATTTACTGCCAGGTAAACTGCTATTAACACCTTCTGGTTTAAATACAGTTTTCTCTGCTGTGGTGTCCAGATGCCCTACACTTTTAAAGAACCTAACTGGGAACCCCAAGCCATGTCTGAACTATCTGTAGTGATGGTCTTTTCTGCTTCTGGTAAGGAGAAATTTGCCCTGGGATGTGCAGTATGGTGTTCTACCATGGCAACTCCTTCAGGCATGGAAGGAGAGGTAACAGGGTACCCTGGAGTTGAGAAGAATGCTGCTCCCACTTTTTTTAGGAACCACTAAAATTCTCATGTGTAACTTTGCAAGTGGAATCATGAGAATGCAGGATGCCATATAACCCACAATCCTCAGCAATTCCTTTGCGAAGATATGTTGTTTTGGTAAAAGGCTGGTCAGGTAGTTTGTCAGAAAAGATATCTTGTCCTGAAAAAGGAAGGCTCTCTGTTGGGCCAAATCTGTAAGGGCTAACAGAAACAGGACTCTTGTTTGAGGAAGAGTTTGTGACATCTGAAAATTTAGTGCAAGATCTTCCTTCTGAAAGCAGTCTACAGTGATCTGCAAAGCAGGATCTTGGCTGTGGATTTTCCTTTAATGAAACAGTCTAAGTAGGGGTAAATATGAATTTCCAGAGTTTTGCAACATGCTATCAAAGGAATTAAGCATTTAGTGAAAATTCTGGCAGCAGTGGACGACCAAAATGAAAAAGCACAGAATTGGGAGAGAGAGCTTGTTGCTACAAATCTTAAGTATTTTCTGTGACAGTCTGCCATGGGAACATGGAAATGAGTTTTTTTATTAGGTATAGAGTGATCATAAAGGCATTTTGGAAGATCATGGGAAGTAATTTTTGTAAAGTACACATTTTGAACTTTGGGATATTGAGAAGCTTGTTTAGTTTTAAAGGTCGAAGATGGGCCTCCAGGTGCCCCCTTTTCTTGGAACTAGAATGATCCTTGAGTAGAAGCCTTTTCCTTCTTATCTGGAGGAACAGGCTGAATGGATTATTAGTGAAGTAGTTCCCCTGAGGATAGGTGGTAAGGGACTCTCCTGTTCTTTTGGTGTTTTTTGTAATGCCCATGAAGGGTGGGATTTCTATGTAGTACCATCTTTCTATGAAGTTGAGGACCCATTGGTCCCTGGCGAAAGTTTTCCATTGATTTAGGATGAAGGAGAGTCTTCTAGCAAGAGGTTTGGAGAGGAGGGCGGGTAGGGGTATCAGGGAGCTGGTGATAAAAATAGTACAGATGGTCTCCAAGCTATTAGGGCTCTTTGGAGCTCCCTTTTTTGTGCAATTGTTCTGGTTGTCATCTCCTGGATTGCCTGGGCCTCTTACTCCTAGGAGACCTCCACTGTCTTGTCTAGGGGAGAAAGCAAATGTTTTGAGAGGTAATTTCTACTGTACCTTGATGTCGGAGTCCGAAAATAAAGGATTGCCTGGGTCTCCTACTCCTTGGAGGCTTCCATTGTATTGTCTAGGGGAGAAGCCCAAGGTTTTGAGTGGTAATTTCTACTGTACCTTGATGTCGCAGTGAGACAGGAAAGCAAATTAAAACTCTGAAGGAATTTTTTTCTTATCCAGCTTCTCAAAAACCTGTTCAGATGGTGGTCTAACAGGAATTATTTGCCTAAAGGATTACCCAGTAGTTCAGCCTTGTCCTAATCTGACACGGGCTGGGTCCCAAGCCATGCATGTCTACAGATAACAGAACCTGTGGCAACTACGCTACATGATGCATCCAAGACATCACAGCCACACTTTAGGTAGTGTCTGGAGATTTGTAAAGCTTCGCTTGTTGTCTGTCTCTTGAATTTCATTTGATAATGTTTTATCCACAACAGAGTCCACTTCAGACATAATTTTGTCCTGTAGAGATTCAAGGTAATTCAGCTATTCAATGCTCTCACTGCAATGGTGGCAGAGGTAAAGTCTTTCTTCCCCATATCTGAATAATAATCTACTTTCCCTATCATTAGGTAGGGGGTGCCTAGTTGGACCCTTAGGTAAGCATTTTTTTAGATTCAGTAGAGACTACTGAAGGGCCAGCCATGGGATTTTTTTATAAAGACACTTGTGAGATTCAAGCACTCTGAGAAACCTGTCTGGCTTCCTAGGAGCAGATGGTATAGAACCAAGATGCAACGAAATGTCTTCAAAGACCTCATCCAGTACTACATGTGCAGGAAGTATAGCCAATGGCCTGGGAGAGCACAAACTTAACTGTTCCCTACAAGGAATCGGAGCTTGTGAGAACCACTTGCTTTCCCAGCTGAAACCCTCCATTACTCTTTGTATGGGATCCCCAAAAGTGAGGTCCTCTTCGGGGGAGGGGCAGAAAAGAGGGTGTCATGAGTCTAAATCTGGATAAGTCTGTGATGGAAGGTACCCAGAGTATGAGAAAGCCTCATCTTCCAAGCTTATGAAATTGGAATCTTCCTGAAAGGCCATCTCCTTGCTTGTCTTAAATGGAGAGGCTTCAGCAGCAGAAGAGTGGGAGGAGCCCCTGGATTTCATGCACAAATTCCTGTGCTATTTTTGGGAGATCTTGGGCACTGGCTTGAATAGTGGTCGCCGAAACCAGAGGCAAAGAAAAACAAATGGTTTGAGTTGGTTTAGGTGTCCATTAAGAAGGGATGATCAGAGGTTGTAGATGTCCAACTGTGACTTTGGTCAAGGTTTTTGTAGCAGAGATAAACAAGGGCATCTCCCTCAAGACTCACAACCCAAACATCGGAAGCCAAGGCCTACTGAGCAACCTCAGACCCAACCAACATATGTGCCATGGTAACAGCGATAGGTAAGAAACCATGGTGGCCTCCTGGGAGGGTCACGCCAGACGGTTTAGGCCTAAGAGACTACTAGACCACAGGGCTGCAAAGGCAACTCACCGGAGACTGGTCAGTTGATCGACGTAGGGACTAGATTCTGAGCTTTAATCGGAAACAGAGCCCTTGATTTTTTGTCCTTCCATTTCTCCAGAATGATGCTAGGAGAAGCTGGTGTTTGCGAAGACCTACTGTAGCTATGGGTTTGTGAAACCATGGGGGGAACCAAAAAGTACAGTTTTGTACCTACCATAAATTTAGATGTTAGAGTGCTAATACAGCTGTAGTCATAACAGATGGGTTCTTCTGCCGTCAGGTGGGTCCTCGGTCGGCCGGATTCCAAAGTCTAGGTCCGGCGTCGGTTGTCGTCGCTTCTTCCCTGACGTCAGTGCGACAGGGGTATAAAGGAACCAGCCGACGCCATTTTCTCCAGTCTTTCTTGCCGCGCGGTGCCTGAAGCAGAAGCAGTTCGCAAGTGCCGGTCGGCCAGCTCCTGAGATTACGAAAATTGGAAACCAAAGTCTTCTTAAAAGCTAAGTACCCCATTGGGGAAACTTTTCTTGCCTCAGACCAATGTCAGCTTCAAAACTCTTCACAGCCAGCTAAAAACACTCAATCTGGCCGCATGGAAGATTCCTTAGCATCACAACAGGCCCTACTCTTCAAGGAGGTGCAGGATGTCATTTCAAAGGCCAGAAGGCCATCAACTAGAAAAGCTTACTCCGCAAAATGGAAAGAACATCCAAGGATTCCATATGGGTAGCTAATATTGCAGCCCTACGTTTGAAAGTTTTTGCTTGGAATTTAGCACCGCCGGGACAATTAGTGATGTCTTGCTGAGGCCCCAAGCAGAACAGACAAAACAAGTGCAAGTATTTGTGTGAGACTTGCTTCCTACACTTCAAGCAATGGTTGACCTTGTTAAACATTAAATTACTAGAAGAAAATCCCCAACAGGATATTTATCTGACTGGAAAAACAAACCTACCAACTGCAAGTGTTTTGAACACACTTGAAGGGCACTTGGCTACACAGCTAGAAAGAAAGTACAGTAGTGTACACTTACCATAAATGTGGATGTTCGAGTGTATTCCCTGTTGCAGTCATCACTCACGGGTTATCTGCCTACAGCTAGCCCTCAGTCGGCCCACATACCAGAGACTTAGTATTTCTGCATCGGTTGCTGTCGCTTCAGGACTGACATCAGGTCGTCAGGGGTATAAAAACAGGCAGCTGATGCCATTACATCAGTTTTTCTTGCCCCAAATGTCAGCAGCCCCCCAAACAGGGAGCTAAGTTATGGTGGAAAAACACCACCAGTAAAAAGTAAATACCAATAGCCCTGGAAGGAGCGAGTAATAGACAGAGATGAAGGAGAGAGAGAGATACAAGGGGGCTGCAGGGTGGGAAACCAGGAATGCAACAGTAAATACACTCTAACATCTGCATTTATGGTAAGTATACACAACGGTACTATGTTCTTCATGTTTCACTGTTGCAGTCATCACACTTGGGGCTGGCTAGTATGCCCTGCAAGACTTCTAATGCAAATCCCGCCCTGGATTTGGAAAAGAGAGGCAAGTGATAATGCTTGGTGAAGGTGTGTGCAGAACTCCAGGTAGCAGCTTCCAAAATGTCCCTGGTAGGGACTCCCTGAGGAATGCTGTAGAGGTAGAAGTTGCCCTATTGGAATGCGTTTTGACGCCCTGAGGGGCTGGTTTCCCATGGTGTTTGTAGCAGAAATAGATACAGTGTGCTATCCATCTGGAAATAGTTTAGAAATGGCTTTGCCCTCTGCTCCTGGTGCAAAACTGACTAGTAAATGGTCAGATTTCCTGAAGGCCTTAGTCCTATCAAGGGAGAATCTGAGCTGTCTGTGCACGTCCAAGGAGTGCAGGATCCTGTCCCCTTTATTTTGAGGATTAGGGAACAAGGTAAGTAAATGGACTGACTGGTTGAGAGCCACACTGGACACCACTTTAGGCACAAAGGAAAGGTCAATCTTGAGGGAGACCCTGTCAGCATGAAAAATAATGAAGGGTTCCACAGCCATAAGTGCTTGTAGCTCAGACACTCTTCTAGCTAAAGTGATGGCCAGAAGAAAGGATGTTTTCCAAGAGAGAAATTTTAACTCTGCTGATGCTGCAGGCTCAAGCGGGGGGGGGGGGGGTAGCGTGAGCTCTTCCAGTACAAAGTTAAGGTCCCAAGCAGGGATGGGTGCTCTCCTTGGTGGCCTTAAGTTGTTTGCCTCTCTCAGGAACTGTTTGATGAGAGAGTGAGAGAAGAGAGGTGGGCTCAGTGTTGTAGTCAGCCAAGATGGCAGAGGCACAGATCTTAATGGAGGAGAAGGATAGGCCTCTGTGGAGAAGGTCTGCTAGGTAATACAGGATTAGAGGTAAGGAGGGCAGTGGTGTGTCCCCATCCTTTAGACTGAATCCAGGAACAATACCTTTTCCACTTATCAGCATAGGATTTCCTTGCACTAGGTCTTCTGGCTTCAAGAATGACGTCCAGCAACTGCTTGCTTAGGCTGGTCACTGGGAGAGAATCCAAGGAACAAGTCAGGTTGCAAGATTCAGGGTTTGCAGTTGCAGATGCAAGATCTGTCCCTTCTACTGAGTGAGGAGGGTTGGGATCTGGGGTAGGTGCCAGGGTGCCACCAATGACAAGCTGCGCAGTAGTGGGTACCAGTGCTGGCGTGGCCAGTCCAGGGCATCAGGATTGTCCTTTGGTTTGTTCCATCTTATCTTGAGTAATATTCTTGTTAGAAGAGGCAGAGCGGGAAATGCAAAGATTGAGAGGTTTACCCACTGGAAGGATAGGGCATCCACCTTCCAGGCCTTGCTGGGAGGTTTCCTGGTGCAGAATTTGCTGAGCTGGTGATTGTAGGTGGAGGCAAAAAGGTCCACCTCTGGGGTCCCCCATTTCTGGGATAGAAAGCTGAAAGTGCTGGGGTCTAATTGCCACTTGTGTAGGTCTAGGAGATTTCTGCTTAAGTAGTCTGCCAGGGAGTTTTGTTTGCCTGGCAGGAATTGAGCTTGTAGATGAAAACGCATGTCCAAGACCGTGTTCCACAGGGCCATGGTTAGCCTGCAGACTGGGTAAGAGTGGGTTCCCCTCTGCTTGTTGATGTTGTATTCTGTTTTTATTAACAGGGGTCCTGGTGAGCGCAAGGATCTGAAATCTGTCAGAGCGTGAACAGCTAGCATTTCTTTTTGGTTGATGTGCAGATGAATTTGACTTGGGCTCCAGTGGCCCTGAATGCACTTGTCATCCAGATGTGCCCCCCAGGCATAGTCTAATGTGTCTGTGGTTAGGGTCTGGGCAGCATGGGGTTGCATAAAGGGAAGTCCCTTGTTGTGGTTGCATGCTGCTGCCCACCAAAGAAGCTCTGTCCTTAGACAAGGTATGATAAGTATTACGGTTTCCAGGTCCTGAGAATGTTGGCACCAAAGACTTTTTAAAGTACTACTGAAGTTTCCTCATATGCAGTCTGGCATATGGAATTAGTAGAATGCAAGAGGCCATGAACCCTAGGGCCTGCAAGATTTTCCTTGTGGATAGCTGGGTTCTGGTGGCCATTTGAGTGAAGTCGCCTGTCAGATAAGCTTGTTTTTCTGGAGTAAGGAATGCCATCTGGGATGCTGTGTCCAAGCTTTGATTTTTTTCGCTGATAGTGTACCCCAGGAAGGTTAGAAGGTTCTTTACAAAATGTCAGGTGCTGCAAAAGCGTTTCCCGACTGTCTGCCTGAATTAGGCAATCGTCCAAGTACGGGTAAATTTGGATCTTTCTCTGTCTGCAATAGGCAATGGCTGGATCTAGGCATTTAGTGAAGACTCTGGGAGCAGTGGATAAGCCAAAGTGAAGTGCAGAAAACTGATAATGCATAGATCCTGCCCTGAAACTTAGGTATTTCCTGCACGAGTCCATGATAGGGAGGTTAGGCTTCTTTTAAGTCTAAGGTGGCTAACCAGACATATTTGGACAGCATAGGAAGAAGCTGCTGAAGGGTGAGCATTTTGAATTTTGGTACCACCAGGAAGGTGTTTAGAATGAAAAGGTCTAGGATTGGGCGTCAATTGCCCTCTTTTCTGGGTACCAGGAAAAGTCTGAAATAAAACCCTTAGCTTATCTGTTCTGCAGAAACAGGTTGAATTACCCTTATGGAGAGGAGAGCAGGGATTGAACTTGGTTTTGTGCCTCTGCCCGCTGGTTTGGAGGAAGGTCTGAGAACCCTTTCGGGGTTGGCAATGAGTGGAAGTAAAATTTGTACCCCTGGGATACAATGTTGAGGACCCATCGGTCTTTGGTGATGGAGGTCCAGTTGTTTGCATGACGGGCAAGTTTTCCTTCCAGGGGCACGAGCAACTGGGCAGAGGTGAGGAGTGGAGTTGAGAAGTCATTGTGAATTCTTTCCGTAAGGGGGTGGCTTAAGCACTCCCTGTTTTAGAAGTGGAGGTACTCCATTGCTTAGATCTCTGCATACCCTGAGACTGTAATTTGGGGGGTCTGTTTCGAGATGGCCTTGAGGGGGGTGGGAAGAACCAATGTTTCAAGGGGCAATGCCAACTGAATCTTGGAGGCTGCACTTGCAAAGAAGCTTTAAGTGTCTGCATAGACTTAGCTTTTTCTTACATCTTTTTTTAGAACCTCTTCTGCTTTGGTGCCAAACAGACTGAACAAAGGAGCATCTATTAATTTTGATTTGACATTGTCTGGCAAGGTCTGCTCCTTAAGCCAAGCATGCCTTCTCAGTACAGAACCAGTGATTGCTGCCCTGCAAGATGCTTCTAATGTATCAAAGCCACATTGCAAGGTATGCTTGCTGACCTGGCTTGCAGAATGCATAAGCTCCTATAATTTTTTATTTTCTGTACAGTCGGTAAATAATTTTTGCTTAATAAGTTCCATAATATGTTGCTGGTGTTTCGGCATGTGAAACTGGCAATTCAATGCCCTAATGGTGAGAGTTGCAGAGGTGTACACTTTTTTACCTCATCTGTCTAAAGCTCGGGAATCCCTGTCCAAAGGGGTGGGATTCTTAGCTGTGGTTGCTTTTATACCTTTAGGCCCCTGGGAAAGGACCGCTGTGTCAGCAGTAGGATTTTTGAAAAGAAATTTGAGAGAGTCAGGGACTCTAGTACCAGTCTGGTTTCCTTGGAGCAGCGAGTAAAGTATCAGGGCTTAGACTGGATTCCATAAAGACATCATCCACAACATCCAGAACTGGAGAGAGATTGCTAAAGGTCTATGTTCTGGCAAATCTAAAAATTCTCTCAGCCTCTTTTTGGACTGAGGATAATCCTGGCATTCTCAGTGGAAATGCTCTCTTAAAGTATGTAGAGTTTCACCAAATGAAAAATCCCCTGCAGGGGAAGCAGAGGGAATGGAGTCCTCTGCATTTGAATCCTCATAAGCAGATCAAGGCATGTCTTCATATTTAGAAACCTCAGAGTTGTCAGACTCTTGGTCTGTTAAAGCTGCTGGGAATAGGTCTCTTTCTCTTTGCAGGGGAAGGCTGGCTTCCCCTAATCAGCATAATCAGGTCTTCTGCCATTTTAAGCATTTGATGTTGTGGCAAGGAAGTAGGTGCTTGAGTTTGGGTCGTCGTTTTTTTAGGTGTAGCTCATACTCTTGGCCTTAGAAACTATGTACTTTTAGACAGAACTGAAGATGCGAAATAAGTCATTGGTTTGGGTCGAATATCGGTAATGCGAAGAACTTTCTCAGAAGCCGGTGCCACCAGAGCGGCTCCGGACCCATTCAAGGTAGAGAAAGTACAGTGGTGTACACTTACCATAAATGTAGACGTTTGAGTGTATTCACTGTTGCAGTCATCACATTTGGGTTATCTGCTTGCAGTAGCCCTCAGTCGGCCTGATTAACAAAGTCTTGGGTCCTGCATCGGTTGCTGTCTCCTTCTGTGACGTCAGGTCGTCAGGGGTATAAAACATGTAGCCGACGCCATTACATCAGTTTTTCTAGCCCCAGATGTCCCCACTAATGGGAAGCAATTAAATATATAAATATACAAGGTTACACCTCCAACAAAAAAGCAAATACACCAGAAAGCTTTTAAGCATAATAAAGGAGAGTAGAGGTATAGCCAAAAAAGTCACGGGCTGGAGGGAGGGTAACCAGGACTGCAACAGTGAATACACTCGAACATCTACATTTATGGTAAGTGTACACAACTGTACTATGTTCTTCGTGTTTCACTGTTGCGATCATCACATTTGGGTAGATTCCCAAAGATAAGGATGGGAGAAGGAATTTAGATAGCATTAGGACCAGCTATAAGGCCCTGCAAGACTGCAGTGGCAAAGCCAGCTCTGGATTTAGAGAAAATTGGCAAATGGTAATGCTTGGTGAAAGCATGTACAGAACTCCAGGTAGCAGCTTCTAGGATGTCCCTGGTAGAGATGCCTCTGAGAAAAGCTGTAGAAGTAGACGCAGCCCTGGTTGGGTAGGGTCTGATCCCCTGTGGAATAGGTTTTCATTAGTGCTTATAGCAGAAACAAATGCAATGGCCTATTTAGAAATGGTTTGCTTTGAAATAGCCTTCCCCTCCGTCACCTGCAGCAAATGCCACCAGCAGTTTTTCAGAATTCCTTTGAGGTTTAGTCCTGTCCAAATAGAATCTAAGTTGTCTGTGCACATCTAAGGAGTGCAGTACCCATTCCCCTTTGTTCTGTGGATTAGGAAAGAAAGTTGGCTAAGGAATGTACTGATTAAGGGCCACACTGGATACCACCTTGGGCATGAAGGAGGGATTGGTTCTGAAGGACACCCTGTCCGCATGAAAGATGATGAAAGGCTCCACTGCCATAAGGGCCTGCAATTCAGATACCCTTCTTGCTGCAGTGATTGCTAAAAGGAAAGCTGTTTTCCAAGAAAGGAATTTTAAATCTGCAGTAGCAGCTGGCTCGAAAGGAGGAAGAGTGAGTTTCTCCAATACAAAGTTAAGGTCCCAGGCTGGAGTTGGAGCTCTCCTGGGTGGTCTTAAATTTTTGGCCCCTCTGAGGAACTGCTTGAGCAGTGGGTGAGAGAAGAGGGGAGGTTATGCGTTATAAATGAGCTGAAATGGCTGAGGCATGAATATTGTTGGTCAAAAGACAGGCCCTTGTGAAGCGTCTCAGTTAAGTATTGTAAAATCTGACGTAAATTGGGCGCTGCCGTGCTCAACCCTTGAGGCTGGTTCCGGGCACAGAATCTTTTCCATTTTTCAGCATAAGATTTTCTAGTACTAGGCTTCTTGCCTCTAAAATGATATCCATCACTGGTTTACTGAGGGATGGTAAAGGAGAGATTAGGTAATTAGCCAGGCTGCTAGGTTCAGTGTTTGAAGCTGAGGGTGCAGAATCTGGTTCTCCTGCTGAGACAATAGGGTAGGAGTCTGAGGCAGGTACCATGGGGCCAACAGGGATACACTGCGCAAGAGGGGGTACACCAGTGCTGGCGTTGCCAGACTGGTGCAATCAAAATCGTCCTTGGTTTGTCCCGTATGATCTTTAGTAGTACTTTGGAGAGCAGAGGAAGAAAGGCATAAACTGATAGGTTTTTCCAGCTGAAGGACAGAGAATCCACTTTCCAAGCTTATTTGTGGGTAGTCCTTGTGCAAAATGTGTCCAATTAATAGTTCTGGGGGGAGGCAAACCGGTCTGTATCTGGGCTCCCCCATTTGCTTGTCAACATGTTGAAAATCCTTGGTTCCAGTTTCCACTTGTGTGGGTCCATGAGGTTTCTGCTTAGTCCGTCTGCCAGTGTATTTAGTTTTCCTGGCAGGAAATGAGCTTGTAGATGCACTTGGTAGCTCAAGGCTGTGTTCCACAATGCCATGGCTAGTCTGCAGGGTGGTAAGAATGGGTACCCCCCTGCTTGTTTATGTACCACATAACAGTGGTGTTGTCCGTCTTTACCATTAATTGTTCTGGAAGAATGTGGTCCTTGAAGGCTGTCAGAGCATTCTGTACAGCTAACATTTCTTTTTGATTGATATGCAGGTGCATTTGACTGGAGTTCCATTTGCCCTGAAAGGTGAGCCCCCCATGCATAGTCTGATGCGTTGGTTAGGGTTTGGGCATCAGGGGGCAGCGAGAATGGTAGTCCCTTTGTTTTGGTGGCAGGCCTCTGCCCACCAAAGGAACTCTAGGCGTAGGCAAGGTATGATAGGAATCATTGCTTCTAGATCCTGAGAATGTTGACACCATAGGCTTTTTAGATACCACTGTAGTTTCCTGATATGCAGTCTTGCATATAGAATTAGAAGAATGCAGGAGGCCATGAACCCCAAAAGGTTTGTAGTATTTGCCTTGCAGACAGCAGGGTTTTTGTGGCCACTTGTTTAAAGTAGGTTGTCAAAATGAAATTGTTTTTCTGACGTGAGGAAAGCCATCTGGGAAGTTGTATTCAAGCTTGCTCCCACGAATATAATTTGTTGACAGGGTACCAGGTATGATTTCTTTTCGTTTATGGTGTACCCCAGACAAGTTAGCACCCTTTGTACAAAGGCCAGATGATTCAAAAGTATGTCCTGGCTTTCTGCCTGAATTAGACAATCGTCCAGGTATGGGTATATTTGAATATTTCTTTGCCTGCAAAATGCAATGACTGGAGCTAGGCACTTTGTGAATACCCTGGGTGCAGTAGATGAGCCAAAGGGCAGTGCAGAGAATTGACGTGTAGCTTGCTTTGAAGCATAGGTATCTTCTGCAAGATTCCCCGATAGGGATGTGCAGGTATGCTTCCTTTAAATCTAGTGTTGCCAACCAAGCATCTTTGCCTAGCATAGGAAGCAACTGGTGAAGAGTCAGCATCTTAAATTTTTGAATCACCAAAAAGGCGTTTAGAGTAGACCGGTCCAGGACAGGACACCATGAATTGTCTTTTCTGGGTACCAGGAAAAGTCTCTAGTAGAAACCTTGTCGCTTTTCCTCTTCTGGTACCAAGTGAATAGACCCTATGCTTAAGAGAGAGAGTACTTGCTTTTGGGCCTCTGCCCACTGATTTGGGGGTAGATCTGGTCAGCCGCTTGGTGTTGGTAACGTGTGGAAGTGAAACCTGTATCCTTGGGACACTACATTTAAAACTCATTTGTCCTGGGTAATGAGTTTCCAGTTCTTTGCATGAAGAGCAATCTTTCCCCCCAAAGGGGCAGTCAGTTGAGAAGTGCTTGGAAGATTTAAAAATAAGTCATCGAGACAGTTTACCATAGGGGGGAGTTTTATTACTCCCAGATTTGGAAGTAGAGGCCCCCCACTGCTTAGTCCTGTGCATACCCTGGGTGCTCTGCTGGATCTGGATTTGGAATGAGAAAGTCTGGAAAAGGCAGGAAAGGACCAATTTTTAGAAGGTCAATGCCTACTAAATCTTGGAGGTTGTACTTGTGAAACATCTTTAACAGTTTGCATAGATTTAGCTTTTTCCTCCATCTTTTTAAGAACTTCTTCTGCCTTGTTGCCAAACAGGCGGTCCTGATTTAAGGGGGCATCCAGTAATTTAGCTTTAACATGATCTGGCAAGTACTGCTCCTTAAGCCAAGCATGCCTTCCAAGTACAGACCCAGTTACAGCAGGCCTGCAAAATGCCTCTAGTGAATCAGAACCACATTGCAAAGTACGTTTTCCAACTTGTTCAGCAGAATGCATTAAATCCTATGAATCCTTATTTTCAGCACAATCAGGAATCAACATAATTTTATGTTTAAGCAATCCAATAATATGCTGCAGATACTTTAACATATGAAACTGGCAGTTTAAGGCCCTAATGGCCAAAGTTGCAAAAGTGTATACCTTCTTACACCATCTATCCAGCACCCTGGAGTCTCTATCAGAGGGGGTAGGATTTGTGGAATCTCTACCAGAGGGGGTAGTAGCTTTAATGCCCTTGGGTCCCTGTGAAATGGTCTCAGGATCCGCAGTAGGATTTTTGAAAAGGAACTTGAGAGTCAGGGACCCTGTAATATCTATCAGGTTTTCTGGGAGCAGGAGGTAGAGAGTCAGGGGCCAAGATAGATTCTGAAAAGGCATCAACAACAATTTCTAGTACAGGAGGTATGGCTAAAGGCCTGTGCTGGGGCAGAAGAAAGAACTCACCAAGCCTCTTTTTAGAATCAGAGAAATCCTGACTTTCTCAACAAAAATGCTCCCCGAGAGTATGTAAGGTTTCACCAAAAGAGAAATCCTCTTGGGGGGGGGGGCAGAGGGAATAGAGTTCCTCAGCATCAGAATCCTCATAGGTAGACAAGGGTAAATCCTGGTCATCAGAGAAAACAGAAATTTCAGAATACTGGTCAAAAGTATCATAAGCAAACTCATTCCTAGGTCTCTTAGAGGGGGAAGGTTGGCATCCCCTGAGTAAAGTAATAAGGTCTTTAGCCATTTTTATCATTTGTTTTTTAGGCATAAAGGCCTGACCATGCGGTCTGGGCGTCAGTTTTCTAGGCATGGTTCGAGTTTTAGGCCCTGAAGAAGATGGTGTCGGTTTATATGCAAGTCAGTAGGCCTGAGTATACCCTCAGAATCCGGTGCCTGCACAGCGGCTTCGGACCCATCCAAGGTAGAGACATCCACAGGTTCCGCAGCTGAAGCATCTCACGGCATACCAGACTCCGAATGGGTCTCAGTAGAGGCCTGCAAATCTGAAGTAGCAGATATCAGGTGCTGTGAAAGGGCCTCATTTGAGAACTGGCAAATGGCTTAGGAGAAGCATCGTTGCCAGCTTTGGACCTAGGCGGCCTGTCTTTATTTTTGGGTTTTTTTGAAATGTTGATAGTCGGATGGCTTACCGAAGACATATCAGGATAATTTAACAGAGCACCAAAATATTTAGAAGCAAAAATATACCGACGGATAGCTTGAGGTTTAAATAAGGCATAAAAAGTACAGTTTTGTACCTACCATAAATGTAGATGTTCGAGTGCTAATACAGCTGCAGTCATAACAGATGGGTTTTTCTGCCGTCAGGCGGGTCCTCGGTCGGCCGAATTCCAAAGTCTAGGTCCGGCATCGGATGTCGTCGCTTCTTCCCTGATGTAAGTGCGACAGGGGTATAAAAGAAAGTACAGTTTTGTACCTACCATAAATGTAGATGTCCGATAGGTATGCATCTGCAGTCCTAAGCCCTTCGGTCGGCCGGATTCCAAAGTCTGGGTCTGGCCTCGGCTGATGTCGCACTTCACCCGACGTCATAGCTGCTGGGGTATAAAGGCATCAGCCGACGCCATTTTCCTCAGTGTTTCTTGCCCCAGATGCCAGGTGCCCTCTAGGAAGGCTAAATTTGGATAAATGCAAATAATTCCAAACAGTAGAAAGCAAAAAAAAAAAATATATATATATATATATACATACAAACAAATACACCATAACAGATTCCCCCAGCTAGCTAAAAGAGGGGTAAGTACCCTAGGAATACCACAGAGGGGAAGGAGGGTGGGTAATCCTGACTGCAGATGCATACCTATCGGACATCTACATTTATGGTAGGTACAAAACTGTACTATGTCCTTCAAGGATGCATCTGCAGTCCAAACATATGGGTAGAATACCATAGCCAAACTGGGGGAGGAGGCACTAAGATAAAGATGGTGTAGTTAAGATCCCTTGCAAAACAGCCATTGCAAAACCTGCTCGGGATCTAGAGTATAAGGGAAGATTATAATGCTTGGCAAATGTATGCACGGAGCTCCAAGTAGCAGCTTCTAAAATGTCTTTGGTAGCCACTCCTCGTAGGAAAGCTGTAGTGGTGGCTGTAGCTCTTGTGGAATGAGGTCTGATATTTTCAGGAGTTGTCTTTCCATGAAAAGAGTAACAAAATCGAATACAATTTCCTATCCATTTTGAGATTGTCTGTTTTGAAATTGCTTTTCCTTGCATTCCTGTTGCATATGCTACCAGAAGCTGGTCAGTCTTTCTGCTGGTCTTAGTTCTGTCCAGATAGTAGCGTAATTGTCTGTGCACATCCAAGGTATGTAGCAGTCTTTCCCCCCTGTTCTGTGGGTTGGGGAAGAATGTAGGTAAATGAATCGCTTGGTTCAATGATACTCTGGAGACCACTTTTGGCATAAAGGTAGGGTTAGTTCTCAGAGAGACTCTATCCTGATGGAAAATAAGGAAGGGTTGTACTGCCATTAATGCCTGTAACTCAGATACCCTTCTTGCTGAAGTGATTGCTAGCAGGAAAGCAGTTTTCCAAGACAAGAACTGTAATTCTGCTGTTGCTGCTGGTTCAAAAGGGGAAGTGTTAACTTTTCCAGCACAAAGTTGAGATCCCATGTAGGTAAAGGTGGTTTCCTTGGAGGTTTTACATTTTGATTCCTCTCAAGAACTGCCTGAGTAGAGGATGAGAGAAGACAGGAGGATCCATGTTGTATTCTGCTGAAATTGCTGATGCATGAATCTTAATGGAGGAGTAAGACAGGCCATTGTGGAACAGTTCTGCTAAGTATTCCAGGATGTGTGCTATGTTTGCCAATGAGACATTTTCACCCTTTGCTGCACTCCAAATGAGGTATCTTTTCCACTTGGCTGAATAAGTTTTCCTTGTGGAGGGTCTGCGTGCCTCCAGGATAATGTCCTTAACCCTCTGAGATAAATCTGGGTTATTTTGTTTTATGCAATATTCCAAGCAGCTAGCTGCAGTGTTTTCAAGTTTGGATGTAGGATCTTGTAGTTGTTCTGTGTTAGAAGTAAGGGACATAGAGGTAGAGGCCATGCGTGTGTCCGAGACATGCTTCTCAGTAGCGGGTACCAATGTTGCCTAGGCCAGTCTGGAGCTATCAGGATTACCCTTGGCTGATCCTCTCTGATCTTCAGTAGGACTTTGTACATCAAAGGAAGAGGTGGGAATGCATATGCTGTCAGGTTTTTCCAGCTGAAGGAAAGGGAGTCCACCCTCCAAGCAAGTGGGTGATGTGCTCTTGTGCAGAATTTCTTCAATTGGTGGTTGTGTGGGGAGGCGAACAGGTCTATCTCTGGTAGTCCCCATTTCTTTGTTATGGCTTTGAAGATATCTGGATGCAGCATCCATTCGTGAGCATCCGTGGTAGTTCTGCTTAAGGTGTCTGCTAGAGAATTTTCTTTTCCTGGTACAAATCTGGCGTGAAGTTGAATGTTGAGATTCAGGGCCACATTCCACAGGTCCATTGCCATCCAGCATAGAGGATATGAGTGTGTACCTCCCTGTTTGTTGATGTACCACATGACTGTGGTATTGTCCGTCCTTATCAGCAGATGACCCTGTTGAAGGAGTGGTCTGAATGCCTGGATCGCATGTTTCACTGCCAGCATCTCCTTTAGATTTATGTGTAGATTCAGCTGGTCTTGGGTCCATAGGCCTTGTATACACTTGTCCACCATGTGTGCCCCCCAGCCTAGGTCTGAGGCGTCCGTGGTGATGGTCTGGCTTGGATGAGGTTTGTAGAAAGGCAATCCTCTGTTCAACTGACGGGCCTGAGCCCACCACAGGAATTCTTGCTTCAGGCATGGAATTATTGGAATCTGGGCTTCTAGACTGTGCTTGTGTTGAGACCATACATTCCTTAGGTACCATTGTAACTTTCTCATATGCAGCCTGGCATGCGGAATCAATATTATGCAGGATGCCATGTAACCCAGGGCTTGCAGGACTTTCCTTGCAGTAAGCTGAGTTTGTGTTGTTAATGTCATGAAGTAGACTGGTAGTTGCTTTTGTTTTTCTTCTGTGAGAAAAGCCATCTGAGTTGATGTATCCAGTTCTGCACCCAAGAATGTTATCCTTTGGGATGGTACTAGTCTTGACTTTTGCATGTTGACTGTGTATCCCAAGGCTTGCAGCAGTTGTATGACATTTTCCAAATCTTTTGTTAATTTTGCCTTGTTGTCCGCTTGTATTAGGCAGTCGTCCAGGTATGGGTAAATTTGAATTCCTTGAAGCCTGCAATGAGCAATTACTGATGCCAGGCATTTCGTGAATACTCTGGGCGCAGTAGATAAGCCAAAGGGCAATGCTGAGAATTGATAATGCTCTGATCCTGCAAGAAATCTGAGGTGTCTTCTGCAATCTGGTCGTATAGGGACGTGCAGGTATGCCTCCTTGAGATCTAGAGTCACCAGCCAAGACTCCTTGCCCAGCATGGGAAGAAGCTGCTGGAGGGTCAGCATTTTGAATTTTGGAACAATGAGGTATGTGTTCAGTGCGGACAAGTCGAGAATAGGTCTCTATTGATTTTCTTTTCTTGGTACAAGGAAAAGCCTGGAGTAAAAGCCTTGGCCTTGTTCCATAGGTGGTACCTTTTCTATAGCTCTCATCCTTAGTAAGTTGTTGATTTGTCTTAGAGCGTCTGTTTTTTGGCTTGATGGTAGGTTTGGCATTCCTCTCTTTTTTGGTAGAGTGTGGAAGTGAAACCTGTAGCCCTTGTCTATTGTTTGTAAAGTCCATTTGTCTCCTGTAATGTAATGCCAGTTGTCGGAAAATAAGGCTAGCTTTCCGCCCAAGGGTGCTTCCAGTTGTTCCCTGGTAGGCGGAACCAGAGCCAAGTCATTGTGTCTGCCCTGTGGAAGTGGTTGTAGTTGAACCTGTGGCAGCACTTCTCTGGCTGGTAGGTTGCCACTGACGTCCCCTGTAGGCACCCCTAGATTGACCTCTGCCTCTTGGGCGTCTATTTCTGCCTCTCTGTGCTCTGGAGCTGTCTGGAAAGGACCAATTCTTCGAAGGCCAATTTCTGCTAAACCTCGGAGGTTGGACCTGTAAGAAATCCTTGACTGTTTGGACAGATTTTGCTTTTTCTTCCACCTTCTTTAGAACCTCCTGTGCAGGGGAGCCAAACAAACTTTGTTTCTCCATGGGAGCATCTAGGAGTTTTGACTTAACATGGTCTGGTAAGGATTGTTCTTTTAACCAGGCATGCCTTCGAATCACTGTTCCAGTCATAGCTGATCTAAAGGAAGCCTCCAGTGCATCATCGCCACATTTTAAGAAATGGTTACTGACCTGCTGAGAGTTATGTACCAAATCCTGAAGGGACTTGCGGTCTATAGGTTCAGGAGAGGACAGTTATTTATTTAGCTGGTCTAACAAAAATTCCTGGTACTGAATCATGTGAAATTGACAGTTTAAGGCCCTGGCCGAAAGAGTAGCAGAAGTATAAACCTTTTTACCCCATCTCTCTAATGCTCTAGATTCCCTTTCAGAGGGAAGATGTTTTTTGGCAGAAGCAGCTGCCACACCTTTAGGGCCCTGTGAAATGGTTTCAGGGTCTGCAACAGGAGCCTTATTCAAATGGTAGTGTGTGTCCGGGACCCTGTAATATCTGTCAGGCTTGGCAGGGGCCGGAGGAAGAGAATCAGGGGCAGTACAGGCATCATTATATGCATCATCAACAACTGTTAGTACTGGAGGAATGGCTAAAGGCCTATGCTGTGGTAAGTGTAAAAAAGTCCTTAGCCTTTTCCTTGAATCTGAAAAATCCTGGCCCTGCCATTGGAAGTGTTCCCTCATAGCATGTAAGGTTACACCAAAACAAAATACTTCAGGAGGAGAAGCAGAAGGAATGGAGTCTTCTGCATCAGAATCCTCATAAGGAGAATATGGGCCTTCCTGAGGGTCTGAAATGTCTGAGTCATCCGAGGAATAGTCTGTAGAGACAGGTTCCGGGGGTTCAGTCCTAGGCCTCTTATCTGGAGGGGGCTGAGAGGCCCTGTCTGGGTGAGGTTGGGATCCCCTGATCAAAGAAAGGAGATCCTCAGCCAGGCTGAGTATTTGGGAACTAGAGGTAGGCCTATGTGAGGGAGTTTTAGCAGGTAAGGCCTTAGAAGATTTAGCTGCTTTAGCCCTGGAAAAAGCCTTGATAGACATAGAAGCAGGGGGTCTGGCAGCCCCACGTGCAGGGGTAGATATGTCTAAAGGAATAGTGTCTGACAAATCCTGGGTGCCTGCTTCTGTAGCAGTAAATTCAGTAGCCGATTCAGCCATGCTCTGTGAGGCCTCGGCTATCGGAGGCATGCTTTCGGCCAAAGGAAGAATAGAGGACTCTGTTTCAGCCGAAACAGAGACACTCGTGGTTGGCCTAACCGTGGTTTCAGCCAAAACCGCGGGCCGCGAGTGTCGGTCCTTTTCCCTGCGCTTTTTAGCTAATTGTGTAGTCGGAGTCTCCCGACGGCATTTTGTATGCAAAAGCGGGACCAAAAAACTCCTCTGCAAACTCCGACCGACGTCTCAGTGTCCGTCGGTTGAAGGAAGCACAGGCTAGACAAGCTGATACGTCGTGGTCTGGGCCTAAGAAAGGAAGACAGTAAGAGTGGAAATCCTTATGAGGTATTTGTTTCCCACAAGTTAAACAATTATTTACTTTGTCTGACATCGGCTGAGGCAAGAAAGAGTCCCCAACGGGGTACTTAGCTTTTTAGAAGTCTTCGGTAGTAGAAATCTCTGGATCTGACCGACCGGCACTTGCGAACAGCTTCTGCTTCGGGCACCACGTGGCAAGAAAGACTGAGGAAAATGGCGTTGGCTGATGCCTTTATACCCCAGCAGCTGTGACGTCGAGTGAAGTGCGACATCAGCCGAGGCCAGACCCAGACTTTGGAATCCGGCCGACCGAAGGGCTGCCTGAGGCAGGACAACCCATATGTTAGGACTGCAGATGCATCCTTGAAGGATATCCAGCCAACGCCATTTTCTTCAATTTTTCTTGCCCCAGATGTCAGGTGCCCCCAGAAGGAAGGTAAAACAAATTTATGTAATAATGCAATGCAATATAATCAAAAAACAGTAGTTGCAAGCAAATACACCATAAAAGAATACCCCAATGAGGTTGTATGAGGAGGTGTTAGCCATTAGGCCTGTCCAAAGAGGGGATGGAGGGAAGGAAACCTGGACTGCAGCTGTATTAGCACTCTAATATCTACATTTATGGTAGGTACAAAACTGTACTATGTTCATCGTGCATACAGCTGCAGTCATAACAGATGGGTAGAATCCCAAAGCTAAAAAAGGGGTGGTAGGCACTAAGTGTAACTAGGAGGAGCCAGGATGCCCTGCAAGACTGCAGTGGCAAAGCCCGCTCTAGATTTGGAGTACAATGGTAGGTGATAGTGCTTGGAGAAAGTATGTACAGAACTCCAAGTGGCTGCTTCCAAAATATCTTTGGTAGGAACCCCCCTGAGGAAAGCTGCAGAGGTAGCTGTGGCCCTTGTGGAGTGAGATCTGATGCCTGTAGGTACAGTTTTACCATGAAAAGAGTAACAAAAGCGTATACAGTGGGCTATCCATTTTGAGATTGTCTGTTTGGAAATAGGCTTCCCTTGAGCACCTGTAGCATAGGACACAAAGAGTTGCTCTGATTTTCTGAAAGGCTTTGTTCTGTCCAAATAATAACGGAGATGTCTGTGAATGTCCAAGGAATGTAGTAATCTCTCCCCTTTGTTTTGCGGATTAGGGTAAAAGGTAGGTAAGTGGATAGCCTGATTCAAGGCTACCCTGGATACTACCTTTGGCATAAAGGAAGGATTGGTTCGTAAGAAAACTCTGTCCTGATGGAAAATGATGAAAGGCTGCACAGCCATGAGGGCTTGTAGTTCCGAAACCCTGCGTGCTGAGGTGATAGCCAGAAGGAAGGCTGTTTTCCATGACAAATATTGCAGTTCTGTTGAAGCAGCTGGCTCAAAAGGAGGCAGGGTCAGTTTTTCTAGAATGAAATTGAGGTCCCAAGCAGGTACTGGTTGCTTCCTTGGGGGTTTTATGTTCTTAGCCCTTCTGAGGAACTGTCTTAAGAGAGGATGAGAGAATAAATGAGGATCAGTGTTGTATTCTGCAGAAATGGCTGAGGCATGGATTTTGATGGAGGAGAATGAAAGTCCACTGCTTAGCATCTCAGGTAGGTACTATAATATTTGAGGTAAATTCAGTATTCCAGGATTCTGACCCTTTTTCTGATTCCAGGCACAAAACCGTTTCCATTTTGCGGAGTAGGCTTTTCTAGTAGAAGGCCTTCTGGCCTCCAAAATGACATCCTGCACCTCCTTGGAGAGTACGGTCTGTTGTGAATTTAAGGAATCCTCCATGCGGCTAGATCGAATGTTTTCAGCTGACTGAAGAGTTTTGAAGTTGTGCTGAGTCAGTAGAAGAGGCATTAGAGGCAGGATCCATGGTGGGGAATGCGTCAGGCTCCTCAGGAGTGGGTACCAGTGTTGTCTTGGCCAGTCTGGAGCAATGAGAATCATCTTTGGTCTGTCTCCTCTGACTTTTAATAGAACTTTGGGCAGCAGAGGAAGAGGTGGAAAGGCATAAACTGTCATTGTTGTCCAACTGAAAGAGTGCGTCCACTTTCCAGGCCTGTGGATGAAAGGTCCTTGAGCAAAATTTTGTCAACTGGTAATTTCTGTGGGTGGCAAAGAGATCCATGTCTGGCCTTCCCCATGCTTGAATTATCTTTGTAAAAACTTGAGGATGCAACTTCCATTCGTGTGGATCTGTCATATTTCTGCTCAGGTTGTCTGCCAGCGTGTTTTCCTTGCCTGGCAGGAACTGTGCTTGAAGTTGGATTTGTAATTCCAGAGCCATGTTCCATAGAGACATGGCTAGCCTGCATAGGGGACATGAATGGTTTCCTCCCTGTTTGTTTATGTAACACATCACTGTGGTGTTGTCTGTCCTTATCAATAGCTGGCCTGGATGCAGTAGGTCTTTGAAAGCCATAATAGCATTTATTACTGCTAGCATTTCCTTTTGATTGATGTGTAGGTGCTTTTCTTTTTGTGACCATTTGCCCTGAATGCACTGATCTGTCATGTGCGCCCCCCAGGCGTAGTCCGAGGCGTCTGTTGTGAAGACTTGATTTGCTTGAGGCTTGCAGAATGGGAGACCTATGTTTCTTTGGCATGCTTGAGCCCACCACAGAAATTCCTTTTGAAGACATGGAATCAGTGGTATAATTGTTTCCAAACTGTGGCTGTGTTGAGACCATACGTTTTTTAGGTACCATTGAAGTTTCCTCATATGCAGCTTTGCACATGGGATTAGCAGGATGCAAGATGCCAAGAATCCCAGAGCCTGCAGGATTTTCCTTGCAGTCAGCCTGGTGAGGGTTGCCAGTTTTCTGAAGTATTGAGTTAGTTGCCCTTGTTTCTCTGGCGTGAGATAGGCCATCTGGGTGTTTGTATTCAAGCTGGCACCCAGGAAAATTATTGTTTGAGAGGGTATTAGTCTTGATTTCCTTTTGTTGACTGTGTATCCCAGAGAATTCAACAACATTACAAATGCCAGGTGTTTCAGAAGTATGTGTTTGCTGTCCGCTTGGATCAGGCAATCCAAATATGGGTATATTTGTATCCCTTGAAGTCTGCAGAAGGCAATTACTGATGCCAGGCATTTCGTGAACACTCTGGGCGCAGTAGATAAGCCAAAGGGCAATGCAGAGAATTGATAATGGGTTGAACCTGCAAGAAATCTGAGGTATCTTCTGCAATCTTGTCAGATTGGGACATGCAGGTATGCCTCCTTGAGGTCCAATGTTACCAGCCAAGACTCCTTGCCCAGCATGGGAAGAAGCTGCTGTAATGTGAGCATCTTGAATTTTGGTACGAGTAAATATGTGTTTAGGATGGACAGGTCCAAAATAGGTCTCCAAACTTTGCCCTTCCTTGGTACCAGGAATAGTCTGGAATAAAAACCTAGACCCTGTTCTTGTGCAGGTACCTCTTGAATAGCTTTCATGTCCATGAGATCTGAAATTTGTTTTTGTGCCTCTGCCCTTTGATTGTGTGGCAGTCTTGGCATGCCTCTCATTTTTGGAAGGGTGTGAAAGTTAAATCTGTAGCCTCTGTCTATGATGTCCAGGATCCATTTGTCTTTTGTGACAATATGCCAGTTTTTCGAAAATAATGCCAGTTTTCCACCTAAAGATGCTGCCATTTGAGCCTTGCTTGGCATGCAAAGGAGAAAGTCATTGGTTCTGCTTTCTGAATGGCTGTGAACTATCCTCACCACCTCTTGGTGTAGGTGCTTGCCATTGTCTGCCTCTAAATGATCCTTGAGATTGCCCTCTACCCCTCAGGCGCCTGTATCTACCTCTTTGAGGTCTGTCCATGGCTGGAAAGGACCAATTTTTTTTTAAAGGCCAATTTCTACTGAAACGTGGTGGTTGTACCTGTAGGAAATCTTTCACTGTTTGCACTGATTTTGCCTTTTCCTCCATTTTCTTTAATACCTCCTCAGCTTTAACACCAAACAATACATCTTTTTGAAGAGGTGCATCTAATAATTTTGCTTTGACATGATCTGGTAAGGTTTGCTCTTTGAGCCAAGCATGTCTACGTATGACTGATCCTGTAAACAGCAGCTCTACATGAGGCCTCTAAAGCATCAAAACCACATTGCAAGGTATGTTTACCCACTTGCTCTGCACTATGCAACAAATCCTGCAACTCCTTCAAGTCTGGTTGTTCAGGTTGTGACATTTTGCTTTTCAACTGAGACAACAAAAACTGTTGATACTTTAACATATGGAACTGACAGTTTAATGCCCTCATGGTTAAGGTGGCCGAGGTGTATATCTTTTTCCCCCACCTTTCTAAAGCTCTGGAATCTCTCTCTCAAGGTAATGGATTTTTGGCAGTGGAGGCCTTAATTCCCTTGGGACCCTGTGAAATAGTTTCTGGGTCAGCCGCATGGCTTTTGTATAGGAATTGGTGTGAATCAGGAACCCGGTAATACCGGTCAGGCTTGACTGGAGCTGGAGGTAAAGAATCTGGGTTAAAGGCTGGCCTCTGAATACACATCTAGTATGTCCAAGACAGGAGGTATAGCCAGAGGCCTGTGCTGAGGGAGCAAGAGGAAATCCCTGAGCCTTTTCTTAGAGTCTGAGTACTCTTGGCCTTCCCAGTGGAAGTGTTCCCTCAAGGTATGCAAGGTTTCCCCAAAAGAGTAATCCTCAGGGGGGTGGAGACAGAGGGAATGGACTCCTCTGCATCAGAATCTTCAAAAGGGGAGTATGAATGTTCCTGGGCCTCAGAATGTTCTGAAGTAATGGAGGCCTGGTCCGAGGAAGGGTATTCTTCCTCCACTCTGGGCCTTTTGTCCGAGGGGGGTTGAGAACCCCTGATAAGAGTAATCAAATCCTCAGCTATTTTGAGCATCTGCTTTTTAGGCATGGGACCTTGAGCGGGGCCCTGTGGAGCTTGTCTTTTAGTATGCATGGCTGCTTTAGATTTAGTGAAAGCCTTAATGGAAAAAGAATAAGAAGGCTGACGACACCTTGAGAGGTGGCAGGCCTGTCTAAACTCTGAGTTTCCCCAAGAGTGGCTTCGGTATCTGTAGTCGGGGTGTGGGCCGAAGAGCCTGCGACCTCGGGCACAGAAGACACCGCTAATGAAATGTCATCGGTAGTCAGGGGCTGCGTAGGCACCTCGCTGAGAACCGGAGCACCTGTAGTCGGCTTTAGTGTGGTGTCGGTAGAAGTCACGGACCTTGTATGTCGGTCCTTATCTTTGCGTCTTTTACTCAAAACTGGAGTCGTATCCGATGACATAATGTAATTAAACTTTTTACCAAAATAGTGTTGGGGAACTCCGCCCGACACTTAATAGTGCGTCTGTTGAATGTAGCACAAAAACGACAGGCTGAGATGTCGTGGTCTGGGCCTAAGCAAGGAATGCAGAGGGAATGGAAATCCTTATGCGATATTTGCTTCCCACATGAAATGCAATTATTAACTTTGTCTGACATCAGTCTGAGGCAAGAAAAGTTTCCCCAACGGGGTACTTAGCTTTCAAGAAGTCTTCGGTTGAAAAATATTCGTAATCTCAGGAGCTGGCCGACCGGCACTTGCGAACTGCTTCTGCTTCGGGCACCGCGCGGCAAGAAAGACTGAAGAAAATGGCGTCGGCTGGTTCTTTTATACCCCTGTCGCACTGACGTCAGGGAAGAAGTGACGACATCCGACGCCGGACCTAGACTTTGGAATTCGGCCGACCGAGGACCCGCCTGACGGCAGGAAAACCCCTCTGTTATGACTGCAGCTGTGTGCACGATGAACATCCAACAGTGAGTTACATCGTGGTCAGGGCCCAGGCAAGGAATACAGTACGAATAAAAATCTTTGAGGTATTTGCTTTCAACAAGAAATGCAATTATTTACTTTTACTGACATCGGTTTAGAGCAAAAATGTTTCCCCAATGGGGTACTTAGCTTTTAGTTGAAGACTTCCGTTCTGACACTCGAACAAAAATTTCAGGAGTCGGCTGACCTGCACTTGTGAACTGCTTCTGCTTCGGGCACCACAAGACAAGAAAGACTGATGTAATGGCATCGGCTGTATGTTGTATACCCTTGACGACCTGATGTCATGGAAGAAGAGACAGCAACTGACTCAGGACCCAAGACTTTGATAATCAGGCCGACTTGAGGGCTACTGCAAGCAGATAACCCAAATGTGATGACTGCAACAGTGAAACACGAAGAACATCAGCAGGTTCCCTAGTCAAAGAAGAGTCTCGCAGCATACCGGACTCCGAAGGGGTCTCGGTAGCAGCCTGCGAATCCATCGAAGTGGGCATCAGGGGCTGCGAAAGTGCCTCAGAGTACCGGCGAACTGGTGACTTGCGGAAGCGTCGTTGGCAGTTTTGAACCTGTGCAGTCTGTCTCCATCTTTATCCTTACATTTGTTTCGGAAAATCGGTAGTCGGATGGCTTACTGAAGCCATTTCGGAATACGGAGATAGAGAGCCAAAAGTATTTAGCAACCATAAGGGCCTGACAACGAATAGTTTGGGCATTGGACAAAGCACAAAACCGAAAGCAAGGTACGCCGTGGTCTGGGCCTAAACAGGTGATGCAGTAAGAATGGAAATCTTGGTGTGGTGTTTGCTTTCCACAGGCAAAACAATTAACTTTTTCTGACATCGGTTAGAGCAAGAAAAAAGGATCCCCAATGGGGTACTGCTTTAGAAGACTTCAGAATGATTCAATTCAGAAACAAAAACTCAGGTAGTGGCCAACTGACACTTGTGCGAACTGCTTCTGCTTTGGGTTCCTCAGCAAGAAAGACTGACGTAATGGCATCAGCTGCCTGTTTTTATACCCCTGACAACCTGACGTTAGTTCTGAAGTGACAGCAACTGAAATATTAAGTCTCTGGTATTCGAGCCGACTGAGGGCTACCTGCAGGCAGATAACCCAAGTGTGATGACTGCAACAGTGAAACACGAAGAACATCTGAAGATGACACCAACATATGCCCTTCTTATACCACGACGTCCAGACATCACCTTTGGAGGTGTTTCAGCTAGGGATAATGCAAATACTCTGGAAATTGGGCTGATCACAGGCTACTGTATGGCAAGAAAACTCAAGAATTAAGACAGCAACATTGACTATGAAGAACAACAACCATTTATCTTGTTCAATATAGTATACTTTTCCCAAGTCAAATTGACTATGCTGCTTCACATTTATAATCCTTATACTGATCCATTACTGTGTTGTCATCAACATGCTTTTGTTTTACAATGTTTTGGAGCTTTTCTCCCCGAGACTCCATTGAAAATGGGACACTGTATGAAAATTCCTGGTTAACAAACATAATGAATAAAACTTACCAATCTCAAAACTAAACTGTCCACCTAAACGGAAAGTGAAGCTGGCATAAAACAGACTAGACCTAACATTACAGTTTTCATTTTACATTTCTTCATTTCATTTTTAGCAAGTTTTAAATATACAGCAGTTTCCTGCTCTTCCACCTTGCATTATACAAAGGTATTCCTTGATACCAAAACTGCAAGACACAGATGAATAACCGAAAAGACTTTCAGCAGAATATACTGTGGCTTCTAAATGGCAAGGCAGATCATTATTTTCAGAAATTACAGATACAAGAAAAATGTTGCTTACCTTATTTAACTCTTCTACTCTTCTTATTAAGTATGGATTACTTGACGAATTTTCAAAATATACATAATCTGGAAAAAATTTAAAACCAAAATTACAAAACTCATTTTTATTCTGCAAAAAGTACAGTTTTGTACCTACCATAAATGTAAATGTTCGAGTGCTCACCCTGCTGCAGTCATCACACCTGGGTTATCCTGCCGTCAGGTGGTCCCGCAGTAGTTCCAAGTTCCAAAGTCTTGGTCCGTCAGTTGCTGTCGCTTCTTCCCCGACGCCAGTGCGCCAGGGGTATACAAGAGGCTACCTTCAGGCACAAGCAAATACACCACAGAGGTTGTATAGGATAGAATGGCATAGATAAGTTCAGCTAATTCAGAGGGGATGGAGGGAGGGTAACCTGGACTGCAGCAGGGTGAACACTTGAACATCTACATTTATGGTAGGTACAAAACTGTACTATGTTCATCGTGTTACCCTGCTGCAGTCATCACACTTGGGTTGAATCCCAAAGCTAAGGATGGGTGGTGGAGTTAAAGAGGGTTAGAAGAAGCTAGTAGGCCCTGCAAAACTGCAGTGACAAAACCAGCTCTAGTCTTAGAATATAGGGGTAAGTGATAGTGTTTGGTGAAGGTGTGCACTGAACTCAAGTTGCAGCTTCCAGAATTATCCTTGGTTGGCACTCCCCTGAGAAAGGCTGCTGATGTAGCGGTAGCCCTGGTGGAGTGGGACCTAATGTTAGCAGGTACCAGTTTCCCATGATGCATGTAGCAGAAACGTATGCAGTGCCCTATCCATTTAGAAATGGTCTGTTTTGAGATAGCTTTTCCTTGTGATCCTGCAGCATAGGCTACAAAGAGCTGTTCAGATTTTCTGAATGCCTTAGTTTTATCCAAGTAGTAACGTAATTGCCTGTGAATGTCCAAAGAGTGCAGGAGTCTTTCTCCTTTGTTCTGGGGATTTTGGGAAAAAGGTGGGCAAATGAATGGTTTGGTTTAGGGCCACACTGGATACCACCTTTGGCATAAAGGAAGGGTTAGTTCGTAGAGAGAGACTGTCTTGATAAAAAATGAGGAAAGGCTCCACTGTCATTAGTGCCTGTAGTTCTGAGACTCTTTTAGCTGAGGTTATTGCTAGTAGCAAGGCAGTTTTCCATGAAAGAAATTTTAAATCAGCTGAAAACGCTGGTTCAAAGGGCGGCAGTGTAAGCTTTTCCAGAACAAAGTTGAGATCCCAAGTAGGTGTTGGTGCTCTCCTAGGCAGTCTTATGTTCTTGAGGTACTGTCTTAGGAGTGGATGTGAGAATAAAGGAGGATCAGCGTTGTAATGAGCTGAAATTGCTGAGGCGTGGATCTTAATAGACGAAAAGGAAAGTCCTTTGTGCAACATCTCAGTTAAATATTGTAGAATCTGAGGAATGTTTGGATCAAGGGGATTTTGGCCTTTAGCCTGTGTTCCAGGCGCAAAATCTTTTCCATTTGTCCGAGTAGGTTTTTCTGTTGCTGGGCCTCCTGGCCTCCAGAATGACATCCACAACAGCTTTGGGTAGAGGGGTTGGCTGGTTGTTTAGGCAATTTGCCATGCAGCCAGGTTTAAAATCTTGAGTTGGCTGTGTAGAATCAGATTGTCTCGTTGGGTAAGCAGGTGAGGAATTTGTGGTAAAATCCATGGTGGGCCGTGGGCCATGTTCCTTAGAATTGGATACCAATGCTGGCGTGGCCAGTCTGGTGTAATGAGCATCATTTGTGGCCTCTCTAATCTGACTTTCAGCAGTACCTTTGCTAGAAGAGGCAGTGGAGGAAAGGCATACACTGTTAATGTTTTCTAACTGAATGAGAGGGCGTCCACTTTCCAAGCTTGTGGATGGAATGTCCTTGTGCAAAATTTTTGAAGTTGGTAGTTTTGGGGACTGGCAAACAGATCTATGTGTGGGCGTCCCCATTTTTGAGCTATCATTGCAAATACTTGTGGATCTAATTTCCACTCGTGTGGATCCATGATGTTTCTGCTTAGGTCGTCTGTCAAAGTGTTTTTCTTTCCTGGCAGGAATTGTGCTTGTAATTGAACCTGGTAAGACAGTGCTGTGTTCCACAAGGTCATTGCTTGCCAGCATAGAGGGTAGGAATGTGTGCCCCCTTGCTTGTTTATGTACCACATTACTGTGGTGTTGTCCGTCCTTATTAGTAGTTGTTCTGGGTGTAAGAGGTCCTTGAAAGCTGTTAGGGCATTCTGTACTGCTAGCATTTCTTTTTGATCGATATGCAGATGCCTTTGATCTGTAGTCCATTTGCCCTGAATGCACTGTCCTGCCATGTGTGCTCCCCGGGCATAGTTTGATGCATCTGTTGCCATAGTTTGCCTGGCTGGGGGTAAGGTGAAAGGCTGACCCTTGTTGAGGTGACATGCCTGTGCCCACCATAGAAACTCCTGTTGAAGGCAGGGAATGAGTGGTATCATTATTTCCAAGCTGTGGCTGTGCTGAGTCCATACGCTTTTCAGGTACCATTGTAATTTCCTCATATGCAGTTTTGCAAATGGTATTAGTAGTATGCAAGATGCCATGAATCCCAAGGCCTGCAGAATTTTTCTTGCAGGGAGTTGGGTCTTTGTTGCCATTATTTTGAAATATTGAGTCAGCTGTTGTTGCTTGTCTGGCGTGAGATAAGCCATCTGGGCCGTTGCATTCAAGCTGGCACACAGGAATATTATGTTTTGTGAGGGCACTAGTTTTGATTTCTTTTCGTTTACTGTGTACCCTAGGCAATTTAGAAGGTGTTTGACAAATTCCAGATGCTTTAAAAGAATGTCCTTGCTTTCGGCTTGAATAAGGCAGTCGTCCAGGTATGGGTATATTTGAATTCCTCTTTGTATGCAGTATGCAATTACTGGTGCCAGGCATTTTGTGAAGACCCTGGGCACAGTAGAGAAGCCAAAGGGCAGTGCAGAGAATTGATAATGTGTTGAACCTGCAATGAAGCGGAGGTATCTTCTGCAATTTTGTCTGATAGGGACATGCAGGTATGCCTCCTTGAGGTCCAACGTTACTAGCCAAGCATTCTTGCCCAGCATGGGAAGAAGCTGCTGTAGTGTTAGCATCTTAAATTTTGGTACTTGCAGATAGGTGTTCAGAATTGAAAGATCCAGAATGGGTCTCCATGCTTTGTCTTTTCTTGGGACTAGAAAGAGTCTTGAGTAAAATCCTTGTCCTTGCTCTTGTGTAGGTACCTGTTGAATGGCTCTCATGTCCAGGAGAGCTGTAATTTGTTTTTGTGCCTCTGCCCAGTGATTTGGTGGCAGGTTTGGCATTCCTTTTTTCCTTGGCAAGGTATGAAAGTGGAATCTGTAGCCTTGTCAGACAATGCTTAGGACCCATTTGTCTTTTGTGATGATGTGCCAGTTGTCTGCAAAAAATGCTAATTTTCCTCCCAAGGGAGCTGCCAGGAGAGATTTTCTTGGTAGTTTGAGGACTGAGTCATTGTGTTTGCCTTCTGCTAGCTTGGGGCCTGTCTTCTCCTCCTTTCTGGGTAGCAGTACCCCATTGGCGAGGTTTGTAAGGGCCTTGTATCTGACCTCTGCCCCTTGGGCGTCTATATTTGCCCCTCTGTGATCTGTCAGAAGCTGGAAAGGACCAGTTTTTTGTTGGCCAATTTCTGCTGAAACGAGGGGGTTGTACCTGTAAGAAATCCTTGACCGTCTGCATAGACTTTGCCTTATCCTCCATTTTCTTCTGCTTTGACACCAAATAATACATCCTGCTGTAAAGGTGCATCCAATAATTTTGCTTTAACATGATCAGGCAGGGTTTGTTCTTTTAACCAAGCATGTCTACGTATGACAGACCCAGTAACAGCTGCTCTACAGGAAGCTTCCAATGAATCAAATCCACATTGTAAAGTACGTTTGCCCACCTGTTCAGCTGCATGCAACAGATCCTGCATTTCCTTGAATTCAGACTGTTCTTTATGTGTGCTCATTTTTTGCTTTAATTGAGACATTAGGAACTGCTGATATTTCAGCATGTGAAACTGACAATTTAATGCCCTCATAGCCAGAGTTACTGAGGTGTATAGTTTCTTTCCCCATCTATCTAGGGCTCTGGAATCCCTTTCAATGGGCACAGGATTTTTAGCCATAGAAGCTTTAGCCCCCTTGGGACCCTGGGAAATTGTTTGTGGGTCAGCCACAGAGCTTTTATAAAGGAATGTATGTGAGTCAGGCACTCTGTAGTATTTGTCTGGTTTGGCTGGAGCAGGAGGTAGAGAGTCTGGATTTAGACTAGACTCCAAGTAAACATCATCCACAATATCTAAAACTGGAGGGATAGCAAGTGGTCTGATTCTAAGAAAAGGCTCCGAGAGTTCCTTTTACTACCCCAACACAGAGTAGTCCTGGCCTTTCCAGTGGAAATGTTCCCTCATGGTATGCAAAGTTTCCCCAAAGGAGTAGTCTTCAGGGGGAGATGCTGAGGGGATAGAGTCTTCAGCATCAGAGTTTTCATAAGGGGGTAAAAGTGTAATCCTGTTCCTCAGAAGAATTTGAGGAAATTGAAACCTGGTCAGAGGAAGCATAATCCTCCTCTTGTCTTGGTCTTTTATCTGGAGGGGGATGGGAACCCCTGATTAGGGTAATCAAACCTTCAGCCATCTTAAGCATCTGTTTCTTAGGCGTGGGGCCTTGAACTGTAGACTGATGTACAGTCTTTTTTGGTTTTAATGGAGTTTTAAGCTTAGCATAAGACTTAATGGTGAGTGTAGTCTGTCTGAAGACACCTTCTGCAACTAATGGCGTTTCCACTGCACTGGGGTATCCTTCTGCTCTGGTGTCGGAAGGGCCTAATGAAGATGGCTGCATCAGCCTAGTACACTCCGCTTGAGAATCCGCAGCTGTCTGGGGTTCCAATTCTGCAGTCGTCAGGGGCTGCATAGGCGCCTCACTGAAAACCGGAGAACCGGCGACAAGCCCAGCAGAGGCCTCAGAATCTGGTTTGTTCCTAGGCTGCCTGTCCTTACCCTTGCATTTTTTATGCATGCCGGTCGTCGGCTACTCCGACGGCATGATATAACTAAATTTCCTACCAAAAGTAATGTCGTGCAAAGTCAAAACGGCATTTGATAGTTCATTTATTAAACCTAGTGCAAAACCCGACAACCAGTGACGTTGTGGTATGGGCCTAGGCAAGGAATGCAATAAGAATGGAAGTCCTTATGAGGTATTTGCTTCCCACAAGAAATGCAATTGTTAACTTTTTCTGACATCGGACTGAGGAAAAAAAAGGTTCCCCAATGGGGTACTTAGCTTTATTGAAGACTTCGGGACTGAAATTCGATTTGAAAATCTCAGGTGTCGGCCGACCGGCAGTTGTGAACTGCTTCTGCTTCGGGCATCGTGCTGCAAGAAAGACTGAAGAAAATGACGTCGGATGCCTCTTATATACCCCTGGCGCACTGACGTCGGGGAAGAAATGACAGCAATCGACACCGGACCAAGACTTTGGAACTCAGGCCGACTGTGCGACCGCCTGATGGCAGGATAACCCAAGTGTGATGACTGCAGCAGGGTAACACGATGAACATCTAAATTTCTCTTTGCAATCTGACCTGCTTCTAAACCCAGCTCAGGTTCCTTCCATCTCACAGCCTTGAAATGATACCCACACTGTAAATTCTTGCTTTGGAAAGGTCACCTTCAGATTGAGCGCTTTCTTGTGCAGCACAAGATCTGTACAGGATCCAACTTTAAAAGCATTTTACTAGATTGAAACACAAGGGAAACTAGAACTAATGTAGCTCCAATTCTGTCTCATCTACAAGCCAGTTTACTACTGCTACTACTATTAAATGTCTGAAAAAACACTATCATCTCAAATAATGGCATACGATGATGAAGCCCTGACTACAGCTTAAGTGGCCAAAGTTTGAGTAACAGGCTGACACTTGACTGCTGAGAATTGGCAAGGCTACTCTGGGATGACAGATCATGCATGTGTCTAGTGGAGCTCTGGTCGAGGCCAGAGCTCAAAGAAAAGATGCAGGGACAGCAGAAGCACAGCAGCAGGCATGGCCACTCTACGGGTCCAGGGGCAGGGCACACAATCAAGGCTACTTACTTCCCACTTTCCCCCAGCCTACTGTTGACATTAGCACACAGAGGAGGAGCTTAGGGCTGGTAAAAATTACCGGTCCCCTAGAATGATGGGACCACTCCTTGATGTTAGACCCTTGTTTCAGTCTGAGCCTAAAGACCTGGAGAAACAGACAAGTCAACAGAAGAAGCTGAGAAAGACATGACTGGTCAGGGGAGGGCAAAAATAAAGTTTAAAGATATTAGCCAAACATAATGGAAATCGTTACTCAGAATTAAAATGGCCTGTTGGCTAGTGTGGGGTCTTTGCTTAGAGCAGAAAAAGAACAGCCAGCATCCAAGACAGAGTTTGCATGGAGGGAAAGATGACTGGCCAAAAGACTACACTTGTCCTTCAGAGAAAGGATATGAGACTTCAAAGATGGCTTCTGGCGAAAGCTGAAGGAGTACAATATGTACAGAAAAAAGTGGGACAGCCACATACCAGGAGCTCACTGGATGACGCACATGATTTTGTATCCCACCTCTGCCATTACATGGATGGCTGGGTTCAGACCAAGTAGAAACACCCCATAGCTACAATGCAACTCTTCACATCGCTCACATCCAGCCTACATCCCATCCTCTTAAAGAGGGATATTATGTCCAGCAGTTAATGGGAACATGACAGCTAAATGAGTAACTAACACTAGCAGTTTTCACTATCAAAGCCACTCTAGAACTGCTCTCCCCTCAAACATAAGAAATTCCACCTTAAAGTCTACTTTACAAATTCCACAAGAAATTACCTACATTAGTTATCTGGCAAATCCACTAAATATATTGCTTACCAGCTAAAGCTGATTAGTCTGCACTGACTTACAAGTACTGTGAAATAAGCTGTTAAAATTCCAAGTATTGTACAGTACACTCTCAGTTAACCAGCACCTGACTGGGAAGAATTCTGCAACTGTTCAGCAAAAAGCAGTGCAAGCTCCAGCTTTGGTGCAAGACATGACTTCCACTAGGATGTAGGCTGGATATGAGCGATGTGAAGAGTTGCATTGTAGCTATGGGGTGTTTCTACTTGGTCTGAACCCAGCCATCCATGTAATGGCAGAGGTGGGATACACAATCATGTGTGTCATCCAGTGAGCTCCTGGTACTAGTCTAGCTGGATAACTGTAGTTTCTGGTTGCTTGAGAGTTGCTATTAAAAATAGACCTGACTAATACTGTACCCTATACTATTTGTTTGGTTTGACTTGTTCTTAGCTTGGGGAGAGAGGGAATTTATTCTCATCTTCCTTTTTAAAACTCACGTAAAGTATGTTTCTGCAAGGAGGGACAGAAAGTGCAACAGATGAAAAGTGTACTGTATTTCTTTGATTTTTTTTCCCCTGGTTGCTTGGGTTCCGGTTAAAGTACAGTTTTGTACCTACCATAAATGTAGATGTTCGAAGATCCACATTGCTGCAGTCCTTACATATGGGTAGTCCGCTGTCCTCGGTCGGCCCGAATACCAAAGTATTAGGCTGACGTCGGTCATGGGCGCTCAGATCTGACATCAGAGCGTCAGGGTATAAAAGCACATGACCGACGTCATATCCTCAGTCTTTTCTTGCCCCAGATGTCAGAAGGCCCTAAAAAGAAAGGCCACAGCCCAAAAACAGGATACCTCCCAAAAACATGCCCAACAACCATCACCCAAACCATATAACCATGCCAAACTACAGAGGGGAAGGAGGGAGGGTAAATTGGACTGCAGCAATGTGGATCTTCGAACATCTACATTTATGGTAGGTACAAAACTGTACTATGTTCTTCATCTCACATTGCTGCAGTCCTTACATATGGGTAGAATCCCAAAGCAGAGGTAAAGGGAGGATGGCAAAATCATAAAGCATTAGGGGCTGCTAAAATGCCCTGTAATATTGCAGTGGCAAATCCAGCCCTAGACTTAGAATAAAGAGGAAGGTGGTAATGCTTGGAAAAAGTATGTACTGAACTCCAAGTGGCTGCTTCCAAAATATCTTTTGTAGCTACCTCCCTTAGAAAGGCAGTAGAAGTGGCAGTAGCTCTAGTGGAATGAGGTCTGATTCCAGCGGAATCTCCTTACCATGATGGGAATAACAGAAAGAAATACAAAACCCAATCCATTTAGAAATAGTTTGTTTCGAAACAGGTTTTCCCTGAGAACCCAAAGCAAAAGAAACAAACAACTGCTGAGACTGCCTGAACCCCTTGGTTCTGCTCAAATAATAATGTAACTGCCTGTGAATATCCAAAGTATGCAAAATCTTCTCCCTTTATTTTGGGGTTTGCATAAAAAGTAGGCAAATGAATAGTTTGGTTCAAGGCCACACTAGAAACCACTTTAGGCATAAAGGAAGGATTAGTGCAAAGATACCTTATCCTTATGAAAAATCAGGAAAGGTTCCACTGCCATAAGGGCCTGTAATTCAGAAACCCTTCTTGCAGAGGTAATGGCCAACAAAAAAAGCAGTCTTCCATGATAAATACTTTAACTCGGCAGTAGCTGCAGGCTCAAAAGGTTGTAGAGTAAGCTTTTCCAACACAAAATTGAGATCCCAAGCAGGAGTAGGAGCTCTCGTGGGGTCTTATGTTCTTTGCCCCTCTAAGAAATTGCTTAAACAAAGGATGGGAAAATAAAGGAGGGTCACAGTCATAGTGAGCAGAAATGGCTGCAGCATGAACCTTTATCGAGGAGAAAGACAAACCCTTGTCCAATAACTCAGTAAGATATTGAAGAGAAACACTTAAATCAGGCTTGGAAACATCAAAGTCCTTCGCTTTGCTCCAAAGAAAAAATCTCCTCCATTTATCAGCGTAAACTTTCCTTGTACTAGGCCTTCTGGCCTCCAAAATAACATTCAAAACTTGTTGTGGAAGCTGAGACCCTCCAAGGTCTAAAACAGAACATGCCAGGCTGTGAGATGCAGAGACTGAATCTTGACATTGAGGAAGTGATTGCCCTCCTGAGACAAAAGATGTGGAATCAAAGGCAGAGGCCATGGAGGCTCCCGTACCAAACTCCTTAGTAGTGGGTACCAGTGCTGTCGAGGCCAATCCGGCGCTATCAGAATCATGGATGGCTTGTCTATTCTGGCCTTCAGGAGTACCTTGGGAATGAGAGGCAGAGGTGGAAAGGCATAGACATGAAGATTGCTCCAACTGAATGATAGAGCATCCACCTTCCAAGCTGTGGGATGAAACATTTTTGTGCAAAACTTTGGCAACTGGTAATTTAGTGGAGAAGCGAACAGATCTATGTCTGAAGTCCCCCATAACACTGTCAACTTTTGAAACACATGAGGATCCAGTTTCCACTCGTGAGGATCCACAATTTGTCTGCTCAACACATCCGCTAAGGAGTTCTGTGCTCCTGGTAGAAACCTTGCCTGAAGATTGAGGTGTAAACTGAGAGCAGTCTCCCACAAAATCATCGCTTGCCTGCAAAGAGGGTACGAATGGGTTCCCCTTGCTTGTTGATGTACCACATGACAGTAGTGTTGTCTGTTTGAATCAACACCTGTCCTGGGTGAAGTAAATCCTTGAAAGCCATCAATGCAAATTGGACTGCTAACATCTCCTTCAAGTTGATATGCAAATGTTGAAGTCTGACAGGCCACGTGTCTTGCACCCATTTTCCATTGAGGTGTGCTCCCCAAGCCTTGTCCGAGGCATCTGTCGTTAGAATCTGACTCGCCTCTGGTCGGGTCACAGAGAGTCCCTTGTTTAGGTGACATTCCTGAGCCCACCACAAAAATTCTTTCTGAATGCAAGGTATTATCTGAATGACAGTGTCTAGATCTTGGCAGTGTTGTGTCCATACATTTTTGAGATACCATTGAAGCTTCCTCATATGCAGTTTGGCATTGGGAAGCACCAGAATACAAGATGCCATGAACCCCAAGGCTTGAAGGACTGTCCTTGCAGTCAGCCTGGACTGTAGAGACATTTGATGGAAATAAAGAGAAAAGCTTCTTTGTTTGTCCGGGGTCAAAAAGGCCATCTGGGAAGCTGTATTCAGTCTCACACCCAGAAAGCACATGCCCTGAGAGGGTACTAGACTGGACTTTGTTTCGTTCACAGAATACCCTAGGCATCTTAACACTACCATCACATACTGTAGATGATGCAGACGTTCGTCTTTGTGTTGTGCAATAATCAGGCAATCGTCCAAATAAGGATAAATCTGTATTCCTCTTAACCTGAAAAAGGCTATCACTGGAGCCAGAACCTTTGTGAACACTCTGGGCGCAGTAGATAAGCCAAAGGGCAATGCAGAGAAATGATAATGTAAATTTCCAGCCCGAAAACGCAGGTACCTCCTGCAACTGGGCCTGATAGGAACATGAAGATAAGCCTCTTTGAGATCCAGAGTTACCATCCAGTGATCTTTTCCCAACAGAGGTAAAAGCTGTTGTAACGTCAGCATTTTGAACTTTGGAATGTCCAGATAAGTGTTGAGGATAGATAAATCCAAAATTGGTCTCCACGTGTTCCCTTTCTTTGGTACTAGAAACAGGCGAGAATAAAATCCTAGTCCCACTTCTGACAGAGGAACTGGCTGTATAGCTCCTATTTGAAGAAGTAATCTGCTTGTGAGCCTCTATCCTTTGCCGAGGAGGAACGTCTGGCATGCCTTTGAAAGGAGGCAATGTATGGAAATAGAACTTGTAGCCTCGGTTTATAATGTCCAATACCCATTTGTCCTGGGTGACTAAAAGCCAGTTTTGCTTGAAGATTGCTAACTTTCCTCCCAAAGGAGCTGCCAGGGAAGAAGAATCTGGCAGCTGAAAATGCAGGTCATTGGGCCTGTTTACGAAAGGACTGGCCCCCTGCCCTCACCTGCAGATTGTGCAGGTGAACTCCAAGTTCTAGGCCTGAATGTACTGTGAGCTCTGCCCCTGCCACGTCTAGATCTACCCCTAGACTGAGAATCAGAAGAAGGGTAGGTCCACCCCTTAGTAAGCCAATTTCTACTAAACTTTGGAGGTTGCACCAGCAAAAAATCTTTAACAGTCTGCATGGACTTAGCCTTGTCTTCCATTTTCTTCAAAACCGACTCCACAGGGGGACCAAACAAAACTTCAGACTGTAAAGGGGCATCCAGAATTCTAGTTTTAACATGCTCGGACAAATTCTGATCCTTAAGCCAGGCGTGCCTACAAAGAACTGAACCAGTGGCAGCCACCCTAGAAGAGGCCTGTACCGCATCAAAACCACACTGCAAAGAATGCTTACCCACCTGTTCAGAGACATGTACTAAATCCTGCAATTCTTTACACTCTATGCCCTCTGCCAAAGCATCCACTTTAGATTTTAGCTGAGAAAGGAGGAAATTCTGATATTTCAACATATGAAACTGGCAATTTAAAGCCCTCATTGCTAAAGTAGAAGAGGTATACACCTTCTTACCCCATCTATCCAAAGCTCTAGCTTCCTTATCTAGAGGAACCGGATTCTTTACAACAGAAGCTCTAACACCCTTAGGCCCCTGACTAATAGTTTCTGGGTCCGCCCTAGGACTCTTATACAGATATTTATGAGCCTCAGGCACCCTGTAATACCTGTCCGGTTTAACTGGCAGGAGGCAAAGAATCTGGATTAAGGGAAGCCTCCGAGAAAACATCTTTAACAACATCCAAAACAGGAGGAATAGCCAAGGGTCTATGCTGTGGTAAAAACAAGAATTCCCTAAGCCTCTTCCGTGAATCAGAGAAATCCTGTCCTTCCCACTTAAAATGCTCCCTCATGGAATGCAGAGTTTCTGAAAATGAAAAATCCTCTGGAGGAGAAGCAGAAGGAGTGGAATCCTCTGCATCAGAATCCGAATAAGGGGGAAAATCTTGAATATCTTCAGCAGAAGAGTCTGAGTCATCTGTGGCCTGATCCAAACTTTCCAACTCTGGCTCCACCCTGGGCCTCTTATCAGGAGGGGGCATAGAACCTCTAATTAAAGTAATCAAATCTTCTGCCATTTTAAGCATGTGCTTTTTAGGCACAGACCCTGAAGTACCTGGAGGGACACCAGAGGAAGGCAAAACAGACCTGCCCTTAGAAGAAGCCTTAGAAATAGTAGCAGAAGGCCTAACCACCTTAGGCATAGAAGGGAGAACAGTAACCTGAGAGGCCCCTTCAGCTTGACCTGACTCCTGTGAGGCCACATCCTGCAAAATCAAAGTTTCCCCCTGAGACTCGACAGAAACTTCAGCCGGATCCACCTGCTCCACTGTAGGTTCTGCAGGACCGGCGTCCGAAACAGACGAATCAACCTGTCTAGGTTTCAAGGATTTGTCTTTGCGCTTCTTCGTGGAAGCGGGCGTCGGAGGATCCGACGGCATATTATAATTACACCGCTTACCAAAGACTAACCTAGCACAATCTAACCTTCTTTTTATAGTGCGCTTATTAAACCTAGCACAAAACCGACACCCGACTACGTCGTGGTCCGGTCCCAAACAAGGAATGCAAAGAGAGTGATAATCCCTATGCGGTATCTGTTTCCCACAAGAAATACAATTATTCACTTTTTCTGACATCCAGAATTAACTGAGGCAAGAAAAAACAAAAATATTCCCAACGGGCTACTTAGCCCAACTTGGTTTCGGTCTGAAACTCAGAATACGAAAATTTCAGAACGCCGAACGGCACTTGCAACGCTGCTTCTGCATCGGACCATGCGGCAAAAAAGACTGAGGATATGACGTCGGTCATGCGCTTTTATACCCTGACGCTCTGATGTCAGATCTGAGCGCCCATGACCGACGTCAGCCTAATACTTTGGTATTCGGGCCGACCGAGGACAGCGGACTACCCATATGTAAGGACTGCAGCAATGTGAGATGAAGAACATCTGAGAGTTTACTGTACTAGTCTAGCTCCGTTTCAAAATGGCTCAACTCTTCTGCTTCTGTATTGCACAGTACTTTAAATTTTCAGAAATTAAATTTTCAGAAGGTGTGACATCATGCTTGTATTATTTCTTATTAATATGTTTACTTTCCTGATACCACCTTACTGAATTGATGGCATGACTCTATAAAATAAATATATCTGAAAGCAGACATGATTTGTCCCATGCACTAATTTGGTAAAACAGAATAAACATTTGTGAAGGTTCTTCTAGGGTTTGATATGATTAAATGAAAAGTACATGCAAAATATGAAAAAAAATTTAGATCTTATCCTTATTGACCAGACATCTATGGTTGAATAACCCATTTATCTACATGTTTTGAAAATACTATAGTATGCTGTATTCCACTTTGTCAACATTTAAAAAGTTGAGTGAATTGTCTTGAAGTGCCAGCATTTCACACCATCAACAATGGAAACACTGAACAACTAAACTTCTCTGATGTCTCCTATATCAGATTATTGGAATAAAAGAAAAAAGTGACATGGTCTTAGGACTTCTAGTTTGTGACCTTGGAGGTAGCATATTAAAAAGATTAGGAGTGAGGGAGTAAAGCTATCGAGTTAAGAGACAATACGCAACTTAATTGTGCAAGCAATATTTAGAGTTTACAATGTTTCGCAAGTTGCTACATTTACCTTTTCAGTCCTGACAAAGTAGACCTCTGCATTTTTTTCACCCGTCTCCAACAACCATCCAGACTTCCCATCTGTCAGTTTAAATGGTGCTCATTTCTTTTAGTAGGCAAAAGCCATATGGTCCACTCTTTTCTCATAGGGGAGATGCAGCCAAATCATCGATTTACAGGGATGGTTCTATGCTAAGCCTTAGCGCCATAGTTCAAAACAAGAAGCTAAATGATTCAGTATGCAGTTGGTATCGGTGAGGGTGCATCACTCCGGTCTACAAATGAATGAAACCCTCAAAATGATCATCCCCATTTGAAGCAAATGCTCTCATGGGGTCTCTTGTCTCCACTGGGTATTCCACGACAATATGCACCAGACATACAGCCCACCCACCTGTGCCACTGCAGTTAATAAAACCCAGTTAGGTCCACCTATAAAATCAGAGATGGCATTATAAATCCATTTTGGGAAACAGACCGATATGCTGCCTTGATTTTGTTTTCAGGACATCTTTCCTGATTTTGGCTTATGTCATTTTAGTCAGTTAGCTTTCAACAAGTAAATGCAGTCCCTACATGCCAGTTGTTGAGTCAGCAACCTCTATTTAATTATGTCTAAGCCTGCAAAAAACAAGGCTCTGTAAGTGTTCTGACATTGTTGAAGGAGTAGCGTAACAGTTTGGAAATCCTACAGGGTACTCCCCACCCCCTTCCAATATTGGTGACCGACAGCAACATGTTAAGAGTCAGGCGTGGTGGCAAGAAACATAGAAAAGCAAAACTATATCACCCTACTACTGGCACCTGTCAAAACAGGGGAGTTTCAAAACAGTTCAGTGCATTTTTAAACCTACAGACTCCTCCTGCCACATTATATTTAGCACTACAGCCAGCAACCTCTTCTTCCAACAACAAATTGGGAGGTCTTTGTTCCAACTTCTAGCAATGGATAGCATTTGCAACACATACCTGAATGTTCATCTGCCAAGCAAGTTTTCATGAAAGCAAAATACAGCTTTTAATATAAGCATTCCCTTTCCTGTCAGAGTAAAAGTATTTGCTGGCAGTTACTTGCACTAACAACTCCTCACCATCCTCAGGATAAGACCTGCTTACTTCTTGGGAGATGGGTGGCATGCATTTAGAGAAGACTCACCCCTTCAAAAAGTCAGAATTCTGATTATTGGAATTTCAGCTGCTAGCCTGTAGCACAATTTATCAAAATGAGCCCATGCTTGACAAAGTACTCAGTGGTTACTACATTTATTTACTTACAGTAGGAACAATGAGCTCCAGGCTTTTTTCATTTACAGCCTTGTTATACAGCAAAACAGTCAAGTAAAAAAAAACATAAGCAATAATACAAAAGAACAAGACTAAAGTAACAATAAGAACTTCCAAGATGGCTGCACATTAAGAAACAGCTTAATTTCAGCTCTCCTGGTGTGAAAACAGAAACTCAAAATACAGAGCTAGTAGATTTGTATTTTGCGGTACATTTCAGTACCTGGCTAGCAATTACCCTGCCTGGATGCCAGCAAAAAAAGAAATTCAAGAGAACCTGAAAGAAAATCAACCACAAAGGGTGAGGAAAAACACTGACTGGGAAGAATTCTGCAACTGTTCAGCAAAAAGCAGTGTAAGTTCCAGCTTTGGTGCAAGACATGACTTCCAGTAACCTAGAGGAAAAAACAAGACAAATGTATTCAGAGCTGGTTAAAATAAACAAAATACTGATGGGGTACACGGACCCATAATGAAAAAGACTGGAAAAAAAAAAATCGAAACAAATGGAAACGAGCTTTAAACAGATATTCAGATGAGGTGATAAAAAGTACAGTTGTGTACACCTACCATAAATGTAGATGTTAGAGTGTCTTCACTGTTGCAGTCATGACTGTAGGGTTCTCCCCTGCCGGCAGGCAGCCCTCGGTCGGCCAGAATCCCAAAGTCTGGGTCCGGCGTCGGCTGTTCAACCAAGCTCCCTGATGTCAGAGCACCAGGAGTACAAAGCCGACAGCCAACGCCATCTTCTCCAGTTTTTCTTGCCCCAGATGTCAGGAGTCCCAAAATGAAAAAGGTCCCATAACCATTGCAAATACACCTCAGAAGAATTGTGAAAAAAGGAAATACACAAAGGAAAAAATAAGAGGGGACTGGAGGGAGGGAAACCCAGACTGCAACAGTGAAGACACTCGAACATCTACATTTATGGTAGGTGTACACAAAGTACAGTTTTGTACCTACCATAAATGTAGATGTCCGATAGATATGCAACTGCAGTCATAACATATGGGTTGTCCTGCCTCAGGCAGCCCTCGGTCGGCCGGATTCCAAAGTCTGGGTCCGGCGTCGGCCGGAGTCGCCTCCTCTCCGACGTCAGAACGGCTGGAGTATAAAGGCATCGGCCAACGTCATCTTCTTCAGTGTTTCTTGCCCCAGATGCCAGGTGCCCTCCTAGGAAGGCTAAATTTAGTGAATGGATAAACAATTCCAGACATGCACAACAGTAATAAACAGATACACCATAGGAGATACCCCCAGCTAATAGGAATAGGGGTAGTGGACCCATAAAGAAAGTTGCAGAGGGGTAGGAGGGTGGGAAAATCCGACTGCAGTTGCATATCTATCGGACATCTACATTTATGGTAGGTACAAAACTGTACTATGTCCTTCAAGAATGCAACTGCAGTCATAACATATGGGTTGAATACCATAGCCAAGCTGGGGGTGGATGGAACTAAGAAAGGGATGGTGTAGCTAAAATGCCCTGCAGGACTGCCGAAGCAAAGCCTGCTCGGGATCTGGAGTATAAGGGCAGGTTGTAGTGCTTGGTAAATGTATGCACGGAGCTCCATGTAGCAGCCTCTAGAATGTCCTTTGTAGCCACTCCTCTTAGGAAAGCTGTGGATGTGGCTATAGCTCTGGTGGAATGTGGCCTAATATTGGCTGGCACACCTTTTCCATGGAAAGAATAGCAGAATCTGATGCAGTGTCCAATCCATTTTGAAATAGTTTGCTTGGAGATTGCTTTTCCTTGTACTCCAGCAGCATAGGCTACAAACAGTTGGTCAGACTTTCTGGTGGCCTTAGTTCTATCCAAGTAGTAGCGTAGTTGCCTGTGTATGTCCAAAGTATGCTGCAGTTTTTCCCCCCTGTTTTGCGGATTGGGGAAGAAAGTAGGCAGGTGAATAGCTTGATTTAGAGACACCCTGGAAATTACTTTTGGCATGAATGTAGGATTGGTTCTTAGAGAAACTCTGTCCTGATGAAAAACGAGGAAGGGAGGTACTGCCATGAGTGCCTGTATCTCCGGGACTCTTCTTGCAGATGTGACTGCCAATAGAAAAATCGTTTTCCATGATAGAAATTGCATTTCTGAAGTTGCTGCTGGCTCAAAAGGAGGAAGAGTTAATTTTTCCAAAACGAAATTGAGGTCCCATGCAGGTACTGGCTGTTTTCTGGGAGGTTTGATATTCTTTATCCCCCTTAGGAACTGTCTTAGCAAAGGATGTGAAAACACTGGTGGATCACAATTGTATTTTGCTGAGATTGCTGAGGCGTGAATCTTTATAGAAGAATATGAGAAGTCCAGTATGAAACATTTCTGCCAAGTATTCCAATATCTGAGGTATACTCAGTAATGTTGTATCCTGACCCCTGTTGGCATTCCAGAGGCTGAATCTCTTCCACTTGGCTGAATAGGTTTTTCTGGTGGAAGGTCTGCGTGCTTCCAGTAAGATCTCTTGAACTTTTTTGGAAAGAGAGATAGCGGAAGGAGTCATGGTAAACTCCAGGCTGTCAGATGCAATGTTTTCAGGTTTTGATGGACAGTCCTGTAATTGTGTTGTGTTAGAAGCAGGGGCCATAGGGGCAGAGGCCACGGTTTGGTCCGAGTTATGCCCAACAGCAATGGGTACCAGTGTTGCCTTGGCCAGTCTGGAGCTATCAAAATGCCTGTTGGTTGTTCTGCTTTGATCTTCAGTATCACCTTGGTCAGCAGAGGTGGAGGAGGGAATGCATAAACTTTTAGGGAATTCCAGCTGAAGGAGAGAACATCCGTTTTCCAGGCTAGAGGATGGTGGGTCCTTGTGCAGAACTTTTCCAGGTGATGATTCATGTGAGAAGCAAAGAGATCTACGTCCAGTCTTCCCCATATCTTTGTTATTTGTGAGAAAATGTGAGGATGCAGCATCCATTCGTGTGGATCCAAGAAATTTCTGCTCAGCTTGTCCGCCAGTACATTGTCCTTGCCTGGCACAAACTGGGATTGCAAATGTATCTCCAGACTCAGGGATTTTTCCCAGAGAATCATTGTTAGTCTGCAGAGGGGATATGAATGAGTGCCTCCCTGCTTGTTTATATACCACATGACAGTGGTGTTGTCTGTCCTTATTAGCAAATGTCCTTGTTGTAGTGATTTTTCGAAAGTCTCGATTGCATGCATCACTGCCAACATCTCTTTTTGGTTTATGTGCAGATGCCTTTCCCTTGGTGTCCATAGACCTTGAATGCATCTGCCCTCCATGTGCGCCCCCCATCCATGATCTGAGGCATCTGTTGTAATCATTTGACCTGCTTGAGGTCTGTTGAAAGACATGCCTTTGTTTAACTGACTTGCTTGAGCCCACCACAAAAATTCTTTTTGCAGACATGGAATGAGTGGGATTACGTCCTCTAGGCTTTGGCTGTGTTGGGACCATAAGCTTTTTAAGTACCATTGCAGCTTTCTCATATGAAGTCTTGCCAAAGGTATCAGAAGAATGCAAGATGCCATGAACCCCAGGGCCTGCAGGATTTTCCTTGCAGTCAGCTGGGAGAGCTTTGCTAGGCCTTTGAAGTACTCTGGTAACTGCTGTTGTTTTTCCTCTGTGAGGTAGGCCATTTGAGTTTGTGTCCAGTTTGGCTCCTAGGAAAATAATCTGTTGGAATGGCAGTAGTCCTGATTTCTGTATGTTGACTGTGTATCCCAAGGCCTGCAGTAGTTGAATGACATAGTCCAAGTTTGCTATTAAGGCTTGTTTGTTGTCTGCTTGTATGAGGCAGTCGTCCAGGTAGGGGTATATTTGAATCCCCTGGAGTCTGCAGTGTGCCACTACCGATGCCAGGCATTTCATGAACACTCTGGGCGCAGTAGATAAGCCAAACGGCAATGCTGAGAATTGATAATGCTCTGTCCCTGCAAGAAATCGGAGCTATCTTCTGCAGCTTTGTCTGATTGGGACATGCAGGTATGCCTCCTTGAGGTCCAGAGTGACCAGCCAAGACCCCTTGCCCAGCATGGGAAGGAGTTGCTGCAACGTCAGCATTTTGAACTTTGGCACAATGAGAAAAGTATTTGGAGTAGACAAGTCCATTATAGGCCTCCATTTGTTTTCTTTTCTTGGAACAAGGAACAGTCTTGAATAAAATCCCTGGCCTTGTTCCTGAGGAGGAACCCTTTCTATTGCTTTTATACTTAACAGCTTTGAAACTTGAGTGAGTGCCTCTGCCCTTTGATGATGTGGCAGGTTTGGCATGCCTTGTCTTATTGGTAAAGTATGGAAGTGGAATCTGTAACCCTTGTCTATTAAATCCAGAATCCAGTTGTCCTTGGTTAAGATATGCCAGTTTTTTGAGAATAAGGATAATTTTCTGCCCAAAGGTGCTTCTTTGAGCCTTTGTAGGCGGTATGAAAGTCAAGTCATTGTGATTGTCCTTGTGGTGCAGCTGGGCTGCCTGCGCCACTTCTTTGATTTGGAGGTTGCCATTGACGGCCCCTGTAGGATCCTCGGTATTGTCCTCTACCTCGGGCATGCCTGTTTTTTCCCCCTTTGAAACTTGTCAGAGTCTGGGAAGGACCAATTCTTTGAAGGCCAGTTTCTGCTGAATCTGGGTGGCTGAACCTGGAAGAAATCCTTGACTGTCTGTACTGACTTAGCTTTTTCCTCAATGGATTTCAACACATCTTGTGCATTAGCACCAAAAAGCTTCTGTTTTTCCAGAGGTGCATCAAGTAACTTTACTTTAACATGGTCTGGCAATGGCTGATCTTTTAACCAAGCATGTCATTATCACAGCCCCAGTCATAGCTGCCCTACATGAAGCCTCCAATGCATCATAACCACACTGAAGAAAATGACTGTTAACCTGATGAGTGTTATGTATATGATCCTGCAATGCTTTTCTATCAATAGGCTCAGGAGAGGCTAGCTTTTTCTGTAAATCATCCAGTAAAAAATCCTGGTACTGAAACATATGAAAAAGGCAGTTAAGTGACCTCATGGCTAGGGTGGTAGAGGTATAAACTTTTTTACCCCATCTCTCCAGGGACCTAGCTTCCCTATCCGCTGGCAGTGGATTCTTGGCAGTGGAAGTAGCCACTCCCTTGGGGCCCTGTGAAATAGTTTCTAGATCCACAGAGTGGGCCTTAACGAGATGTGAGTGTCAGGGACCCTATAATATCTGTCTGGCTTGACAGGAGCAGGGGGGAGAGAATCAGGGTTAGCACTGGAGTCAGAGAAAACGTCATCCAAAACATCCATAACTGGAGGAATAGCTAAAGGTCTGTGCTGGGGAAGCTTGAGGAAGGTACGTAGCCTTTTCCTGGAATCAGAGAATTCCTGACCCTGCCATTTAAAATGTTCCCTCATAGAGTGCAGGACTTCACCAAACGAGAAATCCTCTGGAGGGGAGGCAGAGGGAATTGATTCCTCAGCATCAGAGTCCTCATAAGCCTGGAAGGATTCTTCTTGGGTATCTGAATGCTCAGAATCCCCAGAGGCTTCATCTGAAGAGAGGTTGTCAGCCTGCTCAGTTCTGGGCCTTTTCTCTGCAGGTGGCTGAGAACCTCTGTCTGGGTGAGGCTGAGACCCCCTGATAAGAGAAATAAGATCTGCAGCAAGAGACATGATCTGTTTATCAGAAGAAGGGGCCTGAGCAGCAGGTTTAGGATGGGCCTTGGCCTGGCTGGCGGCCTTAGCACGTGCAAAGGCCTTGATGGGCATGGATACAGGAGGCCTTGCAGCCCCACGTGCAGGAGTAACCTTGTCTACAGGAATGGTATCGGGTAGATCCAGAACTTCGGTTTCCGGAGTAAAATCAACAACCGGCACCGGAGAGGTCTCCGAGACCGAAGGACGTGTTAACGCTGTGTCGTCGGCCTGGAGCAGTTGAATTACCGCTTCCGAAGGGACCGAAGCACTAGCAGAGGGTTTAGGAGTTGCATCGGTGGTGGACGCGGTGCCGAGGATGCCGGTCCCGGTCCTTTTGTTTTTTGGTAGATTGAGTTGTCGGTTGATCCGACGGCATGATATACGCGAAAGATTCACCGAAAAAGTCTTCGGCAAATTCTGCCCGGCGCCTGAGAGTGCGCTTATTAAAGCAACCACAGGCAGCACAGGCCGAGACGTCGTGGTCTGGGCCTAGGCAAGGAAGGCAGTAAGAATGGAAGTCCTTATGAGGTATTTGTTTACTACAAGACAAACAATTATTAACTTTCTCAATTTGTTCTGACATCGACTGAGGCAAGAAAAAATGTTCCCCAACGGGGTACTTAGCTTTTAGATGACTTTGTTACTGAAAACACAGGAGCTGACCGACTGGCACTTGCGAACTGCTTCTGCTTCGGGCACCGCGCGGCAAGAAAGACTGAAGAAGATGGCGTCGGCCGATGCCTTTATACTCCAGCCGTTCTGACGTCGGGGAGGAGGCGACTCCGGCCGACGCCAGACCCAGACTTTGGAATCCGGCCGACCGAGGGCTGCCTGAGGCAGGATAACCCATATGTTATGACTGCAGTTGCATTCTTGAAGGACATCTGTACTATGTTCATTGTGTTTCACTGCTGCAGTCATGACTGTAGGGTAGAATCCCAAAGCTGAAAGAAAGGGAGGTGGTCATAAAGAGGGAGGAGCGGCTAAAAGGCCCTGCAAAACTGCAGAGGCAAAGCCTGCCCTAGACTTAGAGTAGAGAGGTAGATTGTAGTGCTTAGAAAATGTATGCACTGAACTCCAAGTTGCAGCTTCCAAAATGTCCTTGGTAGGAACTCCCCTGAGGAAGGCCGCAGAAGTGGCAGCAGCTCTGGTGGAATGAGTCCGTATACTTCCTGGGATTTGCTTTCCATGGTGAGAATAACAAAATCGGATTCCATGAGCAATCCATTTAGAAATGGTTTTGAAATGGCTTTACCTTGGGAACTTAAAGCATAAGAAACAAACAATTGTTCTGATTTTCTGATGTCCTTGGTTCTGTTCAGGTAAAAACGTAGCTGTCTGTGTACATCCAAGGAATGCAAGATCCTTTCCCCTTTATTTTGAGGAGTGGGGAAAAAGGTTGGCAAGTGTATAGTTTGATTTAAAGCCACTTTGGAAACCACCTTAGGCATGAATGTAGGATTAGTCCTCAAAGATACCCTGTCTTGATGAAAAATAATATAAGGTTCCACAGCCATAAGGGCTTGTAACACAGAAACTCTCCTGGCAGAGGTTAGGGCCAACAGAATGGCTGTCTTCCAAGATAAAAACTTGATGTCAGAAGAGGCAGCAGGCTCAAAAGGAGGCAAGGTTAGTTTTTCCAAAACATAGTTGAGATCCCAAGCAGGAATAGGAGGAGATCTAGGAGGTCTTAAGTTCTTAGCTCCTCCGAGAAACTGTCGCAAGAGCTGGTGGGAAAAGATGGGAGGGTCTGTATTACAATGAGCTGAAATAGCAGAGGCACGTATCTTAATGGAAGAAAAAGAGAGACCCTTATGTAAGGGATCTGTCAAGTAAAGTAAAATTAAAGTAATATTTGGAAGAAGAGGATCAGAATCCTGAGCCTGCATCGAGGAACAAAATCTTTTCCATTTTCCTGCATAAGATTTTCTAGTACTAGGACGTCTGGCTTCTAAAATTACATCCATAACCTGCTTGGGCAGAAAAGAAGAAATCAAAGGCCATGGATTAACCAGGTTGAGAGTTCTGACATGAGAGTGGAGAACCTGACCCTGATGTTGGGACAGAAGGTTCGGAGACTGAGGTAAAACCCAAGGGGGGTCCAGGCATAGGTTTCTTAAAGTTGGATACCAAAACTGCAGAGGCCAATTTGGAGCCAGCAAGATTATTATCTTGGGCTTGTCCTGTTTTATCTTCAATAAAACCCGTGGAAGAAGAGGAAGAGGCGGAAAGGCATATCCAGAGAGGTTCCTCCAACTGAATGACAGAGCGTCCACTTTCCAAGCCTCTCTGTGGAAAGTCCTGGTGCAAAAAGTCTGTAGTTGATGATTGAGATGGGATGCAAAGAGATCTATGTGAGGACATCCCCAGACTGCTGTTATCATCCTGAATATTTTGGTGTCCAGCATCCACTCGTGTGGATCCGAAAGATTTCTGCTCAGACGGTCTGCCAGGAAGTTTTGTTTCCCTGGTAGAAACTGAGCTTGAAGATCCAGATTGCAAGCTAGAGCTGTGTTCCATAGATCCATGGCTAGTCTGCAAAGGGGGTAGGAATGAGATCCCCCTTGCTTGTTTATGTACCACAAAACTGTGGTGTTGTCTGTCCGTATTAACAGTTGTCCTGGTTGTAAAAGATTCCTAAAGGCCAATAGAGCTTTCTGAATGGCTAACATTTCCTTTAAATTGATATGCAGGTGCTTCTGATCCTTTGTCCAAAGGCCCTGCAAACAATTGCCCTGAAAATGGGCTCCCCAAGCATAATCCGAGGCATCGGTGGTTAGAATCCGAGAGGCAGACGGAAGGGCTTCCCTTTGTTTAGAGCACATGCCCTGGACCACCAAAGAAATTCCTTTGGAAGGCAAAGAAGGACGGAGATCAGTATGTCTAAACTGTGGCAATGCTGAGACCATACACTTTTTAGGTACCACTGTATTTTCCTCATGTGTAGTCTTGCATATGGTATGAGAAGGATGCAGGAGGCCATGTAACCCAAAGCCTGCAGGAATTTCCTTGCAGATAGACGAGTTAAACTTGCCAAGGTTCTGAAAGTTGAAGCCAGCTGTAACTGTTTTTCGGATGTCAGAAATGCCATCTGGGTTGTGGTGTTTTAGAAGTGCACCCAGAAACGTTATCTGTTGTGATGGTGTCAAATTTGACTTTTTTATGTTTACAGAGAATCCCAGGAACTTGAGGAGGTTCTGTACAAATTCTAGATGCTGGAGTAAGACATCCTTGCTGTCTGCCTGAATTAGACAATCGTCCAGATAAGGGTAAATTTGAATTCCCTTGAGTCTGCAGTAAGCTACTACTGGAGCCAGGCATTTGGTGAAGACCCTGGGCGCAGTAGATAATCCAAAGGGCAGCGCAGAGAATTGAAAGTGCCTCGATCCGGCTTTGAACCGGAGGTATTTTCTGCGATCCTGCCTGATAGGAATGTGTAAATATGCCTCCTTTAAATCCAAACTTACCATCCATGCATTTCTGGACAGCATTGGAAGTAGCTGCTGTACAGTAAGCATCTTGAATTTTGGAATTTCTAGAAAGGTGTTCAAGACCGACAGATCCAGAATGGGTCTCGAGTTTTGCTTCCTTGGGACTAGAAAGAGCCTTGAATAAAAACCTTTTCCCATCTCTGAAAGAGGAACCAGTTCTATGGCATTCATAGCCAAAAGAGCTTCCACCTGGTTTAAGGCCTCCGTCCATTGATGTTTTGGAAGGTCTGGCCATCCGCTTGGCCTTGGCAAGGTTTGAAAATGGAATTTGTAACCTCTTAAAACCACATCCAAAACCCATTTGTCTTGGGTTATTTGAGTCCAATTTTGATAAAAAAAAGAGAGAGTTTTCCTCCAAGAGGAGCTTCCAGGCAAGAAGTTCCTGTAGCCCAACAGAGGGAGTCATTGAGTTTGTTTCCTTTGAGATTGTGACCTGTCCTCTCCTCCCCTAGGAGTGGAAGCAGTCCACTGTCTTGGTCTATAAGCAGCTTGTGTTTGAGGCCTCCCTCTGGAACGTCTATATCTACCCCTCTGAGGCCTGTCTGAAGAGGGAAAGGACCAATTTTTAGAAGGCCAATTCCTGCTAAATCTAGGATAAATCTTTAACTGTTTGCATGGATTTCGCCTTATCCTCCATCTTTTTAATCACCTCTTCAGCTTTTGATCCAAACAAAACATTATGCTGAACAGGAGCATCCAATAATTTAGCCTTTACTTGTTCAGGTAAATTTTGTTCCTTTAGCCATGCATGCCTTCTAATGACTGTGCCAGAGGCCGCAGCCCTACAAGAAGCCTCCAAGGCATCAAATCCACAGTGTAAACCATGCTTCCCAACCTGTTCAGTGGCATGCAATAAGTCATGTAATTCCTTATCATCTGCACAGGCAGAAATGGAAGTAAGCTTTTGTTTTAAGACAGACAGTAGAAACTGCTGGTATTTAAACATATGAAACTGACAGTTTAAAGCCCTAATGGACAAAGTAGCAGAAGTGTACACCTTTTTGCCCCATCTTTCTACGGATAGAGAATCCTTTTCAGTAGGAATAGGATTTTTGGCAGAAGCGGCCTTCGCTCCCTTAGGACCCTGAGAAATAGTTTCAGGGTCAGCAGAAGGGTTCTTGTATAAAAACTGATAGATATTGCAGGGTTCCTGATTCCCATCAGGCTTAACAGGAGCAGGAGGAAAACAGTCAGGGGTTAAGTTAGCCTCCAAAAAGGCATAATCCACAATATCCAAAACAGGATTAATAGCCAGGGGTCTATGTTGGGGAAGAAGAAGAAATTCCCTCAGTCTTTTCTTGGATTCCGAATATTCCTGTCCTTCCCAGTGGAAATGTTCCCTCATTTCATGCAAAGTTTCCCCAAAAGAAAAATCCTCAGGGGGAGAAGCTGAAGGAATGGATTCTTCAGCATCAGAATCCTCATAAGGAGGGAAAGAATATTCCTGATTGGAAGAAGAAACAGAGGAAACAGAAGCCTGATCAGAGGAATCATAAGAGATATCCTGCCTAGGCCTTTTGTCTGGAGGGGGATGAGAACCCCTAATCATAGTAAGTAAATCCTCCGCCAACCTGAGTAACTGTTTCTGTGACTTGGGAGCTGGTTCAGAAGAGGCCTGAAGAGGCCTGTGTAGTAGTCTTTGATTTTGTAGGAGTCTTTGCCTTTGTCTTTGGCTTTGCCTTTATTAGTAGCTGAGTAGGCCTGAAAACCCCTTCGGAAGCCGGTACCTGCACAGCGGCTCCAGACCCATCCGAAGGAGCATTGTCCGAAGGTCCTGCAACAGGAATATTTAAAGGCCTGGTTGGCTCCTCATGAGAGTCCGCGTCAGCCGTCAGTTCTGAAATGGCCGACGACGGGGGCTGCAAAAGCGCCTCACTGACGACGGTTTCGGTTGAGCGCTATCATCAGATTTGGACCTCGGAGGCCTGTCTTTATCCTTGCGACGTTGGTGAACTCCGGTAGCCGGAACCGTATCCGACGATTTTGTAATTAAAGCGCCTACCGAAGTAATGAAAGGCAAAATCGTACCTTCGCTTAATAGTACGTTGATTGAATTTAGCACAAAACCGACAACAAGCTACGTCGTGGTCAGGGCCCAAGCAAGGAATACAGTAAGAATGAAAATCCTTATGAGGTATTTCCTTCCCACATGAAATACAATTATTAACTTTTTCTGACATCGGAGTGGAGCAAGAAAAAAAGTTTCCCCAATGGGGTACTTAGCTTTGAGTGGAGAAGAAAATCTTCGGATTGAAGTATATCAGTAAAATTCATCAGGAGTCAGCCGACTGGCACTTGCGAACTGCTATCACCGCACGGCAAGAAAGACTGGAGAAGATGGCGTCGGCTGTCAGCTTTGTACTCCTGGCGCTCTGACATCAGAGAGCATGGTTGAACAGCCGACGCCAGACCCAGACTTTGGGATTCTGGCCGACTGAGGGCTGCCTGCTGGCAGGGGAGAACCCTACAGTCATGACTGCAACAGTGAAACACGATGAACATCTTCAAAAATCAGAGGTCGAAATGAAGAAAAGGCTGGCTGAATACAAAACTACTCAAGAAGAGATGTTTTAAACAATAACAAAATTAGAGAAGAGAGTACGTACAGAAAAGCTAGAAGGAACAGACTGTATTAATTTTATGAAAATACAAATAAGCAACTGGTATTCCACAGAAGTTGTTGTTAACTGAAAGGCACATTGTGTGTATGTTCCAAACCTGGCCATGAGATAGCAACCTAGACCTTTAATAGTAAAGATGAAATTCTACCAGCAGGAAGAGTTGATTCCGACAAAACTGTGGCAGAAGGACAAAGTACTAAAAGTGGGACACAAGAGTGTTTGTAGAAAATGATTACGCACTGTATATCAGACAGAAGAGGAGTACATTTATTCCACTAATCAGGGAATGTCAAGAAGCAGGCATGAAATTCGAATAGCTGTACTCGGCTATCTTCAGAACATTCTTTCCTGGAGGGCCAAAAAAAAAAGTTATGTACTTACCATAACATTCCATCTGTGTTGCCCATTTTCATTCTTCCTCAATATATGGGTTCAAATCCGATCCTCGGATCCAACTCAGCCATTAATATAGCTTGTGATCAAAAAATTCGAGCCCTTTCCCTACCCATAATGCAACAACCTCTAAATACCTCAGATCTTACTTGTTATTTTACAAAGGTAATAAAACTATTATAAACACTGTAACAGAGCATACCAAATCTGCGGTTCAATAACAAGGACAAAGATGTCTTGTACATGCTCGTTCTTCCAGAAATTCACTATGAAGCACCAAGGTTGGGGGTTGGAGGGTGCGGAGTTGAGGAAAAATAAAAATGGACAACACAGATGGAACGTTATGGTAAGTACATAACTTAGTTACCCGATGTTGACAATTTTCATTCTATGCTCAACATATGGGACAGAGTCCCAGCTACCTAAATTCCTGGGTGGACTAAAGAAGGATTTTCCTGAGCACAGTTGACTGAACGGCTGCCCTACCCCTCAAGACCAGATCCAATTTGTAATAAGTAATAAAGGTCTGAAGATTAGCCCAAGCTGCAGATGAACATATGCTGTCCATGGAAGTCTTAAGCAAGAAACACTGAAGAAGTTGCCATGGACCTTGTGGAATGGGCGTTTAAAGGTTTGGGGATGGACAAACCTAACTTACTATAGATAAATGATATACATGTAATCAGCCATCTGACTAAAGTCACTTTTGTGACAGATTTTCCCAATTTACAATCTGCAAATGACAAATAACTGATCTGTTTTTCTAATATCTTTCATTCAACATAGGTAAAAATGCAACTGTCCTGTGGACCTCCAGTAAATGAAGCATATATTCCCCTTTATTTGCAAATTTAGGAAAGATGACAATGGACTTACTAATATTGGATTATGACTCCACCTTAGAAAGGAAAGGAAAGGAGTGTTTGTGTGTAATGTTACTCTATCCTTATGAAAAATCAAATAGGGAGGTTTAGAAGACAATGCCGGAAGTGCTGAAAATCTTCTATCAGAGGTGACGGCCACTAGAAAGATAGTTTTCCAGGTCAGAATTTTAAGATCACATTTAGCTCCCGGCTCAAAGGGAGACTGAATTAGTGCCTGCAGCACCAAATTTAAATCCAATTGTGGATTAGGGTCTTTTATATGGAGGTCTCAGAAGAAGAGTCCCTCTCAAAAAGGCTTTAATAAAGCTTAGATGAAGACCAAGATGAATTCTCAAATCCCGTACGGAAATTAGAAATTGCTGTTAACTAAACTCTGATTGTTGAGGAGCTAGTGCCCTCATTAAAACTGTTGCTAGAAATTCGAGAATGCTTTGTATAGGGGCCGAGAAAAGATCAATGGGTTTCTGTTGTGCCCACAAAAAAAAAAAAAAAAAAAATCACCTTTTCCACTTCTGTAAAGTCTTCTAGTAGAGACTTTATGGGACGACAAAAATATTTTGCAGACAAGGGAAGAAAGCATCATCTGTCTGGCTATTAAAGGAACTGGAGAAACCACTCTGTTAGCTTGAGGTTTGAGATATCCACATGAACCATGCCCGTCAGGTGAGACAGGAGGTCTGGAATCGGATCCAGAACCCAAGGTGGGTAAAGCAGAGGAGGCCAAAGGAAGGGGAACCAAATCTGTCAAGGCCAGTAAATGCAATGAGGATTACTTTGTTCTTCAACCAGGCAGCTTTCTGTAGGAATTTGGGAATTAGGGAGTTGAAGGATACTCAGAGAAGGATGGGGAGCCAATCGTGGATTAAAGCGTCCTTGGTGATTCCCCTGGTGGAGGGATAAGGGCAAAGACCTGCTCTACTTATTGTTTAGGGAAAATACAAAATGACTGCAGTAAGGCTGACTCCATTGATGGAAAATCAGGTGCGCCACTTTCCTGTTGAAATACCACTCATGAGGTAGTAGAATGTACCTGCTCAGTTTGTCTGCTATCATATTGGACTTCCCGAGCATGTGTGTTGCTATCAGAAAGCAGTCGAAAGATATCGCTCACTGCCACACACTCAGGGCTTCTCGACACAGGGGGGTAAAGATCAGGTTCCCCCTTGTTTGTTGATGTACCAAATTACTGACGTGTTGTCTGTCTGGATTGCAACTGTCCCGAAAGTCAGAGCATCCTGGAATGCTTGCAACGTTAAACTGCTCTCATCTCTTAAGACACTGATATGCATATTGGCCTCTTTATTGGCCTCTTTAGGGTACCAACTGCCTTGGACTGTTTTCTCCAGGAAGTGGCCCCCATACCCAATCTGGGAAGCGTCTGTGATCACTATAGCCTTCGGCTGAGGGTTTGAAAAAAAAAGGACAGCCTTGCAGAACCCGATCTGATCGAATCCACCACCAAAGGTATTGCTTGGATTCTTAGTTTTGCTGACATATATGGAATTCACCACTGCATCACCAACATCCATTGCAGAACTCTCATGGGGAAATCTTGCTAAAGAACTTAGAATTATAGCCACTGACAATGACCCGAAGGCTTGCAGGACAAAACGAGCTGAAATTTTGGTGCTGCAAATTATTTTCCTCACTTGTAACCTGATGATGTGCACTCTTGAAAGAGGAAGAGAAGCTGTCATTGATATGTTGAATATCGCTCCTATGACCTCCAGTGTTTAAACTGGTTTTAAACAGAGACTTGTAGTAGTTTATGTTTATTCACAGTTGGGAACAAGTTTGGAGTACCAGATTATTTGCTTTTATTAGTAGATGCTTGGTCAGGGCAGTAATGAGCCAGTTGTCTAGGTATGGAAACACCCCGAATCCCTGCAGTCTCAAGTGGGCTGCTACCACTGTCATGCATTTGGTGAACACCTTGGGGGCTGTGGTGAGGACAAAGGGCAGTGCTCTCAACTAACAATGACAGTCTCCCAGCCAGAAACTTAAATACCCTTCTGGACTGTCTGTTCATTTTTATGTGATAGTACGCATCCTGAAGGTCTGTCGAGCACAGCTAAATCGTCCTTTCCCAGGAAGGGTAAAACGGGCTGAACCATGACCATCCAAAACTTTGCATGTCAAACTGACTTTTTTAAGCTGCTGAGATCCAAAACTAGTCCTTCAGTCCCCTGTTTTCTTTGGAATTAAAAACAATTATGAGTGTATTCCGGATTCTATCTGGTCTGGTGGACTTCATGGAGGAGTTTTTTTTCTAGCAGCTTTTGTATTTCTAGTGCTGCTGCTTTCTTCTGACTGGATGGAACACTGGGAAATTTGCATACAGATGGAGGTAGAAGGGAAAAAGGAATTGTATAACCTCTAGAAATAATCCTCTGCACACAGGTAAGTTTTTTGTGATGTCTAGCCAGGCTCTCCTGTGCAAGGATAAATGACCCCTGATTGCCTCCAGAAGGGGACAATCAGTACTCTTTTTAGGAGCGCTAATAGGGTCCACTAGAGAAAGAATCTCTGGACTCGGTTTTGTAAGCCTCCTCTGCCACATGGAACTTGGACAGGACCCTGGGATTTCCTAAATATCTTTTGCCCACCTCATGGATTCCTAGAAAAGGATCTTTGAGGGGGTCAAAAAAACATATGCCCACTGCAGAGAGGGTCTTTCCATCTTTCTCACACCTGCAGTGTGTGTCCTTTGCTTTTGGGCTAAACAACGAACTGAAGTTAAAGGGTTGATTGACGAAAGTTGACTTAAAGGACTCCGCAAAAAAAAAAAAAAAAAAAAAAAAAAAAACAAACAAAAAAAAAAAATTTCACACAAGCGCATCCAAGCACACCTCTTGATGGAAATGCCTGAACCCGCAGCCCTTCAGGCAGCTTCAGCAGCATGCAAGAGAAGTCTCGTGCACAAATTTACTACAGATTGAAGGGTAGTCAATTATGAAACTACAGAAGATTGAGCTTCAATAGCAGTGCTCCCTGGAAGGGATTTTGACAGTTCCTTAATACAGTCCTTTTGCCATCTCATGAAGTGTGCCAAGTAGTTCTGCAACCTACGGTCAAAAGTCACTGAAGCATATACTCACTTTCCAAATCTGTCCAATACTTTAGACTCTGTTAGGAGGATGAACACAGGAACTTGGTGATGGACTCTCCTAAAGAGTCAAAGTGCCTCTTCTTGCAATTCCTCTTCTTAGGGACTTCCTCAGGGGGATGATCCAGTGAAGTATCAAAACAAAACGGTAGTACCCTTCTGGGTGGACTGGAGACTTTGAGCTGGTTGTCCCTGTAGTGTAGAATGATGCAGCTCAAGATGCAGAGACATCTGGGATCTAGATGCAATATCTAGAGGGGAAAGGGTCCGTCTGTCCTGCCAGAGCAGAAAACAGTCTTCACTACCTCAAAGATGGATCGCTCTTGGGGCAATGGATCCGAGAAGCCAGGCTTCTGTCCCTTTGCCTCCCACTTCCCCAAAAGCAATCTCCCCAAGGCAGAAGTTAGAGCTGAGCTGTGCAAGTCAGAGGCTAGAAGGGGCAGAGATGGCTCCAAAAACTTCTGAGTCAACTACAGAGCCTCAGATCCAACAGGGGGGATAATCTGGATCCGAAGCTGTCTAAGCCAATGTACTCAGAGACTGCTTCAGATCCGAAGAGAGAGAAGTGCCTTCAGATCCCCGCCAGATGGACCTGGACAGTTCAGATCCAGGGGCTCTGACACAATCAGATCGGTCAGAGGAGGCGCCACAAGTGGGCTGGTGGAAGGACAGGCTTCCTGACCGGAGGGGGTAGGAACCAGGTGAACATTCATCTGTATCTGCACTGAGAGGAATTGCATCATTCTGTCCACGTCTTCTTCAGTCAAACTTCTGGAAGAACAAGATGAGATGAGGGAAGGTAACCTGGAGTGGCGCCTCTCCAAAAAGGGAGAGGGTACTCTCCATGGAACTGGATCCAAGGAAGGAGAGTACTTTGCTCTAGACAAAAAAGTCAGATCCAAAGAGGGTAGGATCCAAAAGATTTCTTGGTCAGATCCACTGGAGTTTGACTCCTCACAGACATCAGATCAGACTTGAGCTTTTTTCATAGCGGCTCTGAAGATGGAGTTGAAGAAGCAGAAGGCCTCTGAGACCGGATGGAAGGCTCCTTCACTTTAGATTTGGGGAACTGAGCACCTGAAATAGATTCGCCAAAAGAGGAATATGGTAAATCTTTTAAAATCAACTTGTTCTGTCTGCTTACAGCCCTAGGATTGAAATTCTTACAAATTGATCAATCAATTTGGAGGCGATCCAGACCCAAGCAGTAATCACAAACTACGGGCATAAGACAGGCAGAGTTTTATCAGACATACTGAAAAAAATATCAGATTACCAATACGGATACTAGGCTATCGGCCCAAGGGCCTACGTAAGCCTAGCCAGCAAGGTTCCATAGCTTACACCACCCAAGAAAGTTATTTTCCTGTGCCACTGTCCAGCAGAGACACAGAAGTGATCCCCGGGGTGTATTTCCTATTTCCCATCCACTCATCAAGATTTTTCTTGAAGAGTGCTAATGAAGAAATTTGCTTGACATAGATGGGTAGCTTGTTCCAGAGTATAGGAAGTCTCTGGGACAGGAATCTATCCCTCCAGCATGTCCTGTTTATTGTGGTGACAAGGTTTAGGTCCCTAGAGAGAGTGTGTAGCTCAGAGGGATTGGGATTTGTTTAGATGTAGCATGTCCAACAGCTCTGGGTTTGACATAGCTTGATATGTTAGGCAGAGATCACCTCGGAGTAGGCGATATGCTACGGAGTAAAGCTGGAGTTTTTTGAGGCGGTCAGTGTAGGGCATTTGTTTGAGGCCAGTAATCTCTAAAATCCAGCTTTCTCCAAGTCTACAAAAACACAGTGCAACTCCTTCTGACCTTCTCAATACTTCTCCAACACTCTCGGAGCAAACATCGCATTTTTAGTGCTCCTTTTCCGGCATGAAACCATAATGCTGATCACTAATCATCACGCCCCTTTTTAACCTAGCTTCCACTACTCTTTCCCATAACTTCATGCTGTGACTAATCAATTTAATCCCTCTGTAGTTACTACAGCTCTGCACAATCACCCTTATTCTTAAAAATCGGTACCCAAACACTTTTTCTCCATTCCTCAGGCATCCTCTCACTTTCCAAGATTTCATTAAACAATCTGGTTAGAAACTCCACTGCCATTTCACCTAAACACCTCCATGCTTCCACAGGTATGTCATCTGGACCAACAGCCTTTACATTATTCATCCTCTTCATAGCTATCCTTACTTCCTCCTAGCACTGGCTTGTGCATCCCCAGTGGCTGGGTTACTCTGTATAATATTGAATTTATAAATATAATTTCTAAAGGATTTCAGAAGAAGAATTATATAATTGGAGCTATTCTTTTAGAACCCAAATAAAGGAGTTACTTAGTATAGTTACCTTCTGAAGTTTATTTATAAAATTACTAATTAAGATTTCTAGGGTATTTTTCCAGTTTGCCATATAATTATCTATAAGCTGGTAAATAGTTTTGGCCACTGAGGAAACAGAATAGGTTTCCAAATTAGGCATTGCTATACCACCTTTTTCCCAGTTTTTCATATGATTAGATAGAGCTATCCTGGGTTTAGTCGGGGACCATAAAAATATGTGCATCAAGGAATTCATTTTTTAATGATCTGATTAGGAGGAGATAATGAGATAAAAGGTTATATAATTATACAATCTAAGTAATAAAATCTTTATTATTAAAAGTTTTTCATCCATGGAGAAATTAATTTTATTCCATTTTTTAATAACATTTTCTATTGCCAATAAACTCTTATTATAGTTTATTTTAATGATATCTTTTGTTTTTTGTAATTATAACACCTAAATAAAATAGTTCAGATTTTGCCAGATATTTACTATACGCCACTTGTATTTCAAATTTTTTATGACCAGTTAATAAGATTTGAGTTTTGTCACTGTTGAATAATCCAGATTGCTTTTGAAAAAGGTTCAATATTACTAAAGAGAGCATGAATGCATGAATCATTATCACCAAGGGTAATAAGAATGTCATCTGCGAACACTTGTATTTTGGAAGATTTATTGGAATTTAATTTAAATCCTTGAATATTTTCATTATCTCTTATCAAATTGGCCCATGGTTCCATAATAAGTGTAAATAATAAGGGAGATAAGGGACAATCCTTCTTTGTTCCTTTTAATAATAGGGATTTGTTGGGAAATATTTGTACCTATTCTAATATATGTTTGGCTATCCTGATATAATTGAGTGATTAAATTTATAAAGCTCTTTGAAAAGTTTAATTCTTCTAGTAATATAAATATAGTTCCAATTAACAGAATCAAACACACAATTTATATCTAAACTAATATTTGACTGATTCTATTAAGAGTTAATGTTCTGTTAATGTTATAAGTATTATAAGTATTTCTATTATGAATCCCGCTTGGTCATCTTCAACTAAGATTGGTACAATTTGTTTTAGTCTGTCTGCAAATATTGACATAAGTATTTTATAAATCAATATTTAGCAAAGAAATAGGTCTATAGGATAAACACTTAACTTGATCTTTGTTAGGTTTAAGAAGGAAAGCAAAGACAAGGTGCAGGGTTCCCTGGAAAAAACGAAGCAACGGACAATGGGTAGGGGTGCAAAATTCGTCTATTTGGGTCTGTGAGACTGTTCCACAGCCATCGGCTGCGCCAATATTGGGTACTCATCAAGTGACATCTGTCTTTTCAGTTTATTTTGTTGGGTCTGAAACCAGATTTTCACTTATGTTTCAGTTAGCTGCAAGGATGTAGCTAAGCAGGCTCGTTCAGCACTGCAAGTACCTCTTCATGTCAAATGTGGAAACCAGATTTTCACTTATGTTTCAGTTAGCTGCAAGGATGTAGCTAAGCAGGCTCGTTCAGCACTGCAAGTACCTCTTCATGTCAAATGTGGATTCCAGCTGAAAGATCTGGCTCCTGAAAATGTAACCCAAACAGCTTTATGGCTAGTAGCTGTGCAATCATTGCCGGTGCGTGCTAACATTGCCAGCGCACATTTCAACTGCTGCCCCGACAACGGAAAAGGACAGTGTTTTATACATAAAAGTAAAATAAATACTAGACTGAGGCAAACATTTGACTAAGTGGCATTTAGTAAGAACCATAAGTACTTGTTTTGATTTGCATACAAATTTGACTTCAGGACAGAAGCAAAAACATATCTCGTCCTTAACCCGGGGACTGCCAGTATAGCTAGGGAGTGAGATAAAATTAAAGAGGAGTTTAAAATAAGGTGGAAATAAAGGAGAGATATGGTCAAGAAGCAACAAGAATTATTTAGAAGGACTGACAAATGTATTGCAGAATAAGGGCAAAAATAACAGAACAAGAGGAACAATAATTTCAGAATAAAATAAGGGATTACCTCAATAATATGCACAAGTTTAGAAAGTCTGCTGTTAAGCAACTGTTTGATAACTCTAGAGCACAAAAACTTTTAACACAACGACTCAGTCAACAGAAAGTAGAAAGGGTCATCACCAAGCTTAGGGAGCCTACAACAAGGAAGATAATGACATCGTGTAGATGCGCTAGAAATATTCTGGAAATTTTATGAAAGTTTGTATTAAGCAGAAAATTATGGAAATCAAGAAAAACTACAAATAGAAATGTTTATGGAAGAATTAAATGTGCCAATGTTCGAGACAGACAAGGCTCAATTACTAACAATTAAGATAGGAGAAGAGGGGATAAAAATGGTGATATATAACCAATACAAAGGAAATTTCCCAGGAAGAGATGGTATTCCTGTGGAACTCAAAGCTAGGAAGGAAAAAAACTGATAATCTGGAAGGTTTTGTTTAATGGTATTTTAAGAGAAGGAGAAGCACCAACATCCTTGAAGAAAGCAGTGGTGGTGGTGGCTGTAATACCTAGAGGGCTAAGACCCAGGAGATCCAGCTTTGTACAGGCCCATTTCAATCCTGAAGAAGTTATGTACTCACCATAACATTCGATGTATGTAGTCCATCTCGCCTCACATTCTTACCCTTGGGTTCGGAGCCTTATGTTGGTTCCGACTCTGCCATACTTTTTAGCTCGAAGTCTTTCTATTGGCTGGGCTAAGATGGTATCCCATGCTGCACTGCTCTGTATCCCCAGATTTAGTTTGCTGCGAGCACCAACACTCATTCTTCATGCATAACACCATCTAAGGAAAGGAAAAACAAACCAAGAATGAAGGGAACTCTGAAACCAGGCCTAACCTCCAGATCCTCCAAGACGGGGGAAGGTGGGGGGGTAAGTAATAATGTGAGGCGAGATGGACTACATACATCGAACGTTATGGTGAGTACATAACTTCCTGACATTACGTAGTCCAATCTTGCCTACATTCTTACCCGTGGGACAGCGTCCCCAGCACCTAAATCCTGGGAGGCTCAGTGGAAAATACTCCTGAGCATTGTGGAACCAAAGGAAGACCTGCCCCTAGACACCACATCTAACTTGTAATGAGTAACAAAGGTGTGAGGAGATGCCCAAGTAGCCGCAGCACAAATATCATGCATAGACAATCTAGCCTGAAAAGATGTAGATACAGACCGGGTAGAGTGAGCCTTCACCCGGAACGGTAAACCTCTTTCCCCTGAAGTATAAATGAAAGAAATACAACTGGAAATCCACCTGGACAACGTGACTTTGGAAACAGGAGACCAGATTCTGTTTTCTGAAAAGGAAACAAACAAATCATATTTTCTGAGGTCTTTCCTTCTGTGCAAATAAAAATGTAATTGTCTGTGCACATCCAACTGATGAAATTTGAATTCTGCCTTGTTTGAGAATGGAGGGAAAAACAGTGGCAATTCAATAGATTGGTTAAGGTTACTAACTGACGCTACTTTGGGAAGAAAGGAGGGATTTGGTCTGAGAGAAACCCTGTCCTTATGAAAAATCAAATAAGGGGGTTTGACTGATAAAGCTTGAAGCTCCAAAATGTGTTTGGCTGACGTGATGGCTACCAAAAAGACAGTCTTCCAAGTTAAGAATTTTAAATCACAAGTGGCTGCAGGCTCAAAGGGGGTGAAGTAAGACCCTGTAGAACAAAGTTTAAGTCCCAAGGCATAACAGGTTCCGAGACCAGAGGTTGAAGCAACAAAGTGCCCTTCAGGAAAGCCTTACAGAGTCTATGTGCCATTAGGCTAGGTTCGTTTGTGACATGAAAGGTAGAAATTGCCAACTGGAATATAATGGTTGCGGCCGCTGAACCCTGGTTAAAAAGCATAGACAGGAACTCCAATATAGACGAAATTGGAGCTGTGTAAGGGTCAATCTTTTTTGGCATGTGCCCAGATTGAAAACCTCTTCCATTTGCTGTAATAAATCTTTCTGGCTGAAGGCTTATGAGGATAATAGAATATAAACCACCTCTGGCGAAAATTGGTGAAGCCTAACTAATGACGGAAGTGGAGTAGCCAGGCTGTCAACCGGACGGTCCGAAGAGAGGGATGGGGCTGCCCAGTCAGTAAGTCTATTTGTGGGAACACAATCCAAGGAGTGTCCATGAGATAGGGATGGAGAAAGGGGAACCAAATTTGACGAGGTCAATGTCGGGCAATCGGAATCATTTTGCTTCCCAAGGACTGCGCTTTCTGAATAACCTTTGACAGCAAGGGAACCAAAGGGAAGGCATATAGTAGACCGGAGGGCCAATCGTGGACTAGAGCGTCCCTGGGTGACTCCCCCTGAGGGGGGGATAAGGGTGAAGTAGCTGTTGCATTTGGCATTGAGGGGGTTGATCTGCTCTGTTACTTGACAGTTCAGAGACCACTTGTGAGGCATAGCTCTGCTTAGCCTGTCTGCGATCACATTGGACTTCCCTGGAACGTGTGTTGCTACCAGAAAATGTTGGGAAGACACTGCCCACTGCCACACTCACATGACCTCGCTGCAAAGGGGATACAACTTGGTTCCTCCCAGTTTGTTCAGATACCACACCACTGACATATTGTCTGAGTGGATTGCAATAGTCCCGAGAGGAAGAAAACTCTCAAGTGCTTGCAATGCTAGTAGCACAGCTCTCATCTCCAGGACACTGATAAGCAGATGCATCTCGTGCTCTTGCCACGTGCCTTGGACTGTCCTGCCTAGATAATGCCCCCCCACACCCCATCTGGGAGGCATCCGTGGTCACCGTGGCAACAGGGAGCGAAGGAACAAAGGGCATTCCCACACTGAGGTCATCAATGTGAAGCCACCAACTGAGATCCTGTTTGCACCTGTGAGTAGAATAGGGTGAGAAAATGGAAGACGTTGAAGACACCACTGGGCGAAGAGTAGCCACTGAAGGAGCCTCATATGTAACCTTGCCAGAGGGACTAACAATCGTAGCAGCCATTGTCCCCAACAATTGGAGGACCCATCTTGCCTTCACTCTTCTCAGAGGGAGCAAGGCGTAAACCTGTTGTTGTAGGACTGATTCTTTCCTGTGGTAGAAACCCCCGCATGAGGATGGTTAATTCGGAGCCTATAAAAGTGACACACTGAGGGCAACAAGGCAGATTTTTCCCAGTTCAAGGTGATGCCCAACTGTTGACATAGGTTGACAGTAGCATCCCTGGTCTGAAGTAGTAGATGACTGGTGGTGGCAGTAAGGAGCCAGTCATGCAGGTATGGAAACACTTGGAATCCCTGACGTCTCAAGTGAGCAGTCACCACTGCCATGCATTTGGTAAACACCCTGGGGGCTGTGGTGAGACCAAAGGGCGGGGCTCGAAACTGAAAGTGACTGGCTCCCAGCCGGAAGCGTAGGTGACATCTGGATGCCCTGTCCATCTTTATGTGGTAGTAAGCATACTTGAGGTTGATGGAGCACATTCACACTTCTTTTCCCAACAATAGGAGAATAGACTGCAACGTGACCGGAACGCGATTCGGAAATTGGACTTTTGCACATGGGTGTTCAATTGGCTGAGATCCAAAATGGGTCTCAGGTCCCCTGAGCTTTTTGGCAACAAAAAGAATCTTGAGTAAGTCCCTAATCTGACCTTGTCTGAGGGGACATGTTGGATGGCTCCTTTTTCTAGCAGCTTTGAAACTTCTGAAGCTGCATAATCCCTTTGAGTGGGTGGAACATCTGGGATTTTCTTCATTGGAGGGGGATTTGACGAGAAGGGAATGACATATCCTCCGGAAATTATTCGTAGAACCCATTGGTCCTGGGTGATATCCTGCCAGGCCTCTGGGTATAATGAGATTCGACCCTCGACTGGCTCCGGAAACGCACAGTCGGGCCTCCCATCAGAAGCGGCGGTAGGAAGAACCACGAAAGGAATCGCGGTCTCCCGAGTTGCAAGGGCCTCCTCTGCCCCTAGGGCAGAGTCTTCCTGAATAACCACCCCCTCCCCTGCCTCTGGAGGGGGGGCTCACCTTGTGCACCGGGAAAAACCTCTTTGAACCACATTTTGCCACCCCTCTGGGCCTTGGAATAAGGCCTAGAGGGAAGGGAAAAACGGACTCCTACGGCAGACTGTTTTCCCCTCTTGCTCGCACCTAGTGAGAGTGTCTTTCACCTTGGTTTCGAACAAAGAGGAACCATCAAACGGGGAGTCGGTGAATGAAGACTTTAAGGCCTCCGCGAAATGACAAAGGCGCATCCAGGCCTGCCTCCTAAGAGCAACTCCTGAACTTGCTGCCCTACTCGCTCCCTCGGCTGCATAGATCAGCCTCATGGGAGGAGTTTGCAATAGAAATGAGGGTAGACATCTGAGCGTTGACCTTCTGGGCCACCGCCTCAGAAACGTTACCCATGAGAGCATCTCCAAGCTCCTTTAGGAGATCTCTCTGGAGCCGTGTAAAGTGTGACAAGTAATTCAGTGACCGTAAAGTAAAGGTCGCTGAAGAAAACGTACGCTTCCCGTACCGGTCCATAGTCCTAGACTCCTTGTTAGGGGGATGGACGGTGGAAGAAGTCTCAGCTAATTCCTTCTGGGTGGCAGCTGCCAGCACCATGGCATTCCATAGGGACTCCCTTGGATAGAAATTCCTTATCAGGAGGGGCAGACAAAAAATTTATTGGGTCTCCTGGGGACTGGTTCCATAGAGTCAGGGGTTTTCCACAACCTTCGACAAACCAAACCCATAAGCTCGAAGGGTGGAGATACCCAGGAGGTGGAGGGCTGAGCACCAAATGCCTTCAGGAAGACAGACTCCTCTTCGGAGGGGGCTTTGGATGGCCAGTCACCTCTTTACTTCAAAATCTCTAGGATGTCAAGAGAAAGAAACATCCTCAGAGGATGACTTAGGGGACCCCTACGATTCCTCGAGGTCGGTGTCTGACATAAGAGACTCATCCTGGGAATTTATGTGCTTCCTCTTGCACGTTTTCTTTGAGTGCCTCCTCAGGCAAAAACTCTGAGGGGCCCTCAAAAATATGCGGACCACGCGTGGGGGTACCCTGAGGCCTTGGGGCTCTGCTGTCTAGAGATAGATGGCGATCAGCGACCTGCACCGGTGTTGTAGAGGACAGAGTGACTGACCCATATGATGATGCAGACGACCTGGCCAGCTCGCTCCGCATGGCCTCAAAGGCTGGTCCTCCTGGATCCGAAGAACGACCAGACTCCGAAGCAGAGACAGGAGTCAGGCTTCCCCGTGCCGAAGCACTGAGAGGGGGATTAGGAGCCAAGAGGTGTCCCGAAGCCATTCCCTCGGGTCCAACCAATGAATCCAGTGTCCTGAATCCCATGGACGGCGCTGACTGGGTCAGAGCCGATGTCAGAATCGATAAGCCAGGAGGGGCTGTCGAAAAGTACAGTTTTGTACCTACCATAAATGTAGATGTTCAAGTGCTAATACAGCTGCAGTCATAACAGATGGGTTCTCCTGCCGTCAGGCGGGTCCTCGGTCGGCCGAATTCCAAAGTCTAGGTCCGGCGTCGGTTGTCGTCGCTTCTTCCCTGACGTCAGTGCGACAGGGGTATAAAGGAACCAGCCGACACCATTTTCTTCAGTTATTCTTGCCCCAGATGTCAGGTGCCCCCAGAAGGAAGGCAATACATAAATTTGTGTAATAAAGCAATGCAATATAATCAAAATACAGTAGTTGCAAGCAAATACACCATAAATGAATACCCCAATCAGGTTGTATGAGGAGGTGTTAGCCAATAGGCCTGTCCCAAGAGGGGAAGTGGGGAGGGAAACCTGGACTGCAGCTGTATTGGCACTCGAACATCTACATTTATGGTAGGTACAAAACTGTACTATGTTCATCGTGCATAGAGCTGCAGTCATAACAGATGGGTAGAATCCCAAAGCTAAGAAAGGGGTGGTAGGCACTAGGTGGAACTAGGAGGAGCCAGGATGCCCTGCAAGACTGCAGTGGCAAAGCCTGCTCTAGTTTTGGAGTATAATGGTAGGTGGTAGTGCTTGGAGAAGGTATGCACAGAACTCCAAGTGGCTGCTTCCAAAATATCTTTGGTAGGAACTCCTCTGAGGAAAGCTGCAGAGGTAGCTGTGGCCCTTGTGGGGTGAGATCTGATGCCTGTAGGTACAGTTTTGCCATGAAAATAACAGCAAAAGCGCATGCAGTGGGCTATCCATTTTGAGATTGTCTGTTTGGAAATTGGCTTTCCTTGAGCTCCTACAGCATAGGACACAAAGAGCTGTTCTGATTTTCTGAAAGGCTTTGTTCTGTCCAAATAACGCAGCTGTCTGTGGATGTCCAAGGAATATAGTAATCTCTCCCCTTTGTTTTGAGGATTAGGATAAAAGGTAGGTAAGTGTATGGCCTGATTCAAAGCTACCCTGGATACCACTTTAGGCATAAAGGACGGGTTTGTTCGTAAGGAAACACTGTCCTAATGGAAGATGATAAAAGGCTGCACAGCCATGAGAGCTTGTAGTTCTGAAACTCTACGAGCTGAGGTAATAGCCAGAAGGAAAGATGTTTTCCAGGACAAATATTGCAAATCTGATGAGGCAGCTGGCTCAAAGGGAGGCAAGGTCAGTTTTTCCAGAATTAAATTGAGATCCCAAGCAGGTATTGGTTGTTTCCTTGGGGGTCTTAGATTCTTAGCCCCTCTGAGGAACTGTCTTAAGAGAGGGTGAGAGAATAAGGGTGGATCAATGTTGTATTCTGCAGAAATGGCTGAGGCATGGATTTTGATGGAGGAGAATGAAAGTCCACTGCTTAGCAGCTCAGCTAGATACTGTAGTATTTGAGGTAAATTCAGTTTTCCAGGATCCTGGCCCTTTTTCTCATTCCAGACACAAAACAGTTTCCATTTTGCGGAGTAAGCTTTTCTAGTTGACGGCCTTCTGGCCTCCAAAATAACATCCTGCACCTCCTTGGAGAGTAGGGTCTGTTGTGATGCTAAGGAATCTTCCATGCGGTTAGATTGAGTGTTTTTAGCTGGCTGTGAAGAGTTTTGAAGCTGTGCTGAGTCAGGAGAAGAGGCATTAGAGGCAGGGTCCATGGTGGGGAACGCGTCAGGCTCCTCAGGAGTGGGTACCAGTGTTGTCTTGGCCAGTCTGGAGCAATGAGAATCATCTTTGGTTTGTCTGCTCTAGTTTTCAATAGAACTTTGGGCAGCAGAGGTGGGAAGGCATAAACTGTCATTGATGTCCAACTGAAAGAGAGAGCATCCACTCTCCAGGCCTTTGGATGGTAAATCCTTGAGCAGAATTTTGTCAATTGGTGATTTTTGTGGGAGGCAAAGAGATCTATGTCTGGCCTTCCCCATGCTTGGATTATTTCTGTAAAAACTTTTGGATGCAACTTCCATTCGTGTGGATCTGTCATATTTCTGCTTAGGTTGTCTGCCAGCGTGTTTTCCTTGCCTGGCAAGTACTGTGCTTGTAGTTTGATGTGCAAGTCCATGGCCATGTTCCAAAGTGACATGGCCAGTCTGCAAAGGGGGTATGAATGTGTTCCTCCCTGTTTGTTTATGTACCACATAGCTGTGGTGTTGTCCGTTCTTATCAGTAGTTGACCTGGTTGCAGAAGGTCTTTGAAAGCTATAATAGCATTTATTACTGCTAGCATTTCCTTTTGATTGATGTGGAGGTGCTTTTCTTTTTGGGACCATTTGCCCTGAATGCACCGATCTGTCATGTGCACCCCCCAGGCGTAGTCCGAGGCGTCTGTTGTGATGACTTGATTTGCTTGAGGCTTGCTGAATGGAAGACCTGTGTTTGTTTGGCATGCTTGAGCCCACCACAGAAATTCATTTTGTAAACATGGAATTAGTGGTATTATTGTTTCCAAACTGTGGCTGTGTTGAGACCATAGGTTTTTCAGGTACCATTGAAGTTTCCTCATATGCAGCTTTGCACATGGGATTAGTAAGATGCAAGATGCCATGAATCCCAGAGCCTGCAGGATTTTCCTTGCAGTCTGCCTGGTGCAATTTGCTAGTGCTCTGAAGTATTGAGTTAGTAGCCCCTGCTTCTCTGGCATGAGGTAGGCCATCTGGGTGTTTGTGTCAAAGTTGGCACCCAGGAAAATTATCTTCCGAGAGGGTATTAGCCTTGATTTCTTTTTGTTGACTGTGTATCCCAGAGAGTTCAACAATATTATTACATAAGCCAGATGTTTCAGAAGAATGTGCTTGCTGTCCGCTTGGATCAGGCAGTCATCCAAATAGGGGTATATTTGTATCCCTTGAAGTCTGCAGTAGGCAATTACTGATGCCAGGCATTTCGTGAATACTCTGGGCGCAGTAGATAAGCCAAAGGGCAATGCAGAGAATTGATAATGGGTTGAACCTCAAGAAATCTGAGGTATCTTCTGCAATTTTGTCCGATTGGGACATGCAGGTATGCCTCCTTGAGGTCCAATGTTACCAGCCAAGACTCCTTGCCCAGCATAAAAAGAAGCTGCTGTAGAGTGAGCATCTTGAATTTTGGTATGATTAGAAATGTGTTTAGGATGGATAGGTCATGTGTTTAGGATGGATAGGTCCAAAATAGGTCTCCAATCTTTTCCCTTCCTTGGTACCAGGAATAGTCTGGAAAAAAAACCTTGACCTTGTTCGTGCGTAGGTACCTCTTGAATAGCTTTCATGTCTATGAGATCTGTAATTTGCCTTTGTGCCTCTGCCCTTTGATTGTGTGGCAGGTTTGGCATGCCTCTCATTTTTGGAAGGGTGTGAAAATGGAATCTGTAGCCTCTGTTTATAATGTCCAAGATCCATTTGTCATTTGTGACAATATGCCAATTTTTTGAAAATAATGCCAGTTTTCCTCCTAAGGGGGCTGCCATTTGAGTCTTGCTTGGCATGCAAAGGGGAAAGTCATTGGGCTTGCTTTCTGAATGATTGCGAGTTATCCTCACCACCTCTTTGTGTAGGAGCTTGCCATTGTCTGCCTCTAAATGATCCTTGGGATTGTCCTCTGCCCCTCGGGCGCCTGTATCTACCTCTTTGGGGTCTGTCCGTGGCTAGAAAGGACCAATTTTTGGAAGGCCAATTTCTACTAAAACTTGGGGGTTGTACCTGTAGAAAATCTTTCACAGTTTGCACTGATTTAGCCTTTTCCTCCATTTTCCTCAATACCCCCTCAGCATTAGCACCAAATAATACATCCTTTTGTAGAGGGGCATCTAGTAATTTAGCTTTGACATGATCAGGCAAGGTTTGTTCCTTGAGCCAGGCATGTCTACGTATGACTGATCCTGTAACAGCAGCTCTACATGAGGCCTCTAGAGCATCAAAACCACATTGTAAGGTATGCTTACCCACTTGTTCTGCACTATGCATCAAATCCTGCAACTCCTTCAAGTCTGGTTGTTCAGGTTGTGACATTTTACTTTTCAAGTGTGATGACAAAAACTGTTGGTATTTTAGCATATGGAACTGACAGTTTAAGGCCCTCATGGTTAAGGTAGCCGAGGTATATACCTTTTTACTCCACCTTTCTAAGGATCTGGAATCTCTCTCGGAAGGTAATGGATTTTTAGCAGTGGAGGCCTTAATTCCCTTGGGGCCCCTGTGAGATGGATTCTGGGTCAGCAGCATGGCTTTTGTATAGAAATTGGTGCGAGTCAGGAACCCTGTAGTACCTGTCAGGCTTGACTGGGGCTGGAGGCAAAGAATCCGGGTTAAGGCAGGCCTCCGAGTAAACATCATCTAGGATGTCCAAGACAGGAGGTATAGCCAGAGGCCTGTGCTGAGGTAGCAAGAGAAATTCCCTAAGCCTTTTCTTGGAATCTGAATAACCTTGGCCTTCCCAGTGGAAGTGTTCCCTTAAGGTAAGCAAAGTTTCCTCAAATGAGTAATCCTCTGGGGGGGGGGATACAGAAGGAATGGACTCCTCTGCATCAGAGTCTTCAAAAGGGGAGTAAGAATGTTCCTGATCATCAGAGTGCTCTGAAATAATGGAGCCCTGATCAGAGGAGGGGGATTATTCCTCCACTCTGGGCCTTTTGTCCGGGGGGGGGGTGAGTTGAGAACCCCTGATAAGAGTAATTAAATCCTCAGCCATCTTAAGCATCTGTTTTTTAGGCATGGGGCCTGGAGATGGGCCCTGTGTAGCTTGTCTCTTAGGATGCATGGCTGCTTTAGACTTAGAGAAAGCCTTGATGGAAAAAGAAGAGGAAGGTTTGAAGACACCTTGAGTGGAGGTAGACCTGTCCACATTTTGAGGTTCAATGCCAAGAGTGGCTTCGGTATCTGAGGTCACAGAAGACACCGCCAGTGAAGTGTCGTCGGTAGTCAGGGGCTGTGTAGGCGCCTCGCTGAGAACCGGACCACGTGTAGTCGGCTTTGGCGTGGTGTCGGTAGAGACCGCAGACCTCGTGTGTCGGTCCTTATCTTTGCGTTTTTTGGACAAAACTGGAGTTGGGGTATCCGACATAATATAGTTAAATGTTTTAACAAAATAATGCTGAGCGAACTCCGCCCAACGCTTAATGGTGCGTTTGTTGAATGTAGCACAAAAGCGACAGACCGAGACGTCGTGGTCTGGGCCTAAACAAGGTATACAGAGGGAATGGAAATCCTTATGCGGTATTTGCTTCTCACATGAAATACAATTATTAACTTTGTCTGACATCGGTCTGAGGCAAGAAAAGTTTCCCCAACGGGGTACCTAGCTTTTAAGAAGACTTCGGTTTCAAAATTTTCGTAATTTCAGGAGCTGGCCGACCGGCACTTGCAAACTGCTTCTGCTTCGGGCACCGCGCGGCAAGAAAGACTGGAGAAAATGGCATCGGCTGGTTCCTTTATACCCCTGTCCCACTGACTTCAGGGAAGAAGCGACAACAACCAACGCCAGACCTAGACTTTGGAATTCAGCCGACCGAGGACCCGCCTGACGGCAGGAGAACCCATCTGTTATCACTGCAGCTGTATGCACAATGAACATCTGACCTAGGGACATCACACGGAGCCGAGCACACCGGCTGTGAAAGCGGAGATGTGCTCGGAGGTGGAAGTATCGATGCAGGTTGAGGGACCACCTCCGGAGCTGACTGGGTCGGAGCAGAGAACAATTTAGCCAGTACCGGTGACTGAAGAAGTCTCTGCACCACTCTATCGACATCCACATCCGATAAGGTCCTGGAAGATTTGGAGGATAGGGAAGGAGATCGAGACCTCCTCTTTGAAGACCTGCGAGGAGGAGATACCAGCCTAATGCTAGGCGACCGGCTCCGAACAGGCTCTAAGAAAACTGGAGCCGAAACAGGTTCCATAACCACTGACACTTCCTGCAGCCCCGAGGACAATGAAGCAGAGGATGTAGAAGACTTTTTCTTCAGCAGCTCCGAGGATACTGATGGAGCCGGGGATGGCTTTTTTGCCTTGGAAGATTTTGCCTTAGAGCTGGAAGCACTCTCCAGACCCTCATCGAAGGAGGGTTTCAGAAGTCCCTTCAAAATCAATTTGTTCTTCCTTTCCTGAAGAACACGCGGGCTAAAGGCATGACAAAAACTACATGATTCCTGGAGATGAATCGCTCCCAGACAGTACACACAGAGTGTCCATCAGTGATGGACATCTTAAAACTGCACTTGGAGCACTTCTTGAAGCCCGAGGGCTTATGCTCCTTAGTATCTTTGGACAGTTACCACAACCAGCAAGTAACTAACTCAAAATTAGACCAACAGTCAAACAGCCACAAGTGTGGGATTAAGCCAGACAGACCACCACAAAGACCTTGAACTCAAACGATCCTTAGACACAAATACAAGGGGGAGGACTAATTCCTCTAATTTAAATGGTTTTAGTCCAAGGGAAGGATTTAGCACACAACGAAAGCAAGGGGACAGATTAGGTCCTCTAACTAAAACAGGCCTAGCCTGTTAACAGCTAGTGGGATACCACAGAATACGCTATAAAATAACACACAACTTTTCCACAATACAGTCAAGAACACACACAATAGCTATTAAAATAGCTTTTTTTTTGCAAAAAACTTCTCTGATATAAGAAAAAAAGGGTACTTCGCCACAGCCAAGAGTGAGACCACGTCAGAGCTACAGGAGCGGCAAATGAGATCCGGGGATAGAGAGCAGTGCAGCATGGGATACCATCTTAGCCCAGCCAATAGAAATACTTTGAGCTAAAAAGTACGGCCGAGTCGGAGCAGACATTCAGCTCTGAACCCAAGAATGTAGGCGAGATCAGACTATATAAAGTACAGTTTTGTACCTACCATAAATGTAGATGTCCGAGAGGTATGCATCTGCAGTCCTAACAAATGGGGTTGTCCTGGCCTCAGGCAGCCCTTCGGTCGGCTGGATTCCAAAGTCTGGGTCTGGCCTCGGCTGGTGTCGCACTTCACCCGACGTCATAGCTGCAGTTCTTCGGGTATAAAGGCATCAGCCGACGCCATTTTCCTCAGTGTTTCTTGCCCCAGATGCCCTCTAGGAAGGCTAAATTTGGATAAATGCAAATGTTTCCAAACAGAGAGCAAATAGAAATAAACATGTATGTACATATATACCAACAAATACACCATAATAGATTCCCCCAGCTAGCTACAAGATGGGCAAATACCCTAGGAGTACCACAGAGTGGAAGGAGGGTGGGTAATCCTGACTGCAGATGCATACCTCTCGGACATCTACATTTATGGTAGGTACAAAACTGTACTATGTCCTTCAAGGATGCATCTGCAGTCCTAACAAATGGGTAGAATACCATATCCAAACTGGGGGAGGAGGCCCTAACAAGATTATGGTGTAGTTAAGATCCCTTGCAACACAGCAGTGGCAAAGCCTGCTCGGGATCTGGAGTATAAGGGTAGATTATAATGCTTGGCAAATGTATGCACGGAGCTCCAAGTAGCAGCCTCTAAAATGTCTTTTGTAGCCACTCGTAAAAAGCTGTAGTAGTGGCTGTAGCCCTTGTGGAGTGAGGTCTGATATTTTCTGGAGTTGCCTTTCCATGATAAGAATAACAAAATCTGATGCAATTTCCTATCCATTTAGATATTGTCCGTTTTGAAATTGCTTTTCCTTCCATTCCTGTGGGATATGCTACCAGAAGCTGGTCAGTTTTTATATTGTTGTTGGTTCTGTCCAGGTAGTAGCGCAATTGTCTATGCACATCCAAGGTATGCAGCAGTCTTTCTCCCCTGTTCTGTGGGTTGGGGAAGAATGTAGGTAGGTGGATTGCTTGGTTTAAAGATACCCTGGAGACCACCTTTGGCATAAAGGTAGGATTAGTTCTCATGGACACTCTATCCTGATGGAAGATAAGGAAGGGTTGCACTGCCATTAATGCCTGCAGTTCAGAAACCCTTCTTGCTGAAGTGATTGCAAGCAGGAAAGCAGTTTTCCATGATAAGTACTGCAATTCTGCTGTTGCTGCTGGTTCAAAAGGGGGAAGTGTCAACTTTTCTAGCACAAAGTTCAAGTCCCATGTAGGCAATGGTGGTTTCCTTGGTGGCTTTACATTTTTGATTCCTCTCAGAAACTGCCTGAGTAGAGGATGAGAGAAGACTGGAGGATCCATGTTGTATTCTGCTGAAATAGCTGACGCATGAATCTTAATGGAAGAGTAAGACAGGCCGTTGTGGAAAAGCTCTGCTAAGTATTCCAGGATGTTCGCTATGTTTACCAGTGCTACATTTTGCCCTTTTGCTGCACTCCAAAAGAGAAATCTTTTCCATTTTGCTGAATAAGTTTTTCTTGTTGAGGGTCTGCGAGCTTCCAAGATAATGTCTTTAACCCTTTGAGATAAATCTGGGTTATTTTGTCTTATGCAATGCTCCAAGCAGCTAGCCGCAGTGTTTTCAGGTTCGGATGCAGGGTTTTGAAGTTGTTCTGTGTTAGCATTAAAGGAACCAGGGGTAGAGGCCATGCGAGTTCCCGAGACATACTCCTCAGTAGTGGGTACCAGTGCTGTCTCGGCCAGTCTGGAGCTATCAGGATGATCCTTGGGTGGTCTTCTTTGATCTTCAATAGCACCTTGTGCATCAAAGGAAGAGGTGGGAATGCATATGCTGTCAGGTTCTTCCAACTGAAAGATAGGGCGTCCACCTTCCAAGCAAGTGGGTGGTATGTCCTTGTGCAGAATTTTTTCAATTGGTGATTGTGTGGGGATGCGAATAAGTCTATTTCTGGTAGTCCCCATTTCCTTGTGATGGATTTGAAGATGTCTGGATGCAGCATCCATTCGTGGGCATCCGTGGTAGTCCTGCTTAAGATGTCTGCTAGTGTGTTTTCTTTTCCTGGCACAAATATTGCCTTGAGCTGTATGTTTAGGCTTAGGGCCACATTCCAGAGATCCATTGCCATCCGGCATAGAGGATATGAATGTGTGCCTCCCTGTTTGTTGATATACCACATAACTGTGGTGTTGTCCGTCTTTATCAGCAAGTGTCCCTGTTGGAGAAACGGTCTGAATGCTTGAAGTGCCAGTTTTACTGCCAGCATCTCTTTTTGGTTTATGTGTAGGTTTAGCTGGTCTTGAGTCCATAAGCCTTGTATGCAGTTGTCCAGCATGTGCGCGCCCCAACCGAGGTCCAAGGCGTCTGTGGTGATAGTCTGGCTTGGTTGAGGGCTGTGGAAGGGCAGTCCTTTGTTCAACTGACAGGCCTGAGCCCATCGGAATTCTTGCTTCAGGCATGGAATTATTGGAATTTGGGTTTCTAGGCTGTGCTTGTGCTGAGACCATAAATTCCTGAGGTACCATTGCAACTTCCTCATATGCAGTCTGGCATGTGGGATCAATATTATGCAGGATGCCATGTAACCCAGGGCTTGCAGGACTTTCCTTGCTGTGAGCTGGTTCTGCGTTGTTAATGCCATGAAGTAGAGTGGAAGGTTATTTTGTTTTTCTGCTGTGAGGGATGCCATTTGATTTGATGTGTCCAGTTCTGCACCCAAGAAGGTTATCCTTTGGGATGGCAACAGCCTTGACTTTTTTATATTGACTGTGTATCCCAAGGCTTGCAGTAGATGAATGACTCTTTTCAAGTCTTTTGTTAATTTGTTTTTGTTGTCCGCTTGTAACAGGCAATCGTCCAGGTAAGGGTAAATTTGAATTCCCTGAAGCCTGCAATGAGCAATTACTGATGCCAGGCATTTCGTGAATACTCTGGGCACAGTAGATAAGCCAAAAGGCAATGCTGAGAATTGATAATGCTCTGATCCTGCAAGAAATCTGAGGTATCTTCTGCAAATTGGTCGTATGGGGAAGGCCAGTTCCTACTAAACCTTGGAGGCTGGACCTGTAAGAAATCCTTGACTGTCTGGACAGATTTTGCTTTCTCTTCCACCTTCTTCAGCACTTGTTGTGCAGGAGAACCAAACAAATTGTGTTTATCCATGGGAGCATCTAGGTGCTTTGATTTTACATGGTCTGGTAAGGACTGCTCTTTTAACCATGCATGCCTTCTGATCACTGTACCAGTCATAGCTGATCTAAAGGAGGCTTCCAGTGCATCATAGCCGCATTTTAAGGAATGATTACTGACCTGCTGTATGTTATGTACCATTTCCTGAAGTGACTTCCTGTCTAAAGGTTCAGGTGAGGACAGCTTTTTAGATAACTGATCTAACAAATTCCTGATACTGAATCATGTGGAATTGACAGTTTAAGGCCCTAGCCGAAAGAGTAGCAGAAGTATATACTTTTTTACCCCATCTCTCCAAGGCCCTAGATTCCCTTTCAGAGGGGAGTGGGTTTTTGGCAGAGGTAGCTGCTACAGCCTTGGGTCCCTGTGAAATAGTTTCGGGATCTGCAAAATGAGCCTTATACAAATGATTGTGTGTGTCCGGAACCCTGTAGTATCTGTCGGGCTTAGCAGGGGCCGGAAGGAGTGAATCAGGAGCAGTACAAGCATCATTAAATGCATCATCCACAACTGTAAGTACTGGAGGAATGGCTAAAGGCCTATGCTGTGGCAAATGCAAAAAAGTCCTAAGCCTTTTCCTAGAGTCTGAGAAATCCTGGCCCTGCCATTGAAATTGTTCCCTCATAGCATGCAAGGTTTCCCCAAAAGAAAATTCCTCAGGAGGAGAGGCAGAAGGAATGGAGTCCTCTGCATCAGAGTCCTCATATGGAGAATAAGGGCCCTCAGGGGGGTTTGTATTTTCTGATTCATCTGAGGAGTAATCAGTAGAAACTGGCTCAGGGGGTTCTGCTCTAGGTCTCTTCTCTGGAGGGGGTTGAGAGGCCCTGTCAGGGTGAGACTGGGATCCCCTGATCAAAGAAATGAGATCCTCTGCTAGACTAAGCATTTGAGTACTAGAGCTAGGCCTGTGAGAGGGGGCTTTAGTAGGCACGGCCTTGGAAGATTTAGCTGCTTTAGCCCTGGCAAAGGCCTTAATTGACATGGATGCAGGGGGCCTAGCAGCTCCACGTGCAGGAGTAGATACATCAAGGGGAATAGTATCTGATAAATCCTGAGAAACTGTAAGAGCAGGTGGAATTTCAGTGGCAGATTCAGCCATGCTGGGAGAGGCCTCGGAAGTAGGAGGCATGCTTTCGGCCGAAGGAAGAACCGCAGACTCAGTTTCAGCCGAAACCGAGACACTCGCGGTTGGCTTAACCGTGGTTTCGGCCGAAACCGCGGACTGCGAGTGTCGGTCCTTTTCCTTACGCTTTTTAGCTAAGTGTGAAGTCGGAGTCTCCAACGGCATGATATAAGCAAAAGTGGAGCCGAAAAACTCCTCTGCAAACTCCGACCGACGTCTAAGCGTCCGTCGGTTGAAGGAAGCACAGGCTAAACAAGCTGCTACGTCGTGGTCTGGGCCTAAACAAGGTAGGCAGTAAGAGTGGAAGTCTTTATGAGGTATTTGTTTCCCACAAGTTAAACAGTTATTCACTTTTTCTGACATCGGCTGAGGCAAGAAAGAGTCCCCAACGGGGTACTTAGCTTTTTAGAAGTCTTCGGTAGTAGTAATCTCTGGATCTGACCGACCGGCACTTGCGAACAGCTTCTGCTTCGGGTGCCACGCGGCAAAAAAGACTGGGGAAAATGGCGTCGGCTGATGCCTTTATACCCGAAGAACTGCAGCTATGATGTCGGGTGAAGTGCGACACCAGCCGAGGCCAGACCCAGACTTTGGAATCCGGCTGACCGAAGGGCTGCCTGAGGCCAGGACAACCCCATTTGTTAGGACTGCAGATGCATCCTTGAAGGACATCAGCCATGATTATAAAGTGTTTATGTATATAACGGCTAAAAGAATGGCAAAAATAATGCCAACATTGACGGATATGGATCAATGTAATTTTGTGGAGGGAGGCAAACATTTCACAGCATGTACAGAACATTGACGATCCAGAGGGAAACATAACTTAAGAAAATACCACTGTTGTTGGCGAGTCTTGTTGCAGAGGAAGTATTTAGCAGACTAAGCTAGTTTTATGAGGAGGGCAATGGAAGCATTTGCATTCTCTGAAAATAATATAAGTTTAATTGGGAGGATATAGGAGGGACTGGAGGCAAAAATTAAAGTGGGTGGATTCCTCTGATAATTTCTGTTTGAGCAGAGGTACCAGGCAGAGGTGTCTTCTTTCCCCTTTGTTACTTTCATTAGATTTAGAACCAATGGCAAAGAAAATAAGGGACTCAAATTCAAGGATATAACTGGTATGGTAGTCAAGAAAAGCTAGCTCTACTTGCAGATGATATTTTATACCTGATAAAACCAGAAGAGGACATTTCATTGTTGTGGTACATTCTGAAGCGGTTTCAGATCTTTTCAGGATACAAAGTTAATGAAGCTAAAACAAAGGCAATATCTGTAAATTATGCACCCACACAAAAATTGATTCTACAATATCCATATTTATGGCGACAAGATAAATGATGTACTTAGGAGTATGAATTAAAAAGGATTCTGATGTGGCAGCTAAGGATATGTGGGAAAAGACTGAACAAAATACAATACAAAAGTTGAGAATCGGGAAGCTCTGTTACATGGATATGGACAGCAAGATACAAGCAGTTAAAATTATTTTAGTCTCTAGTTTTATACACAAGTCAGGCATATTTTTATCAACCAGAGGAGACGCTGTGGATAGCAATTAATAAAGAACTGAAGGAGTTTATCTTGGAGGGGAAGACAGCAAGAGTCAAGTGGGATAATCTGATTCTTCCAACACAACAAGGTGGCTTTGGATTACCCAATTTGAAGGGGTATTTCACAGCTACACAGTTGAGGCCATCATACATAGCACAAGCAGAAACCTACAATTCAAAGTGGAAAAGAATGATTATGAAATAGAGGGGAAGCTCAAGAAACAAGGACAGACTGGGATTTTAGATGCACATGCTTAAGGAAAACAGAAATTATACAGAATATTGTATTCATAAAGTAGCAGAAAGTGTTCCAAGAAAGTGTAGCTGTGTACACTTGCCATAAATGTAGATGTTAGAGTGTATTCACTGTTGCAGTCATTACACTTGGGTTGTCTGCTTGCAGTAGCCCTCAGGTCAGCCTGATTAACAAAGTCTTGGGTCCTACGTCGGTTGCAGTCTCTTCTGTGATGTCAGGACATCAGGAGTATAAAACATGCAGCCAATGTCATTACGTCAGTTTTTCTTGCCCCAGATGTCAGGTGCCCCCCTAATGAGAAGCAATTAAATCTTTAAATATACAAGGTTATACCTCCAGCAAAAAAGCAAATACACCAAAAAGCTTTTAAGCATTAAAAAGGAGAGAAAAGAGATATAGCCAAAAGTCAGGGGGCTGGAGGGAGGGTAACCAGGACTGCAACAGTGAATACACTCCAACATCTACATTTATGGTAAGTGTACACAACTGTACTATGTTCTTAGTGTTTCACTGTTACAGTCATTACATTTGGGTAGATTCCCAAAGCTAAGAATGGGAGGAGGAATTTAGATAGCAATAGGACCAGCTATAAAGCCCTGCAAAACTGCAGTGGCAAAGCCAGCTCTGGATTTACAGAAAAATTGGCAAATGATGATGCTTGTTGAAAGTATGTATAGAATTCCAGGTAGCAGCTTCTAGGAAGTCCCTGGTAGGTACACCTCTGAGAAAGGCTGTAGAGGTAGATGCAGCCCTGGTTGAGTGAGGTCTGATCGCCTATGGGATAGGTTTTCCATGGTGCTTATACTAGTAATTAATGCAATGGCTTATCCATTTGGAGATGGTTTGCTTTGAAATAGCCTTCCCCTCTGTCCCTGCAGCAAATGCCACCAGCAGTTTTTCAGATTTCCTTTGAGGTTTAGTCCTGTCCAAGTAGAATCTAAGTTGTCTGTGCACATCCAAGGAGTGCAGTATCCATTCCCCTTTGCTCTGTGAATTAGGAAAGAAGGTTGACAAATGAATAGACTGATAAAAGGCCACACTGGATACCACCTTCGGCATGAATGAGGGATTGGTCCTGAGGGACCCCCTGTCTGCATGTAAGATGACAGGCTCCTCTGCCATAAGGACCTGTAATTCAGACACCCTTCTTGCTGAAGTGATGGCTAAAAGGAAAGCTGTTTTCCAAGAAAGGAATTTTAAATCTGCAGTAGCAGCTGGCTCGAAAGGAGGAAGGTTGAGTTTCTTCCAATGCAAAGTTAAAGTCCCAGGCTGAAGTTGGAGCTCTCCTGGGTGGTCTTAAATTTTTGGCACCTCTGAAGAACTGCTTGAGCAGTGGATGAGAGAAGAGGGGAGGTTCTGTGTTATAATGAGCTGAAATGACTTGGGCGTGAATTTTTATTGAGGGAAAAAGACAGGCCCTTGTGAAGCATCTCAGTTAAGTATTGTAAAATATGAGGTAAATTGGGAACTGCTGTGCTCATCCCTTGAGACTGGTTCCAGGCAAAGAATCTTTTCCATTTTTCAGCTTAAGATTTTCTAGTACTAGGCCTCCTTGCCTCTAAAATTACATCCATCACTGATTTACTGAGGGATGGTAAAGTAGAACTTGGGTAATTAGCCAGGCTGCTAGGTTCAGTGTTTGAAGCTGAGGGTGCAGAATCTGATTCTCCTGCTGAGACAGCAGGGTAGGAGTCGGAGGCAGGTGCCATGGGGCCAACAGTGACACACTACACAGGAGAAGGTACCAGTGTTGGCGTGGTCAGTCTGGTGCAATCAAAATCATCCTTGGTTTGTCTTGCTGATCTTTAGTAGTACTTTGGAGAGGCAAAGGAGGACAGGCATAAACTGATAGTTTTTTTCCCAGCTGAAGGACAGAGCATCCACCTTCCAAGCTTGTCTGTGGGGAGCCCTTGTGCAAATTTTTCCAACGGATAGTTCTGGGTGGGGAGGCAAACCGGTCTATATCTGGGCTCCCCCAATTGCTTGTCAACATGTTGAAAATCCTTGGTTCCAGTTTCCATTCGTGTGCATCCATGACGTTTCTGCTTAGTCCATCTGCCAGTGTATTTAGTTTTCCTGGCAGGAATTGAGCCTGTAGATGCACTTGGTAGCTCAAGTCTGTGTTCCACAATGCCATGGCTAGTCTGCAGAGGGGGTAAGAATGTGTACCCCACTGCTTATGTACCACATAATAGTGGTGTTGTCCGTCTTTACCATTAATTGTCCTGGAAGAATGTGGTCCTTGAAGGCTGTCCGAGCATTCTGTACAGCTAACATTTCTTTATGAGTGATGTAAAGGTGCATTTGAATTGGGTTCCATTTGCCCTGAATGCACTTCGCTGCCAGGTGCGCCCCATGCATAGTCTGATGTGTCTGTTAGGGTTTGGGTGGTAGGAGGTAGTGTGAATGGTAGTCCCTTGTTTTGGTGGCAGGCCTTTGCCCATCAGAGGAATTCTAGGCGTAGGCAAGGAATGATAGGAATCATTGCTTCTAGATCCTGAGAATGTTTACACCATAGGCTTTTTAGTTACCATTGCAGTTTCCTCATATGCAGTCTTGCATATGGAATTAGAAGAATGCAGGAGGCCATGAACCCCAAGGCTTGTAGTATTTATCTTGCAGATAGCAGGGTTTTTTTTGACCACTTGTTTGAAGTAGGTTGTCAAGTGAATTTGTTTTTCTGGCGTGAGGCAAGCCATCTGGGAAGTTGTATTTAAGCTTGCTCCCAGGAATATAATTTGTTGACAGGGTACCAGGTGTGATTTTATTTCGTTTGTGGTGTACCCCAGACAAGTTAGCACCCTTTGTACAAAAGCCAAATGATTCAAAGGTATGTCCTGGTTTTCTGCCTGAATTAGACAATCGTCCAGGTATGGGTATATTTGAATATTTATTTGCCTGCAGAATGCAATGACTGGAGCTAGGCACTTTGTGAATACCCTGGGCGCAGTAGATAAGCCAAAGGACAGTACGTGTAGCCTGCTTTGAAGTGTAGGTAATCTTCTGCAAGATTCCCCAATTGGGGTGTGCAAGTATGCTTCCTTTAAATCTAATGTTGTCAACCAGGCATCTTTGCTTAGCATAGGAAGCAACTGGTGAAGTGTCAGCATCTTGATTTTTGGAATCACAAAAAAGGTGTTTAGAGAAGAAAGGTCCAGGATAGGATGCCATGAATTGCCTTTTCTGGGTACCAGGAAATATCTCGAGTAGAAACCTTGTCCGTTTTCCTCTCCTGGTATCAATTGAATAGCCCCTATGCTTAAGAGAGAGAGTACTTGCTTTTGGGCTTCTGCCCACTATTTTGGAGGTAGAGCCGGCCAACCGCTTGGAGTTGGTAATGTGTGGAAGTGAAATCTGTATCCTTGGGACACTATATTTAAAACCCATTTGTCCTGGGCAATGAGTCCCCAAGATTTTGCATGAAGTGCAATCTTTCCCCCCAAAAGGGCAGTCAGTTGAGAAGTGCTTGGAAGTTTTAAAAAAATAAGTCATTGAGACAGTTTGCCATAGAGGGGAGTTTTATTACTCCCAGACTTGGAAGTGGAGGCCCTCCACTGCTTAGTCCTGTGCGTCCCCTGGGACTGAAGTCTGTGTGCTCTGCTGGATCTGGGTTCGGACTGAAGGTCTGGAAGAGGCAGGAAAGGACCAATTCTTAGAAGGCCAAAGCCTACGAAATCTTGGAGGCTGTACTTGTAAAAAAATCTTTTAACAATCTGCATAGATTTAGCTTTTTCCTCCATCTTTTTAAGAACTACTACTGCCTTGTTGCCAAACAGGCAGTCCTGATTTAAGGGAACATCCAGTAATTTTGCTTTAGCATGATCTGGCAAGGATTGCTCCTTAAGCCAAGCATGCCTTTTAAATACAGACCCAGTTGCCTCTAGTGAATTAAAACCACATTGCAACGTATGTTTACCAACTTGTTCAGCAGAATGCATTAAATCCTGTAAATCCTTATTTTCAGCACAAACAGGAATCAACATAATTTTCTGTTTAAGCAATATAATATTATGCCCTAATGACCAAAGTTGCATAAGTGTATACCTTCTTACTCCATCTATCCAGTGCCATGGAGTCTCTATCAGAGGGGGTAGGATTTTTGGCAGTAGTAGCTTTAATGCCCTTGGGTCCCTGTGAAACTGTTTCAGAATCCGCAGTAGGATTTTTGTAAAGGAACCTGCGAGAGTCAGGAACCTTGCAATATCTATCAGGTTTTCTAGAAGCAGGAGGTAAAGAGTCAGGGGCCATGCTAGATTCCGAAAAGGCATCAACAATGTCCAGTACAGGAGGTATAGCTAAAGGCCTGTGCTGGGGCAGGAGTAAGAAATCCCCAAGCCTCTTTTTAGAATCAGAGAAATCTTGACTTTCCGAACGAAAATGCTCCCTGAGAGTATGTAAGGTTTCACCAAAAGAGAGATCCTCTGGGGGGAAGCAGAGGGAATAGAGTCCTCAGCATCAGAATCCTCATAGGTAGAGAAGGGTAAATCCCGGTCATCAGAGGAAACAGAAATTTCAGAATCCTAATCAGAAGTATCATACACAAACTCCGTCCTAGGTCTCTTAGAGGAGGAAGGTTGGCTTCCCCCGATTAAAGTAATAAGGTCTTCAGCCATTCTTATAATTTGTTTTTTTAGGCATAGGGGCCTGACCATGTGCTCTGGGCATCAGTTTTCTAGGCACGGTTCAAGTTTTAAGTGTTGGAAGATGGCGCCGGTTTAATATACAAGTCAGTAGACCTGAATACACCCTCAGAAGCCAGTGCCTGCACAGCGGCTCCGGACCCATCCAAGATAGAGACATCCGCAGGTTCCACAGTTTAAGCATCTCGCAGCATACCGGACTCCAAATGGGTCTCAGTAGAGGCCTGCGAATCTGAACTAGCGGGTATCAGGGGCTGCGAAAGCACCTCACAACTGGGCAGCCTGTCTCTGTCTTTATCTTTGCATTTTTTTTCAGAATGTCAGTAGTCGGATGGCTTACCGAAGACATATCAGGATAATTGAACCGAACACCAAAATATTTAGAGACGCAAATATACAGATGACTGATAGTTTGTAGTTTAAATAAGGCACAAAACAGACAGCGAGGTACATCGTGGTCAGGGCCTAGACAAGGAATACAGTATGAATTAAAATCTTTAGGAGGTATTTGCTTTCCACAAGAAATGCAATTATTTACTTTTACTGACATCGGATTAGAGCAAGAAAAAGTTTCCCAAACTGGGTACTTAGCTTTTAGTTGAAGACTTCGGTTCTGAAACTCGAAAACGAAAATTTCAGGAGTCGGCCGACCGGCACTTGCGAACTGCTTCTGCTTCGGGCATCGCTCGGCAAGAAAGGCTGATGTAATGACGTCGGCTGCATGTTTTATACTCCTGACGACACGGAAGATGAGACAGCAACCGACATAGGACCAAATACTTTGTTAAATCAGGCCGACTGAGGGCTACTGCAAGCAGATAACCCAAATATATGATGACTGCAACAGTGAAACACAAAGAACATCTAATTCAACATGGGACTGGAGAAAGGAGATTCTGCCAATAGGGATGACTGGAATTAGGGATAGAGACAAAAGGCAAGAGGGGGCTGGAATTTATTGGAGAAAACTGGCAAAAGAACAAAGGTATTAGGAGCAAATAATTAGAATGGGAAAGGTAACAGAATGGGAAGAGGCCAATAATTTATTTGGACTGCAGGCTAGAGACTGCCTTCTTCATCAAGGATTGGTATCACAGCATAGGTAAAGAGAAATAAATAGTGGGATCATAAGCGAAAGACCAGCATTGGGAGAGTTTTTAGCAGAATCTAGAACAGAAGCTGCAGTTAAAGAAATAATTAGTACAACATATACAATATTGCAGGACAACTATAAGAATCAGACAAGGTTAGAAAGGAGAATTGCCTAAACATACGAACGCCTTGCAGTGGTTGAAAAAAATGCAATTAGAAAATGGAAATTAAAGATTTTTAAAAAAGGCAGCATTTGAATGAACTATGTAATATTTGATGACAACTGTAATACATTATAGTGATGTATAATGTTTGTAACTAAAATGTCAATATGGTTTGTTTTCATTTATATAAATGTTATGATTGCCTATGTCAAGTGATAATTTAATACAAGATATTTCTTGCTAAAAAAAAAAACACACACACTAGGAACAAAAACTTGTCAAAAAATGTTAGCAACTTAAAAAAAAAACAAAAAACTAGTGACAATGTTCAAAAGATCAGTATAGCAAATAACTGAGCACTCAATCTCTTACAAACTGAAGTACAAGAGAAATGGCAAGATAATGCAACAATGCAATAAACTGATGCATACCAAGTAAACTGGACCTCAGATAACACATACATGTGTGATCTTTGTTTAGTATTTATATAAAGGATCACACAGTGATTTGATTTTAACAAGTAATTTGCAGTTTAAACTGTAAATCATGAAAACAGTCCATTTGCCTGCACAGCTACATACAACATTCTATAAACTGTGGATGACCAACATGGCTTAAAAATGATGGAAGGCTGTCATACTCCTAATAGAGAGGAAAGCAAGCAAGAGAAAGTACAGTTTTGTACCTACCATAAATGTAGATGTCCGAACTGGATAGCATCTGCAGTCATAACAAATGGGTTGTCCTGTCGTCAGGCAGCCCTTCGGTCGGCCGGATTCCAAAGTCTGGGTCCGGCTTCGGCTGATGTCGCACTTCACCCGACGTCATCTCTGCTGGTCTTCGGGTATAAAGGCATCAGCCAACGCCATTTTCCTCAGTGTTTCTTGCCCCAGATGCCAATTGCCCTCTTGGAAAGCTAAATTTTGGATAAATGCCAATGTTTCCAAAATAGTAGAAGGCAAACACAAAAAATAAACATGTATGTACATATATACAAACAAATACACCATAAGAGACTCCCCCCCCAGCTAGCTATTAGGAGGGTAAATACCCTAGGAGTACCACAGAGAGGAAGGAGGGAGGGTAATCCTGACTGCAGATGCTATCCAGTTCGGACATCTACATTTATGGTAGGTACAAAACTGTACTATGTCCTTCATGGATGCATCTGCAGTCATAACAAATGGGTAGAATACCATAGCCAAACTAGCGGAGGAGGAATAATAATTATGGTGTAGTCAGGATCCCTTGCAGTACAGCAGTGGCAAACCCTGCTCGGGATCTAGAATATAGAGGTAAATTATAATGCTTGGCAAATGTATGCACGGAGGTCCAAGTAGCCGCCTCAATAATGTCCTTGGTTGCCACTCCTCTTAAGAAAGCTGCGGTAGTGGCTGTAGCCCTTGTAGAATGAGGTCTTATGTTCTGTGGAATTGGTTTTCCATGGTAGGAGTAACAGAATCTTATGCAATTTCCTATCCATTTGGAGAGTGTCTGTTTGGAAATTGCTTTTCCTTCCCTTCCTGTTGCATAGGCTACAAAGAGCTGGTCAGTTTTTCTGTTACCTTTGGTTCTGTCCAGGTAGTAGCGTAACTGTCTATGTACATCCAAGGTATGCATTATTCTTTCACCTCTGTTTTGTGGATTGGGAAAGAAGGTAGGTAGGTGGATTGCCTGGTTTAAAGACACTCTGGATACCACCTTAGGCATAAATGTAGGATTAGTTCTCATGGACACCCTATCTTGATGGAAGATTAGGAAGGGTTGTACTGCCATTAAGGCCTGTAGTTCCGAAACCCTCCTTGCTGAAGTAATAGCCAGTAGGAAAGCAGTTTTCCATGACAGGTGTTGTAGATCTGCTGTTGCTGCTGGTTCAAACGGAGGGAGTGTCAACTTTTCTAGTACAAAATTCAAGTCCCATGCTGGTAATGGTGGTTTCCTAGGAGGTTTTACATTCTTGATCCCTCTGAGGAACTGCCTGAGTAGAGGATGTGAAAAGACAGGAGGATCAAAGCTGTATTCTGCTGAAATAGCTGATGCATGTATCTTGATGGAGGAATAGGACAGGCCTGTATGTAGAAGCTCTGCCAAGTACTCCAGAATGTTAGCAATATCTATGTTCGACACATCTTTTCCTCTTTCAGTACTCCAAATGATGAACCTTTTCCATTTTCCTGCATAGTTCCTTCCTGTTGAAGGTCTGCGGGCTTCAAGGATAATGTCTTTAACCCTTTGTGAAAGGTCTGGGTTAGTTACTGCTATGTGATGTTCCAGGCAGTCAGTTGCAAGGTTTTTAGGTTTGGATGTATGATGTTGTAGTTGTTCTGAGTTAACATCAGAGGCATCAGGGGTATTGACCACATTTTCTCCCGAGACATGGTCCTCAGCAATGGGTACCAGTGTTGTCTTGGCCAGTTCGGCGCTATCAGAATTATCCTTGGACGTTCCTCTTTGATTTTCAGTAGTACCTTGTGCATCAAGGGAAGAGGTGGAAATGCATATGCTGTCAGGCCTTTCCAGCTGAAGGATAGAGAGGCCACCTTCCATGCAAGTGGGTGGAATGTCCTTGTGCAGAATTTTTTGAGCTGGTGATTTTGTGGGGAAGCGAATAGATCTATTTGTGGCATTCCCCATTTCTTTGTGATGGTCTTGAAGATGTCGGGTGTAGCATCCATTCGTGAGCATCCGAGGTGGTTCTGCTTAAAATGTCTGCTAGGGTGTTCTCTTTTCCGGTACAAATATTGCCTGTAACTGGATGTTGTAGCTGAGAGCCAGATTCCAAAGGTCCAAAGTCATTCTGCATAGGGGGTAAGAATGAGTGCCTCCCTGTTTGTTGATGTACCACATGACTGTGGTGTTGTCTGTCCTTATCATCAAATGACCTTCTTTGAGGAATGGTCTGAATTTTAGGATTGCCAGTTTTACTGCCAGCATTTCTTTTTGGTTTATGTGCAGGTGCAGCTGGTCCTGAGTCCACAGTCCTTGTACGCATTTGTCCATCATGTGTGCCCCCCATCCCAGGTCTGAGGCATCCGTTGTGATGGTTTGGTTTGCTCGAAAGTTGTGGAAGGGTAAAGCCTGGGTTTGACTGGCATGCCCGAGCCCACCATAGGAACTCCTGTTTTAAGCATGGGATCAGTGGTATTTCTGTTTCTAAGCTGTGACTGTGTTGAGACCATAAATTCTTTAGGTACCACTGTAACTTTCTCATATGCAGTCTGGCATGTGGGACCAAGATTATGCATGATGCCATGAAGCCCAAGGCCTGCAGAACTTTTCTTGCTGTTAGTTTGTTCTGTTTTGTTAATGCCAAGAAGTAAAGAGGGAGTTCTTTTTGTTTTTCTGCAGTTAGGAATGCCATCTGTTTTGCTGTGTCCAATTCCGCGCCCAAGAAAGTTCTTGTCTGGGATGGTGTCAGCCTTGACTTTTGTAAATTGACTGTGTATCCCAGGGCTTGAAGCAAGTAAATGACCCTTTGTAAATCTGTTGTCAGCTTGCTTTTGTTGTCCGCTTGTAACAGGCAGTCGTCCAGGTATGGATAAATTTGGATTCCCTGTACTCTGCAGTGAGCGATTACTGATGCCAGGCATTTTGTGAATACTCTGGGCGCAGTAGATAAGCCAAAGGGCAATGCTGAGAATTGATAATGCTCTGATCCTGCAAGAAATCTGAGGTATCTTCTGCAATTTGGTCGAATGGGGACGTGCAGGTATGCCTCCTTGAGATCTAGAGTTACCAGCCAACACTCCTTGCCCAGCATGGGAAGAAGTTGCTGTAAGGTCAGCATTTTGAATTTTGGGACAATGATGTATGTGTTTAAGATGGACAGGTCGAGAACAGGTCTCCAGTTTTTCTCTTTTCTTGGTACTAGGAAGAGTCTGGAGTAGAATCCTTTGCCCTGTTCTGTTATTGGTACCCTTTCCACAGCTCTCATCTTTATTAATTCCGCTATCTGATATAGGGCTTCTATTTTTTGATTTGGGGGCAGGTTTGGCATTCCTCTTCTTACTGGTAAAGTGTGGAAGTGGAACCGGTAGCCTTGGTCTATGGTTTGCAAAATCCACTTGTCTTTTGTAATATAGTGCCAATTTTTCGAGAATAAGGCTAACTTTCCGCCTAATGGTGCTGCTATTTGCTCCCTGGTAGGCGGAGTCAGAGCCAAGTCACTGTGATTGTCCTGTTGCAGTGGCAGTGGTTGTGTCTGTGCCTCGGTTATTGCCTTGCCCACTGTCGTCCTCTGTAGGCACCTCCTCTGGATTGATTTCTGCCCCTCGAGCATCTGTTCCTGCCCCTTTGTGATCTTGTGGAGTCAGGAAAGGACCAATTTTTGGCAGGCCAGTTCCTGCTAAACCTTGGGGGCTGAACCTGTAGGAAATCTTTAACTGTTTGTACAGATTTTGCCTTCTCTTCCATTTTCTTCATTACCTGCTGGGCAGGTTCCCCAAATAGACTGGCCTTATCCATAGGAGCATCCAATAGCTTAGCTTTAACATGATCCGGCAAGACCTGTTCTTTCAACCATGCATGCCTTCTTATAACTGTGCCAGTCATGGCTGATCTAAATGAAGCCTCCAGTGCATCATAGCCACATTTTAAAGAATGGTTACTAACCTGTTGGATGTTATTCACCATTTCTAATACATATTTCTTATCTAAAGATTCATCAGAGGACAGCTTTTAATTAACTGATCAAGCATAAACTCTTGGTATTGGATCATGTGGAACTGACAGTTTAAAGCTCTAGCTGAGAGAGTAGCAGAGGTGTAGACTTTTTTCCCCCATCTCTAAGGACCTGGATTCCCTTTCAGAGGGAATAGGGTTTTGCTGTGGTCGAGGCTACTGCCTTAGGCCCCTGGGATATAGTTTCGGGGTCTGCAAGTGGGGCCTTGTATAGGTGGTGATGAGTGTCTGGTACCCTGTAAAATCTATCTGGTTTGGCAGGGGCTGGAGGTAAAGAATCAGGTGCAGTGCAGACATCATTAAATGCATCGTCCACAACAGATAGGACAGGAGGTATAGCTAAGGGCCTATGTTGTGGTAAGTGCAGAAAGGTCCTAAGCCTTTTTCTTGAATCTGAGAAATCTTGTCCCTGCCATTGGAATTGTTCTCTTATGGCATGTAAGGTTTCCCCAAAGGAGAATTCCTCTGGTGGAGAGGCAGCTGGAATGGATTCTTCAGCATCTGAATCTTCATAATTGGAGAAAGGAGCCTCTGGCTGGTCTGTAATGTCTGAGTCAGCCGCAGAATCATCAGAGGACACAGGCTCGGGGGGCTCTGCTCTAGGTCTCTTTTCTGGGGGCTGAGAGGCCCTGTCTGGGTGAGATTGGGATCCCCTAATTAAGGATATTAAATCTTCTGCCAGAGTAAGCATTTGTGAACTAGAAGTGGGCCTGAGTGAGGGTGGTTTAACAGGCACTGATTTAGCTGATTTGGCTGCTTTAGCCCTGGCAAAGGCCTTAATAGACATGGCTGCAGGAGGCCTAGCAGCACCACGTGCTGGGGTAGAGATATCCAAGGGGATGGTGTCTGATAGATCAGTAGGAACCACAGTTGTAGGCAAAATTTCTGAGGCTAGTTCAGGTAAGGTAGCAGGAGCCTCAGTAGTAATCATGGATTCGGCTGTAGATTGACCAGTTTTCTCGGTTTCGGCTGAAACCGAGACACTCGCGGCTTGCTTAACCGTGGTTTCGGCCGAAACCGCGGACCGCGAGTGTCGGTCTTTCTTTGCGTTTTTAACAATTTGGGTAGTCGGAGGATCCGACGGCATAATGTACGCAAAATCAGAGCCGAAAAACTGTTCAGCAAACTCCGACCGACGCCTAAGCGTTCGGCGGTTGAAGGAAGCACAGGCCGAACAGGCTGCTACGTCGTGGTCTGGGCCTAAGCAAGGCAAACAGTAAGAGTGGAAATCTTTATGAGGTATTTGTTTCCCACAAGTTAAACAGTTATTGACTTTTTCTGACATCGGCTGAGGCAAGAAAGAGTCCCCAACGGGGTACTTAGCTTTTAGAAGTCTTCGAAGTAGTATTCGGTAGTAGTAATCTCTGGATCTGACCGACCGGCACTTGCGAACAGCTTCTGCTTCGGGCGCCACGCGGCAAGAAAGACTGAGGAAAATGGCGTCGGCTGATGCCTTTATACCTGAAGACCAGCAGAGATGACGTCGGGTGAAGTGCGACATCAGCCGAAGCCGGACCCAGACTTTGGAATCCGGCCGACCGAAGGGCTGCCTGACGACAGGACAACCCATTTGTTATGACTGCAGATGCATCCATGAAGGACATCGGAATGGGGAGATCCGGTTGAAAGGGTTTTCATCTGAGTGGAGGGTACTGAAAATCTGATGCGTGCCTGGGAGGTAACAGAATGGCAGTATTTTAAAAGTAAAGTAAAGAATTTTGCAAATGTATAGCAAGCCATGATCCTGGCTCTCTGTATTATGGACAAATGGTTAAATCTAATGACACAGATGTGTACTCATGATATGTAACAAACTGCAAACCTGGAAGTCCTGTTTAACAGGATACGTATACATTCTGCAGCAACTGGCAGCAGACCCTGCAGGTATCAATGACAGACTATACTATTAAATACGGAATGAGAAAACCTGGATCTGACTCAAGGTATCACTAAGTGGGGAAAGAGTTCACACAGGGTTCTTGCACATTACCCCTCTCACTTAAATTTAAAATCAACTATTCTTTCAAAAAGCTGTAGTACTTATGCCAGACCGAAATAAGGTAGCTGCCAAGTGAAGTGAAAACCTGCGAGTAGGTGCCTGGCTGTCACAAATATCACAGCTTCAGTTACATACATATGCATTGCTATATATTATGTGCACACTTGTGCATATGTGCCAATGCAACATATGTACACACAGTCACACTTGCATGTCTAAAGGAGTATACATACATACATATGTATATAAAATATACATACATAAAATATGTTTAATCAGACTGAGGCAGAAACACAAGGGGAAGCATCAGTTCCCTACACGCCCTACTCACTGGCATGTTCGCTGAGTAAGAATTGTAATTAAGCCAATGCTAAAGATGCTGAGGGGCAGTGAAAAGTAAGTGGCACAGATTCTTGCAGAACATCTAGGTTAAATTGCTTGGAAGAAGTGCATTTCCTTTTGTTTACCTCAAGTCTTCCCTTAGATAACCCAGCACAGTGATGGTGCAATACCCACTATGAAGATTTCTGAAGTTTACTGTCACAGTATGCCTGCAAGGGCTCTCTCATCATGCATGTGAAAAGCTGGCAATTTCTCAGGTAGTACACTCCCAAGGGAATTCATGCAAAGTGTCCTATAATATCACCACCATAACAAATCTTAGAAAAAAGGCAAACCCAAAGCAAAAAAAGTTGATTTTTCTAATCACAGTCTGTCATACTTCAGGTTGTTCTCTCAAGATTACTTGCATACGTATTAGGAAGCACATACCCTTATACCCAGAAATTCTCTGCAGTCACTATGACACTGGATCTATGAGAATACATACTACCTCTAGCTGCAAAACTGAGACTTGCATCTTAGGCCTCACCTCAAGCTTATAAAGTTGCTAAAACTCACCCTTAAATCTGTCCTAATCTACCCCAAAGTTACTCTCAAAATCTGAACTCCAGGTCTTCCTCACAAACCCTATAGGAAACGCTGCTCATTCTGCAAAAATGAGCATTTCAAGCTAACAACCTATTAACACAAACAGGAACTAGAGAAAACAAAACTACTTCACAGAATTTTTAATGACCTCAGAAAATTAAAAAACTCCTTGCAGAAATGGATCATTTTCTCCCCCTCCACCCCTTACATTCTATAAAGCATTTAATTTCTAAAAATGGGAGGAAACAATGTTATCATAGGGACAGACATGCACACACAAAAAGGCCTACATCTTTAAAATAATTTGTTCTAAAACAAGGAAGTAGCAACTATCACACTTACTGCGTTCTGAAGTGGCGAAGCTCCTTTCTTGGTTAAACTCTGCTCATGCTAGGCAAAAAAAACAACATTCTACGCAGTCAATTCTCAAAAGTAAGTTCAATGGACATGATACCATCCACTGAGTAATTACCAATGATGTGGTAGGCAGCAATGTACAAATAAAATCAATGATCGGTACGCAGTCCTAAAAACAAGGTCACGTGAAAAATAGCTACACCATCTTCTGAAAAAAGATACTATCATATTAATCACTGTTGCAGTACCCTTAGCTATACAAGTTATATCCTGCCAAGGGCATTAACAGTAGATCAGCTTCTAAAGCTTCAGGACACCTTCCACTCACAAAAAGTACAGTTGTGTACACTTACCATAAATGTATATGTTAGAGAGTGTATTCACTGTTGCAGTCATCACCTGTGGGTTTATACCTGCTGTGGTAGCTCTCAGCCGGCCCGAATACCAGAATCAAAGTTTTTTCTGCAACGGCTGCTGTTGCTTGCTGACTGACGTCAGGTTGTTAGTACTATAAAGCAAGGCAGCCGATGCCATTACATCAGTTTTTCTTGCCCTATCCAGTCAGAAGGCCAAGTAATATGGTACAGTGGTACCAGTGGGTAAAAACCAGCTTGAGAAGCTTGTCTCCCTAAAGAAAGAAGATACAAGGGGGGAGGAGACCAGGACTGCAACAGTAAATACACTCTAACATCTACATTTATGGCAAGTGTACACAACTGTACTACGTTCTTTGTGTTTCACTGTTTCAGTCATCACCTGTGGGAGGATTCTCAAAGCTGAGGAGAGGGGTGGTAGAATTAGTAAGAGACCTAGGCCTAGGTCAGCATGCCTTGCAGAACTGCAAAGGGAAACCCTGCCTTAGCTTAAGAGAATAGAGGTAGGTGGTACAGCTTGGTAAAGGTATGGACAGAAGTCCAGCTGGCAGCTTCCAGGATGTCCCTGGTGGGAACTCCTCTGAGGAATGCTGTGGAAGTGGAATGGGTTTGAATAGATTTGGGGGGGGGGTTCCCATGTAATCTGTTGCAGAAATGGATACAGTGAGAAATCCATTTGGAAATGATTTGTTTAGAAATGGGCTTCCCCTCTGCCCCTGGGGCAAAGATGACAACTAGTTGGTCTGTTTTCCTGAAGGGTTTAGTATGGTACAGATAGTATCGGAGCTGTATGTGCCCTTCTAGTGAATGCAAAATTCTTTCCCCCTTGTTTTGAGGGTTAGGAAAGAAGGTGGTGGTTAGATATATGGCCTGGTTGAGAGTCACATTAGATACCACCTTGGACAGAAAGGAGGGGTCGGTCCTCAGGGAGACCCTGTCTGCATGGAAAATGATGAAGAGCTCAATGGCCATCAGTGCTTGAAGTTCTGAAACCCTTCTGGCTGAGGTGATAGCTAGGAGAAAAGCAGTCTTCCAGAAGAGGCATCTTAGTTCTGCTGAAGCTGCAGGTTCAAAGGGTGGCAAGGTTAGTTTTTCAAAACTAAATTCAGGTCCCAAGCTGGCATGGGTGGCCTTCTGGGAGGTCTGATATTAGAAGCCCCTCTGAGGAATCGTTTAATCAAAGGATGGGAGAACAGAGGCTGAGCTGTGCCAAAATGAGCTGACATGGCTGAGGCGTGGATTTTAACAAAAGAGAAGGAGAGGCCACTACTAAAGTAGCTCCGCTAGGTAATCCAGGATAAGAGAGATAGATTGTAAAGGTATTGCCCCCTCTGGACTGGCTCCATGAGCAGAATCTTTTCCGTTTTCCTATGTAAGATTTTCTGGTGCTGGGCCCTTCTGGTCTCTCTGATGTCTAGGACCGGTTTGCTTAACTGGGGACCCTTGTCGGCCTTTAGAGTATTAGACATGCTGAAAGTTTGAGAGTCTGAAAGTCTGGGTGCAGCATCCCCCCCCCCCACCTGAGTCAAGAAGTCTGAGATCAGGGGGAGCTGCCTGGGAGGCTGTAATCTCAGGATGCGCAGTAAGGGGTACCAATGTTTTCTGGGCCAATCTGGAGCAATGAGGATGGCCTTTGGTATCTCCTCCCTTATTTTGATCAGTACCTTGGGAATAAGAGGCACAGGAGGGAATGCGTACACAAAGAGGGTGTTCCAGGGGAAGGTCAAGGCATCCACCTTCCACGTTAGGTGGTGATGCTCCATGGTACAGAATTTGTTTCAGCTGATGGTTGAGATGCGAAGCAGAGATTCACCTCCGGAGTCCCCCACTCCTGAGTGATTTGTAAAAAGATTTTTCTGTGGAGCTGCCATTTGTGGGGGTCCAGTAAGTTTCTGCTTAAGTGGTCTGCCAGACTGTTTATCACTGGTAGGTATTGGGCTATTGGGTGTAATCCCATGGAAGAGGCTGTCAGCCAGAGGTTTATGGCTAGCCTGCACAGAGGGTAAGATTGGGTCCCTCCCTGTTTGTTGATGTACCACATTACTGTGGTGTTGTCTGTTTTGATAAAGAGAACCCCTGGGTTTGAGATGGGATTTGAAGGATGTCAAAGCCTTTTGTACTGCCATCACTTCCTCCTGGCTGATGTGTAAGGGAAGGTGCTGGGCCATCCCAATGACCTTGAGTGCACCTGCCTTCTAGGTGAGCACCCCAAGCAATGTCCGAGGTGTCAGTTGTATTGGTCTACTTGGTTGGGCGAAGGGTGAAGGGACCCTTGTTCTTGACACAGGCCCCTGCCCACCAGAAACTCGGCCCTTATACAGGGGATCAGAGGGGGGGAGGTTTCTAGAGGTTGAGAGTGCTGACACCAAAGGTTCTTTAGATACCACTGAAGTTTTCTCATGTGAAGCCTGGCTAGAGGAATTAGAAGGATGCAAGATGTCATGTACCCCAAGGCTTGCAGGAACTTCCCCGCAGTGAGGTGACTTCTGGTAGCTAGCTGGGTAAAGTACAGAGGGGAGAAGCTCTGCTTTTCTGGGGACAGGAAGGCCATTTGGGATGCTGTGTCCAGCAGTGCTCCCAAAAACAAAGATCTTCCTGAAGGGTGTTTGCTTTGACGTCTCCTCGTTGATGGTGTACCCCAAGGAGGTTAGGAGGGTTTTGACACCGAGGAGGTCCTCAAGTAGCTTTTCTTTGCACTCTGCCTGAATGAGGCAGTCATCTAGATGAGGGTAACTCTATATATTTTTCTGTCTGCAAAAGGCTATGGTCGGGGGTAAGCATTTGGTGAATACCTTGGGAGCAGATAAGCCAAAGGGTAGCGTAGAGAACTGAAAGTGTTGTGAGCCTGCTCTGAAGTGAAGGCATTTCCTGCAGGATTCCTTTATGGGAATGTAGAGGTAGGCATTTTGTAACTAACCAGGCATTTTTTGTCAGCATAGGCAGCATCTGCTGCAAAGTTAACATTTTGAATTTGGGGACCACCAGGGAGGTGTTCAGAAGGGATAGATCCAGGGTGGGGCGGCAGGTGCCCTCTACTCTGGGAACAAGGAATAGTCTGTAATAAAAGCCTTTGCCTTTTTGATCTGAGGTGACCGGTTCTGCTGCCTCTTGTGATATGAGAGTTTTGTTTCAATGCCTTTGCCCACTGATTTGTAGGCAAGTCTGGGTACCCTCTTGGAATTGGGGTTTCGTTGAAGGAGAATTTGTATCCCTGACAAATGATCTTTAAGACCCATTGGTCCTTTGTTACAGAAAGCCAATTTTCTTTGCAGAGGGAGAGCTTTCCTCCTAATTTTTCACGAGTGAAAAGAGGGCAGAGGGGGGAAGAGGGAGTCACAGAGTTTTTGCCATAGAGAGAGGATTTAGAACTCCCTGCCTTTGTAGCGAAAGTGGTCCACTGTTTGGTTCTCTCCTGTCCCTGGGATAGGAGTCTGGAAGGTCTGCCCCTGCAGGGCTTACCTTGCCCCTGTCTGCAGGACAGGACCAGTGTTTTGAGGGAAAATGCCTGCTAAACCTAGGAGATTGTACCCGAAAGAACTCTTACTGTTTGCATACATTTTGCTTGGTCTTCCATCTTTTTAAGCACCTCTTCTGCTTTTGCTCCAAACAAGCGGTCCTTATCCATGGGTGCATCAATTCATTTAGATTTGAAATGATCAGGGAGAGGTTGTTCCTTCAACCATGCATGTCTCCTAATGACAGATCCTGACACTGTTGCCCTGCTTGAGGTTTCTAGGGCACCATATCCACAATGTAATGAGTGTTTAGGCACTTGACAAGTAGAGTGCAGTAAATCTGCTAACTCTTTCGAATTGGCAGTCAGGAAAAGTTGAAATCTTTTGCTTTAATAGTTCCAAAGTGTGTTGTTGATATTTTAACATGTGGAACTGACAGCAGAGTGCTCTGACAGCTAAGGTTGCAGAGGTGTATACTTTTTATTCCATCTGTCCAGAGCTCTGGAATCCTTGTCAGGAGGAATAGGATTCTTTGCAGAACTATCCTTAGCTCCTTTTGGTCCCTGTGTAACGACCTCTGGGTCTACAGCAGGATTTCTGTACAGGTGTTTGGGAGAATCCGACACTCTAATACCGGTCAGGTTTACTGGGAGCAGGAGGGAGGGTGTCAGGAGCTAAGCTGGATTCATGGAAGACATCATCCACTACCTCTAAGATAAGGGGGATGGCCAATGGTCTGTGCTGGGGCAGGTCTAGAAACTCTTAGCCTTTTCTTAGTCTGAGGGAAGTCCTGGGATTCTCAGTGTAAATGTTCCCAGAGGGTATGAAGGTTTCCCCCAAAGGAAAGAACCTCTGGTGGAGAGGCAGAAGAAATGGATTCCTCTGCATCTGAATCCTCATAAGCAGTCAGAGGTGGTTGTTCCTCTTCAAAATCTGAATAATCAGACTCCTCAGAATCCTGTTCTGTCAGTATTTCAGGCAAAAGATCTCTTTCCTTTTAGAAGTTGTGGCCTGACTATCCCTGATAAGGGAGATAAGATCCTCCACTATTTTAAGCATTTGAGCTTGAGGTGGTGGAACAGGAGAAGGATGGTGGCTAGAGGTAGATTTCCTAGCAGTAACCTTGTTCCTAGGTGTAAGAGTATCCATCGGTCTGAGAACAATGGTAGTCTGATGACAAGACGTCAGTTTTGTCTAGATTTGGTAGTGCAAGAAACCTCCTCGGAAGCCACTGCCCGCATTGCGGCTCCGGACTGAACCGAGGCAGAGATAACCAAAGGCTCGGAAGACAAAGAAGATTTCTGCGGCATACCAGACTCCGAAAGGGTCTCGGTAGAGGCCTGTGAAAGTATCGATTGGGCATCAGGGGCTGTGAAAGCACCTCACTGAATTCCGGAGAACTGACGACCTGCTTAGTGGTAGAGTCATCGGAATGGCTAAGCCTTGTGTGGTCTCTCTCTATCTTTTATGTTTTTTCAGTATGTCTACGGATTGTTGGTTGATTTGATGCCATTTCGGAATGTGAAGACAGGAGATGAAAATACCTGTCTACAATAAGAGCTCTACGATGAATAGTTCTTGCATTAAAGAGGGCACAGAACCGGCAACAGGGGAAGTCGTGGTCTGGGCCTAAACAAATGACACAGTAAGAATTTAAGTCTCCGTGTGGGATTTTGCTTTGCACAGGCAAGACAACGGTTAACTTTTTCAGACATCTGTTAGTGCAAGAAAAAAGGATCCCCAATGGGGTATTTAGCTTTAGACGTTTTCAGCTGTAATTCAAAACTCTGGTAGCGACCGACCGGCACACTTGCAAACTCCTTCTGCTACGGGCTCCACGGCAAAGCCTGATGTAATGGCGCCAGCTGCCTTGCTTTATAGAACTGATGACCTGATGTCAATCAGCAGGTGACAGCAGCCAACGCTGAAAAACATTGATTCTGGTATTCAGGCTGGTCGAGGGCTACCACAGCAGGTATAACCCACAGGTGATGACTGCAACAGTGAAACACGAAGAACATCTGTCAGGCAGCTTGAGCGTAGTTGACTAAAAGACAAGTTTGGGTGCAAAACCCTTCAGAGCTTTACTGACGCTGAAGAGTATACCCCTCTGAGGTTTTCCGGGACAGTCAACTTGAACTTTCCTGTGCTGGGCAGAAAAGTTCCCTTTGGGGAGGAAAAGCTTCTTTTCTTAATTTTATCAATATTTTGTTACTTTCCTCTTCAAGAAAGTTATTTTAAAGTTAGGAATGCTGTGTATTTTAATGGACTGTCTCAAGACTGTAAATGTACTTTTAAAAAGAGTGCTCATTTTTTGTGTCAGTTTAAAAGTGGTGTAAAGTAACTGGAAACTTTTTTTTTCTGTGGAGAAACTGTTTACTTTACTTTTTCGGGGCTGGCATAGCGTTTAGAAGTGCTTTTTGCTGTGTTTTTCTGTCAAAAAAAAGTAACTTTTGTAGATTGGAAGTGTTTAGTCGGCAATTACTGCTCATCTTCCACAGGAAGGAGAGACAGTTTTCAGTTTGACCATGGAACATACTAACAGTGGCTCTGCTGTGACCATTTGTTGTACCGCAGACCACTCATCTTTTATCCCAGAACCCTCTGCTGTAGCACCTACAGCCATTATGGACCAGGAGTTAACCAAATCCTCTGTGGCTGCTGGGGTCCCCACAGTGAGCAAGGTACAGCCACGCATCTGTCCTAGGAGAGGAAAAAGGGAAGGTTTCCCTGTTGTGTCAGAGTACTGTGGCCATACCTGGGGAAGCTGCTGCTATTAGCAAAACAGTTGGCCCCTTTTTTCCTGTCAAAAAAGAAAGGGAAAACAAAGCATGCAACTACTCCACCTCAACTTTTTGTTTGGATAGGGTAGTTTACTAGATCTGGCTCAGGGTTTAATTCAGGCGATTAATTCTTGTAAGGTAGTTTCTGGCAAAAGGAGAGATTCCTCTTTTCCTAAAGAAATTCAAGATTCTGAATCTGAACATGAAGATGCAGGGATGGGTACAACATTTTTTTCTTCAGATTTCCGATTCAGAATCAAAAGAGAGTACAGTTTCTGATTCTCCCTATGGGGTGTCTATCTGAGAATGTGCCAGTGTTTTCAGTGGACTAATTCTGAGGTTTCGCAGTCCCTCAGAAAATACTGAGCTGTTAAAATGATTTTCCAGAACTTACACCCATTCCTCCTGTTCCATCGTCTTTAGGGGATGTGTGCGCTACTGCTTGCAATTTTCCTGGCAGTCAGCCAGCTTCCCCTAAAAAGGCAAGCAGTCTAGTTCCTCAATCTTAAATTTTTATAAACTATTCTCAAACCTAATCCAGCAGTTGTAGCTTCAGTTGATCCCACTGCTAAACACCTAGTAAATTTCAATCCTACTCTTTCTGATAAGGATGGGAAAACTATTGACAGACATGGTGGAAAAAAAAAGTGTGTGCATACTTCTGCAACTTTGATTTTCATAATTCGGAAATGTCAGGCTCATATGTTTAAATCTGATCTAAAAAACTGTGAAAGTATGAGGAATGTTTTATCTGCACTTTTTTCTTGAAAGGAAAAACCTGCTTTAAATAACAGAGTAGTGACTTGTACAATAGAAGAAAAGTTAACTATGTGCATGACCTTGTTGATACTTCAGGGATTATAGTCCTGGAAAAAGTATCCAGCAGGGTCATACACACACTGTTGGCAAAATAAAAACAGAACAGTCTCAACAAAATACAGATCAGACATTTAAGAAATGGCAAGGGGGTTCCAAAAAGTATTTATGTACCTCCTAAAAAACAAGGATAGTCCAAATAAGTCTGACTATTCTAGAGGCCTTGTGACCCCCCCCCCCCCCCAAGAAGATGGCCCCTTTTTTTCTTCTTCCAGAAAGTCAATCTCCATTTTCTTCTTTGGCAACAGATTGATTGTTTTTTCAGACAAACGGGTTCTGACAATCATTCAAGGTTACAGATGGCAGTGGGAGGAAATTCCTCCTTTCCAGGAAGTAATTACTCTTCCTCTTGACCAGACTCTTGTTTCCATCAGTTCTTCTTCACATGCGGTTCCGAGGAGTGATGAAACCAGTTCCTACTTCACAGATGGAGGAGGATTTTTATTTGAGGATGTTCTTAATGCCAGAGAAAGAAAACAGACAACCAGCTCTGGGGCTCTTTCTTTCCTAAACCTGCTTGTGATAGTGCCCAAATTCAAAATTATGTGACTTCACAACCGGTTACCTCTTCTTGCTTTTTCAAGTTTCCAAGCAACATTAGACAAACATGCTTATCACATCCTTACTCATCCAGACTTCAGATGTTCCTTAATGGGATCCAGACATGCACAACCTTATCAGTTTTCTGCTTTACCCTTTGTGAACACTCTTGGTGCAGTGTATAGCCCAAAGGGTCTAACTCCAGGTACAGCACAATGCAGGTTACCTTTTATCCACATTTTTCCATATTTAGATGAAACACACCATCTTTGAAGACAGAGATATCTTACACAAGCTGGGACTGCAAAAGAATGTTCAAAGGTCATTCTGTATTCCTTCACACAGGACTGTGTACCTGGGATGTCAACTAGACACCACAGTTCAAAGAGCTTCTCCTCCACAAGTAAAATAAAAAGATCTTTATCTAGATCTATTTCCAAGGTTTTCCACTCAAAACTTCACTCACTGCGAGGGAACACCTCATAATGAGTCTAACAGCATCTAGGATTCTCATGATACCCCTGGCAAGACTCCATATGAGAAAGATACAGAGGTATCTGAAATCTCTTTCTTCCCAGCATAAACACCCTTTATCTTTTCAAATACCAGTACTGCAGCTTGTCAAAAGAGAAATATTTTACTGGAGACAACAGTTATCCTTAAATCCAAGTCTCCCTTTCTCCCTCTCTGCTCCAAAGCAGTCAATCACCACAGACCCATCGGGCATTGCTTGGAGAGCAGTTTCAGGGATAAAAATGCAAGGGATGTGGAACACCAAGGACAGATGCAAATAAATAAATATGAAGGAGATGCTTGCCCTGATCAAGGTACTCAAGTCTATGAGCCATCTTTGGTCCTAGGGACCTCCAAGTGGTTACAGACTATGCCACAGCCATGTGGTACATAAACAAGCAAGGGGGATCCAGGTCATACCCCCTTTGCAGACTAGCTATGTTTGCTTAGGATATAGTTTCACAACATAATCTCACTCTACAGGCATCTTACATGCCACCAGAGCAAGTGTGGAAAACTAGCTGACAGGACCTGGGCAGACCCTCACAACTGGAAACTAAATTGGGGGGTCTTCCAATATTTGATCTGTGGGAAGTTCCTCAGGTTTACCGCTTTACCTCCTCTCTGAGCAATCAACTGGCTAGATTCTGCTCCATGACCCCATGCAAGGAGACTATGAAGAAAGACGCCTTCTCTTTTCCTTGTACAAGAATATTACCATATGCTTTTACACCCTTTCCACTAACATCCACGGTACTTTTGAAGATTCAGAAGGAATCCCCTAATTTCACTGTGGTAACTCCCTTCTGGCCAACAGATTCAGTTGGCCTTTTGCCGTGGCAGGTGTAACAAAAGGAAATACAGTGGGAGATCCACTTGGAGATAGTTTGTTTGGGGACTGTTCCTTTTGCTTTGGACTCTGAAGAAAAACCAAACAGTTCTGATTTTCTGAAAGTTTTAGCCCTGTCAAGGTAGCAGCGAAGTTGCCTGTGTACGTCCAAAGAATGAAGGATTCGTTCCCCCTTGTTCTGTGGCTTAGGGAATAAAGCAGCCAAGTGTATGACTTAGTTGAGGGAATTGTCAGTGACCACCTTGGGCATAAAGAAAGGAAGGATTAGTTTCAGTTGAAACTCTTGTCTAGTGGAATACAAGAAAGGGTTCCACTGCCATGACAGCTTGCAACTTACACTCTTCTAGCCGAGGTGATAGCCAGTAAAAAGGGCAGTCTTCTAGATCAAGATTTTTAAATCAGTGGAAGCAGCTGGTTCAAAGGGGGGCAAGGTCAATTTTTCTAGAACAAAGTTGAGGTCCCATAGAGGGGTGGGCTGCCTCCTGGGAGGTCTGATATGCAGCACTCCCCTAAGGAACAGTTTCATTGGGAGTGGGAAAAGATAGGAGGAAAAGTAGGGATGTGGACCGAAATGGCAGAAGTGTATTTCTTAATGGACAAAAAAAGGACAGGCCTTTGTCCACCAGGACAGCCAGGTACTGCAAAATGGCTGAAATGTTGGTTGAGATAGGGTTGAGGTCTTGCTGCTGACATCAAATAGAGAATATTTTCTACTTGGCAGAGTATGTTTTCCTAGTACTGAGTCTACTAGACTCTGAGGGAATATTAAGCACCTAACTACTTAGTGAGTGCTCAGGGTAAAATTTTCATGAATTATCCAGGTCGAGAGTTTGAGTCTCTACAGACTGGGATGTACAAACTTGCCCTTTGCTGGCATCAGTAGATCCACTCCCTGACGCAACTGCCCCAAGGTTTTTCTTTGGTCAAACTCAGTAGCAGGGGGAACCAGTGCTACCTGGGCCAGTCTGGAGCTATCAGGATGACGGTCTGTTCTTCCCTGATTTTTAGGAGTACCCTTGGAAGAAGGCGCAGGGGAGGAAATACATAAAGAATTAGGTGGCTCTAGAGGAAAAAGAAGGCATATGTCCTCCGGGCTGTGTGAAGATTGCTCCTGTAACAGAATAGTTTTAACTGAGCATTTCTGTCAGTGACAGAGATGTCTATATGAGGGGATCCCCATTTCTGGACTATGCTGATAAATGTTTCCCGATGCAACTGCCACTCGTGGGGATCCATTAAGTGTCTGCTGAGGCTGTCTGCTAGAATGCACTGAGCGATCAGATGCAATCCCATAGCAAACAGGCTGCCTCCTAGATCTGCACTGCAAAAATGGGTAGGATTGGGTGCTCCCTTGTTTATGTACCACATGACTGTTGTGTTGTCTGTTTTGATAAGTAGGACCCCTGGTTTCCAGTGATCCTTGAAGGCCAGCATGCCTTCTGCACTGACATCAATCCCTTCCAATTTATGTGCTTATATCTGAACTGTTCTTCCCATTAGCCCTGGGATAGGATGCTGTAGAAATGGGCTCCCCAGGCTGTGTCTGATGCATCTGTGGTTAAGGTTTGGCCCAGATGGGTTAACCTGAAGGGGAGACCCTGGTTCTGTGCACATGGTCATATCCACCACGCCAATTCCTCCCTAAGACAATGAATTTGCTGCATTTCCATCTCCAGGGACTATGAGTGCTGGCACCACAGATTCTTGAGGTACCACTCAAGTTTCCTCATGTGTAGCCTGGCCAGATCGATCATTAGTATACAAGATGCCATGCAACCCAGTGCTCTGAGGAATTCTCTGGCTGAAAGGCATTGCCTTTGCATAATGTCTTTGGTTAAGAAGGAAGCCTTGTCTGGGGGAAGGAAGGCCTTCTGGAGGAAGGAATCCAGCAGAGTCCCCAGGAAGACTACCTTGGTGAAAGGCTTCGTGTTGGATTTGCTGAGGTTTATGGTGAACCCTAGGAAGAGAGTAGGGTCTGGGTGAAGGCTAAATCCTTGAAGAGCTAGGACTGACTTGTGGCATTAATGAGCCAGTCATCCAGATAAGGGCAAATCTGGATGACTCTCATTCTGCAAAAGGCGATCAAAGGAATCAAACATTTTGTGAAGACCCTGGGAGCAGCAGACAAGCCAAAGGGAAGTGCAGAGAATTGAAAGTGACTGGTATCTGCTCTAAAGCATAGAAAACTTCAGCAGGATTGTTCTATAAAGATGTGCAAGTAGGCATCTTTCAGGTCTAAGGTGACCATTAGTGCCAGAGGAGAAACCATGAAGAGACACTTTTGAAGAGTAAGCATTTTGAATTTTGAACTAGGAGGGTCTGATTGAGGATGGAAAGATTCAGGTTTAAGGTGCCAACACAGCCTTCTTTCCTGGGGATCAGAAGTAAAACCCTTTTCCTGTCTGATGGTCTGGTACTGGTTCCACATAGCCCTGAAAGCACAGGTTGTGAATCTGAAAATTGGCCTCTGATCTTTGGTTTTGTGGCACATTGGGGTAGCCTGAGAATGTAATGGTTCTTTGAAAGTGAATTTGTAGCCGTTTGAGATTAATTTCAGAATTCACTTGTTGGAGGTGAGGAGGGCCCAGTTTTCCTTGAACAGGGGAAAGTCTTCCTCCTATCTTGTTCATGGTTGGGGCGGGGGATGGGAAGATGACTCATTGCTGTAGCCTAGAACTCCCCAGCCTGAGTGTTTTTGAGGGCCACTACCTTGGCCCCTGTTGCTGCTGCCTAGGAGGCCTTCCTCTTCGAGTTTTCCTCTGACTGGGTTTTGATTGAGAGGGAAAGGACCAATGCTTAGTGGGAAAATTCCTACTGAACCTAGGCGGCTGGACATTGAGGAAGCCTTTGACAGTTTGCATGGATTTTGAGGAAGTCTTTGACAGTTTGCATGGATTTTGCTTTATCCTCTATCTTTAACACAGCCTCAACCTTTGATCCAAAAAGGGAGTCCTTATCCAGGGGTGCATCTAGTAGTTTAGATTTGAAATGTTCTAATAATGTCTGTTATTTAAGCCAAACATGCCTTCTGATGACAGAGCCAGAGACAGCAGTTCAGGTAGATGCCTCTAGGGCATCATATCCGCAGTGCAGAGAGTGGCTAGTTACCCGGGAACTGGAATGGCAGAGATCTAGCAATTCCTTGGAGGTGTTCTTGTCCACCAGGGAGGAAATCTTTTGCTTCATTTTTTTTCCAGAATACTCTGCTAATATTTTATCTTATAGAATTGGCATCTGAGTGTCTTCATGGTCAGGGTAGAGGAAGTGTAAACCTTTTTCCCCAAAACTGTCAAGGGTCCTGCTTTCTCTGTCCGTAGGTAATGGGTTTTTGGAAGTACTAGCCCAAGCTCCTTTGTGGCCAGGGGTGACTACCTCTGGGTCAGTAGAGGGGTTCTTAAAAAGGAAATTATTAGAGTCCAGTACCCTGTAAAACCAGTCTGGTTTACATGGGGCTGGAGGGGGGATCTGGATTGAGAGACGATTCCATGAAGACATCTACCACTTTCAAAACTGGAGGGATAGGCAAGCGTTTGTGCTGTGGGAGATAAAGAAACTCCCTGACCCTCTTTTTAGACTGGGAGCATTCCTGTGCCTGCCACTGGAAAAACTCCGTCATGGTATGCATCGTTTCTCCAAAGGTAATGTCCTCAGGGGGTGAATCAGAAGGTAAAACCACTTCTTAATCAGAATCCTCAAAGGAGGTAAGGAAGGGTTAATCTTCAAGGGCACAGCCCTTTTTGGTCAGAGTCCTTATTTGAATCACAGGGTTCTGAAAAGGTCTCAGGTGTAGGGACTCCATTTCTTTAGTTCAGAGGCAGGCAACCCACTGAATCTTCACCAGGAAAAGGAAGTCCTCAGCCATCCTGACCAAATCCTGCCGATAACTTGTGGGGCGGGAGCAGGTAAGCCAAGGCACAGGACCAGAGGTCAAGTTCTTCTTAAGTGTAGCTTCTGTCTTGCACCTCTGCATCTCCACTACTCTGATGTCGGTCTCTTTGAAAGAAATAATACAGCCCCGAAGGGACATTGTCAGTGGAGGATCATTCGCTGGAAGCCAAGGTCTGCTTAGCGACTCCAGACCTGACCGACAAAGTGAATGCCAAAGCCAGAGATGTAGTCGAGGGACCAAGGGTCTCCTCAGAGGCTTGCACCACCACCTCACTTGCACAAGGGGCTGTAAAGGTGCCTGTCCTTCCTCTGCGATAATGAACCTTAGGGGACTGGCTGACAGAGAAAGGTTACAATCAGAGGACCTAAGTTTGGGTCTTTTTTTCCTCTTCTTTTGCTTAGGGAGCTCAACCCCAGGATAAGCCACGGATGCAGTCGCTCGATGGGAAGCGGGATTGCTGACTAAGGTGCTTAGAAAAGATTTTGGCCCTATGCCTTACAGTCCTATAACTGGAAAGGGTGCAGAGATAGCAAGTGGGGGATGTCATGGTTTGGGCCTAAGCAAGCGACGCACAAGGTGTTAAAAGTCTCTGTGTGGGATTGGTTTACCACAATGGAGACAGTTAACATTATCTGACATGTATCACAGGTAAGGAAAACGAGTTCCTCAACAGAGTTACTTGGCTTTAGAAGGCTTTCTCACTCTGGTGGGGACAGACCGACATACTCAACTGCTAAAGGCTTCAACAGAAAGACAGACTGATGTCATAGCATCGGCTGGCTACTTTTAGACCCAACTGTCCTTAAGTCAGGGTAGGGGCATCTGCCAGCCCAGGGAAGAGGGAGTTTTTTTTCCTATAGTAGATGGGCCAATCAAGGACTTCCAAAGCAGGAAATCCCATAAATCAGGACTGCAACAGTGAAACATGAAGGATATCTAATCCTTCTTTTATGCCTAAAGTGGTATCAGAGCTTACTTAATTTTCAAATGATTGTCCAAGGCTATTACTTTTTGTTATACTCACCATAACAAAAATATCCCAGGCAGGTCAAAGCCTCCTCTACCAAGGCCCTGGCTTCATCTATGGCTGTTTTGGAAAGGGATGATTTCCAGAAGTACTCTAGAACCGCTACTTGATCTGTACAAAGCAGTATAAGCTTGAGTCATTCGCTAGGTTGTCAAGGTTTTCCAGACTATTCTCCAGGGGCTCCAAGACTAGTCTCCTTCCACTTCCCAAATATAGTTAACCAAGGTAATCTACCCTTATAATCAAGGCTACTGCAGCAGAGATCAACAGTTAAAACTTCTAACAGTAGATGTTTGAATGCTCAATGCTGCAATAGCCACTCTCTCCCTCCATCCCACTTGTTTTCTGGTGTGTTTTTTATGACAGGGTGTGGACATTTTTTGTTGATGTTGTTTCCAGCATTATCCTTTCAGGGCTCAGCCTCCCTCTTTCTGCTGGAAGGAAAGTTCTAAAGGACTTTGTGCCCAAACTTGTCTTTTAGTCAGCGGAAGGTGCCCTGAAGTTTTGGAAGCAGGCCAGCTGTTATATCCTTGACTGGATATAATCCATCTAGTTAAGGCTACTGCAGCAGTGTCCATTTGAAAATCTACTGTTAAGGTTAATTTGCACAACTGTACTTTGCATGGGTCAGTGGTTGGTCCTTTGGAAGCAGGTTGACTACAGCAGGTCTCCATACTGAACCCAGCTGAGAGCCCAACATTAATCCAGTTGAGAGACAAACTGAATACACAAAATAAGGAGTAAGCTAGCCAATGTTTTGTCAAGGTCGGTGGAACTAATATTTTTGGCAGTGGAGAGAGTCCTTAGGACTTGCTGAGTGGAGGTTTGGAAGGCGTAGACATACTAATTATACTGCGAGTATTTGGGGAGATAAGGGTGTAAAATCTGAGCCGAATTTGTCTGCTAATATGTTGGCAGTGCTCTCAAGGGTAGAGTATGTGATACTATTGTGTATCAACTTAGAACACTGCTGATTATTTCTTTCTTAGTTTGTTGATACAGCTGAGGAAGGCTTTGTGGTTATTCACAGCAAGGGTGGCAGTTCACAATATATACTTAGTTTTGGAGGATCTGATTTTGCTTCTAAGTTCTTTGATTATTTTGGACTCTTTCCTGTTATTTTACAGATTGTTGATACTGGGGTTCCACTAATTAGGATCGTTTTTAAATTTGGCACAGTATTTATATGTCTTATGGGCACCAAGGCCTCAATGCTAGTCTGGATGTGAATGTAGAATTTATCTATGAAAATTGCAGAGTATGAAGCAAGGTCATGTAGGTGAGGAAGGGTGTTTGAACTTCATCAAGTTATAAATTAGTTGGAGTACATCTACCTTGAAGTAGTCCCTGAAGATGCAGTAATTTTGGAGAGACTCTGGTCTCACGCCATATTAAAGGTTATTGCATGATAGTTAGATATGACCTGCGATTTGGTAACTAGTTGTGGGTTCTGAACATGAGGGGCTACATTAGAGAGAACAAGGCCTAATGTTTTTAGGCCCCTCACTGGAATTTAGGCTAGTTGGCCCAAAGAGTTTACATTAAAGAAATCTAGGAATCTCTGCATAAACTTGCTTGTGGTGGTTAGTGTGAGGATATTAGAGGTTATCTGTGCTAGCATGACTGGGTGAAGTTTTGTAAATACTTGTAAATAATCCTGTGTTATATATGCCAGCGTAACCAGCTATAATTTTCTAAACAAGTTTATGTTTTTCGATTATTAATTTGATTTACATAAGGATTTCGAATCCAACCATATTCTTCTGGCTGACCAAATGTACATGTTTTTTAAAAAAGAATTTTGAATGTAGGTTATGTCGGTCAGCTGACCTACATGTGACGTCTTGAGAGAGAGAGAGAGATTTTCTACAATCCGTGTGAAACCTATCCTGCAGTGCTATTTTCATAATGCCTGTGTGTGAAACTCTGTGGTTTATAAGAATCAGTTATTCAACACATATACGTTTCAAATCATTTCATTAAGTGCCTCTTTGCCCCTCTTCAAAAGGAACCTTGACGACTGGATGAGAGATCGAAATTCACCCTGGGGATCACGTCAGTCGCTCTTCTGATGGACAGGGGGCCGGGGAAGTAAATATTCTGGGAAGAAATAGCCAGGGAATTGTAATGGCTAGGCTTGTATAGGCCCTAGGGCTGATAGCCTAGTACCAACCTATGAACTACCTTTTATTGTGGGTGGTTATTTAGAAAGTACTTTTAGTAACCAGAGTGTGTTTATGCTTATAGTGAACACTAGGGCCACTCCGAAAAGCCTTACTGCTTGGATTACATACTACCATTCTATCAATATTTATGTTACCCAAAACAATAACTGAACATCCCTTTTGAAGGGTACTGTGGTACTTGACTGGTGGCAGCAGTTACCTTGTAATTTGGGAAAGAGGACATAGCAGGTAAATCTGTGCCAGTCTTTCCCACAAGTGTTTTGTAAATGTGAACATCAAATATTTAAGAGTGTGTATATGTGTCAAATACCTAGAACTGGGACACAGTGCAATGCAATGGTTAGTGTGAATAATCATTTGGGGACATGGAGTGAAGCATATAGTCCAGTCACAGATTTGGAGCCTGTTCCCAGTGTACTCTTAGGGGAAATTGTGTATTTCTAGCCCTGTTTTCAGTGGCACTCCCTTACCAGAGACAGTGGTAAGGATTAAGGCTCCCTAGTTACTGCTCTAGGGTTTCCGTGGGGTCATCACATTATTTGGTTTTCTCCCCCTTTGAAGACTCAAGCTAGACTTTCAAGGGATCCTAGAAAATCATCACTTGAGAAAAATGGGACTGTCTGAAAATGCATTAACCAATACCCTTCTTGACAGCTCATCTGCATTAGCATTACTGATCCCACTACAGTGTTGCATCATCATATCATATATGTCTGTAGCCCTATGCTCCACCTCAGTAACTTGACATTTTTCTTACAGACTATGTTTAGCCATGTTAAAGGGTACCTTTAGTGTACCTATAGTGAATTGTCTTCCATTTAGGTAAAGCTGAAGCATTTGTAATGACCATGCAACAGCTAGGCATTCTTTCTCCACAGATACATAACATTCCTCCCTGGGTTGCAGCCTATGGCTAAGGTATACAATGGGATGCTCTTTTCCCTCTGAGGAAACTTGGCTGAGTACAGCTCCCACCCCATAATTTGAAGCATCTACCTGTACAAATGCCTTGCTGTAAATATGGACTGGCTGACACAGGGAGCCCTCCTAAAGCCTCTTTAAGCTTTTGGAATGCCTGCTCACAATCTGTGGTCCACACTACATTATCGTTTTTTTTTTTGTTTGGTCAGAAAGGGGTACAGCTATTTTGTATTATAGTTGGGCACAAACTACCTACAGCACCCCATTGGCCCTGGGAAAGCTATCACCTGCTTTTTGGTAACAGGGACAGCCCATGCCTGAATAGCTTCCATTTTTGGCAAGTCCTGGCCTAATCTCACCACTCCCTACTCTATGTCCTAGGTAGGAGACCTCTGCCATACCCACCTGACACTTACTAGGCTTAATGGTCAACCCTGCCCTTTTTATTCTATCCAAGACCTCCCCGACATGTTGAAGGTATTCTTGCCAGGAATGACTGTAAATGCCAGTATTGTCCAAATAAGTGAGAGCATAATCACCTGCTCCTGCCAAGATATGATTTACTAACCTCTAGAAGGTTACTGGGGAATTCTTCATCCCAAAGGGCATCCCTGTAAACTGATATAATCCAAAGGGTGTTACAAAAGCGGACATCTCTCTAGCAACGGGAGTGAAGGGCACCTGTCAGTATCCCTTAGTCAGATCAATAGTGGTCAAATACTTAGCCCCACCTTGCTGTTCTAAAGCTTCATCTATTCTACACACAGGATACGCATCTGACTCTGTACAACTGTTTAACTTTTTGTAGTCTACGCAAAATCTTACACCATCTTTCTTCTGCACCAATACTACTGGGGAAGCCCAAGCACTACTGGACTCCTAGATTACCACCAGCTCCAACGTCTCCTTTACCTCCTCCTTCAAAGTCTGGCCTTTGGGGTCCCATATCCACATGGTGCTGCACTAGGTGAGTACACCCAGGTTTCCTGTAACACTACTTGTATTTCTTTAACCTGAATAAGGGACAGACGCGGATATATTGTTACCTCTCCCACAGAAGTGTCAGTCCAAGCCTCACTGAAGACCAGTCACCAAATTTCCCTCAGTCTCCTCCTGTCATCCACTGTGACTACGACGCAGCACCACGGCCTCCCTATCATGATAAAGGCTTCATTATGTTAACATGGCACAACTTAGGTCTCTGTCTCCTGCCTATCTTTTGGCATTGCTCACAGGTCCTACAATACAACGTTACATCTTTTGCAATTCTAGGGCAATAAAAAATTCTGCATAATGCGTCTACTGGCCTGCTCTATGCCCATATGACCTGCAAAAGGAATGTGATAGGCTATGGCTAGTGGTGCCAGAAAGTAGGCTCTGGGCACTACCAACTGCTGTATTACTTAACCCTCTAGCCCTCCCCTCAGAGGTTCGCTCGCGATACACTACTCCTTTATCGACAAAAGGAAAGTCATGGGCTTTGGATAGAGGTGCCAGAAAGTATGCTCTGGGCTCTACAAACTGCTCGCACCCTAGCCCTCCCCTCAGGGGTAAACTCTCCATTTCAGCATAGAGACTCCCCTTTTTCTTGAGCATCAGGTGTCTCCTTAGCTATGTCCCTCAAGCCTCGTAATGTAGGGTCTGTAAGTTGAGTCTGTCTCAACTCGATTTTTGTGACCCTGCCCAGCTCCACTTCCACAGGAAGCCCAGTACCTTGTGTCAGAGGCACCCATCAGCCTGGATATCAACACTCCCTTCTGTTCTTGCAGTCACCACATCCACGGGAACACTAGTACCTACCAGCAGCTGTGGTTCACCTTCAGGCTCAGTGCTACAAGGCAGCTTCCTCCCTGAAGTAACTTCATCACATTTCCATGAGTCACTAATACAGGCTGACATAATACAATACGCAGATAACTTAGCAATTATCTGCACTACAAAAACCCCTTCTGAGCTTCAAATACTAACCCAAAATGCCTTCACATCCACCGAAAAATGGATGTCCAATAATCACCTCGCTCTCAACCCAAACAAGACCAAGCTGATTCTATTCACTCCCCAAAAAACAACACCCCTGAACAGGGCTGAATTCTCTATCCTCTCCCAAAATAATACCTCCACAGAAGTTGTCCCCAGTACTAAACTGTTAGGAGTCACTACCGATGAAATCCTAACCTTTTGAACCCCACATACTCAATATCATCAAAAAGACACACCAGAAACTAGGTACCCTCTACAGACATAGCTATTACCTAAACAACAATGCCAAAAGAACACTAGCCTCTGCCTTCCTACTTCCATCCCTCCTATATGGTGCCGCCATCCTCACCAATATACACTCTTCACTAAAAAACAAACATTGATATATGCTACAATAAAATTGCTAGATTTGCAACAAATGCTAGATCCTCATCACGTCACTGTTCCTCACTGCAACAACTAAACTGGCTTGAACTTCCACTCCGTCTCAACTACCTTCACTTAATTACTGCACATAAAATAATATATAAACCAACAGCTTGTCCAGCTCTCTCCTCTACATTAACTCTGTACCATCCAAACAAACAGACAACTTGGATCTGAAAACAAAATAATCCTCAACTTCCAGCTGGCCAAATGCTTTACTCCTTCACTACCTCCAAACTTTGGAATAACCTCCCAACCTCAATAACCTTCATCCCATACCCTGCACTCTAAAAAAAAATCCCTCAGACAACACCTTTCTACCTGCTGGTTATGCCCATGCCAAAAATAACTCTTCTTCTCTTCTCACTACTCCCACTCTCTGGGGCTACAGGTATGCACTCTTAGCAGGTCTGCAGCCATACCTATGACTCTTACTACACTGCCTAGACAAACAACTCTCTGGGGCTACAGGTATGCACTCTTAGCAGGTCTGCAGCCATACCTATGACTCTTACTACACTGCCTACACAGATTTAAATGCATGCAAATAATTGTATACGATGTTACTGTTTTTTTCTGCCTCCCAACCAGTAATGTCTATCGCATCTATATGACCAAAAGTACATGTTAATATCGATGGATTACCATAAAACTGCAATGGAATTGCTAAAATACTGTAAATAGCGCTACATTTTTGTTATTTGTATTTTTGATATTTGTATTTCTGTAATGTGACTTATGTGGAGCTTTTCTCCCTGGGCCTCCAGTAAAAATGGGCTCACCTAGGCCCAGTGGATTTTCCCGGTAAACAAATGCAATCAAATCAATCAATCAAATAAATAAAAACAAATAAATCACCAGCCCAAGCTTCAGGCATAGGATCTGATGCTTTCGTGTCGGGAAACACGAATAGACAGTCTTCATGGATTCTGTTCAAGCAGCTTTATTTCATACAAACACATTACTACTGTTGACTGACTGTAACTTAAGTAACTCGTATACAATTTAAGGACTATGATCATGCATGCTCACTCCCTGGCTGCTCCTTCAAAATAGCACTACGGGTATGCACATCTGAAGGTTATATACATGCATGTACAGTCTCGCATGCTTCTTAAAGATACAAGCACACACTTTACACTATGATCTACATCTTCCCTCTTTTGAGAAATAGACCATGCAATTGTTATGAGACTATTTGGCATGCAGAAATCACAGGTTATCCATAGTCATGCATTATATGGGTCTACTTCAGAAAACTGAAAATGCAAATTCTCGAATGCTCACATGAGAGAATAATCAAAAACTTGAAAGTAGTATTTTGGGATTGCAGTACTGTGAAGATCAGAGTATCTGCACTTTCCTCACTGTAGTGCGATCTTGGAGTTGGAAAAAGAAGTTATGTCTTACCATAAAGTTCCATCTGAGTTGATGATCATCTTCCAGTCATCACTGATGGGTTTGGTTCCGGAGCCCTCAGAACAGAGTCGGCCAAATACCAAGCTCGCATACACCAAAAACTCTTGCGCTAAGCTGCTACCCACAATGCCCTTCTCCCAGTTACCTCAGATCGAGTTTGCATGCAACATATAGAAGAAAACACAGGCCATTTCTGCGCAGAAACGCTGAAATACCACAAGGACCCAGAAGATCCACCAGGAGCCTTTGGTGGGGGGCGGTGGGAGGGTGTGATGACTGGAAGATCATCAACAACTCAGATGGAACATTATGGTAAGACAACTTCTTTATCTGAAGTTGTTAATCTTCTTCCTATTCAACACTAATGGGACAGAATCCAAAGCTACTTGAAGAACCTGGGTGGCCCCTATGGAAGAACATTCCTGGGGACCATTGAGCCGAAGGCCGCTCTTCCCCTGGGGACCAAATCCAAATTATAATGCTTGATGAAAGTATGGGGTTTAGCCCAAATGGTTGCTGCACAAATGTCATCCATGGAAGCCCTGGAGTGAAAGGCAACCAAAGTTGCAATGTCCCTAGTTGAATGAGCTTTGATTTGAAAAGGTTTAGATTCATTTGCTCGGGAGGATGAAAAAGAAATACAATCTCTGAGCCATTTTGATAAAGTAAACTTTTGATACAGCACATCCCACTCAGACTAGAAAAGGAAATGAAAAGTTGGTCCGACTTGCGGAAGGACTTAGTCCTGTCCAGGTAGAAGCGTAGTTGTCTCTGTACGTCCAACGAATGTAGACATATTCTCCCTTGTTGGAATAATTTGGAAAAAACACAGTGAGCTCAATGGACTGATTAAAAGAGAAGTCGGACACCACCTTAGGGAAAAAGGATGGGTTAGTACGAAGGGATACTCTCTCTTTATGGAAGATTAGATATGGGCTCTTAATGCATAAGGCTTGTAACTCAGACATCTGTCTGGCTGATGTGACAGCTACCAAAAACAATGATTTCCATGACAGGAATTTAAGATCACATGTTGCAGCAGGCTCAAAGAGGGGTAGAGAGAGAGAGACTGTAGAACCAGAGAGAGATTCCATGTCTCCACAGGTTGCCTGACAGGAGGTCTGCTATGGAAAACTCCCTTGAGAAAGGTCTTGCAAAGGAGGGTGGGGATAAGAGGAACGCCATCAGAACCATTATGGAAATTGGAAATAGCTGCTAAATGGACTCTAATAGTACAAGCTGATGCCCCACTGTCAAACAACTCCGAAAGATACTGAAGTATAGCAGCTGTAGGAGTTGAAAAAGGATCTATTAGACCAGATAGCAAATCTTTTCCATTTATCTCTGTAGAGTTTTCTGGTGGATGGTTTATGGGAGGCCAGAATAATATCGCGGACAGTTGAAGAGAGGGTTCCCTGCCTGGCGACTAACGGAAGTGGAGAAACCAAGCTGTCAGCTTGAGAGTGGATAGATTTGGGGGAGTCAGCCCTTGTGGGTGAGATATTGGGTCCTGATGAGTGTCCACGATCCAAGGAGGTTGTAACAGGTGAGGCCAGTGGAAGGGAAACCACACTTGTCAAGGCCAGAAGGGGGTAATGAGGATTACTCTGCATCTTAACCAGATTGCTTTCCTTAGAAATAGGGGTATCAAAAGGTATCGGAGGATAAGCATAGAGGAGACTCATGGGCCAATCGTGAGTCAAAGCATCTCTTGGTGACTCCCCGTCTGGGTGAAAGGAGGGCAAAGTAGTTGCTGCATTTTTTGTCTGAAGGGGAAGCGAAAAGATCACAGTAAGGCTGGCCCCAATGGTTGAAGATTTCTGACGTCGCATTCGGGTTGAGAGACCACTCGTGTGGACGGAGGATGCATCTGCTCAGCCTGTCCGTAAATCACACTGGAGCTCCCTGGGATATGCGTTGCAATTAAAAAGCGGTTGGAAGCTATCGCCCAATGCCAAATTCTCATGGCCTCGTGACATAGAGGGTAGGATTTGGTCCCTCCCTGTTTATGTACCAGATGGCAGACATATTGTCCGACTGGACTGTAATCGCTACTGACGGAAGGAGCTTATGAAGTGCCTGCAACGCTAACACCACCACTCAACTTGAAGACATTGATATGCAAGTTGACCTTTAAGCTAGACCACATGCCATGGACCGTCTTTCCCTGGAAGTGCCCCCCACCATCCCATCAGGGAAGCGTCCGTGGTCATAGTGGCATTGGGTTGGAGAGTCTGAAAAGGGTGGCACCAAAGATTTTAGTCTGTTCTCATCCACCAGAGGAGATCTTGTTTGCAGGAATTGGTGATGAGGATCTGTGAGTTCAGAGGATGGAGACTGGATATCCACTGGGACAAAAGGAGCCATTGTAGTAGTCTCATATGCAATCTTGCTAGGGGTACAATTGGGATGGCTGCCGCCATAGACCCCAGAGCCTGTAGAACTTCCCTTGCAGACACCTTCCTTCAACACAGTATCTTGTACTTGTAACCTTAAGCTCTGAAGTCTGTGAGGAGGAAGAGAGACTTGGCTTGTTTGATTATTGAATACTGCCTCCTATAAATTCCAATTGTTGGGTGGGATGAAGGTTGCATTTTTCCCAGTATATTGTGAAGCCTAGGAATTCCGCCAGTGCTAGAGTGCAGCGGAAGGCCCCGACCAGTAGGGCGCTTGGTGGGGGCTGAGAGGAGCCAATCATCTAGATATGGAAACACCTGGAATCCCTGAAGTCTCAGATGAGCAGTCACCACTGCTCGGCATTTCATGCACACTCTGGGGGCCATCGAGAGACCGAATGGCTGGGCTCTGAACTGGTAAGGATCGTCTCCCAGCCAGAAGCGAAGGAAACTCCTGGAGTGCTTGTCCATTTTGATGTGGTAATACGCATCCTGGATATCTACTGAGCATATCCACACACCCTCCCGAAGAAATGGGAAAATGGATTGTATCGTGATGATGCAGAATTTGGTCTGAACTACTGATTTGTTTAGTTAGCGGAGATCCAAAATGGGTCTCCAATCCCAGGTTTTTTTTTTTTTTTTTTGGCACTGAGTAAAAATCGGATCCACACTGGTTTGGGAGGGCTTGTTGGATGACTCATTTTAGACACAGCTTTCTTATTTCTGAAGCTGCCTTTTCCCTTTGGCTGGGTGAAACATCGTGAAGGCATTTTGGAGGTCTTGGATAAGAGATTAGAGGGATGTAATAACCTCTGGAAATTATTCTCTGCACCCACTGATTGTTTTTAATATAGAGTGCCAGGGAGCTTGGTGCAGAGAAAAATGAGCCCTGACTGCTTCCAGAGGAAAGCAATCGGGCAGCGCTTCAGGAGCACTGATAAGGTTGCCCGGAGAAGAAATCCCTGGAGTCCTGATTTCGGGGATCTTCTCTGCCCCGAAAGGGGAGTCTTCCATTATTGGAACCCCCTCTGCCTCTGGAGGAATCCTCACCACGTGCACTACGGAAAAGGCCTTGAGATTTTTTTATGCCATATCTTTCCATCCTCTGGTTCCTGAAGAAAGAGCACTCAGGTTTGGAAAAACCTAGGCCAATGGCAGACAAGGTTTTTCTGTCCTGCTCGCACCTGGCTAATGTGTCCTTCAACTTAGAAGTTAACAGAATGGACGGTTCAATAGGGGCATTCAAGAAGGAAGATTTGAAGGAGTCCGCGAGGTCAGAAATGCGCATCCAGGCGTTGAGTCTAACTACACCTGCACCCACAGCTCTAGCCGCCCGGTTGCGTGGGACAGCAACCTCATGGACGAGTTAGAGAGAGACTCTAGGGTAGCAAGCTGGGAAGCAACTTTATCACATGCCCAGTCTGAAACTTGACCCATGAGGGTTCCACAGAGTTAAGAGATGAGATCTCTTTGGAGCCTCGTAAAACGTACCAAGTAATTCAAGAGATCTGACAGCAAAGGTTGCTGAAGGAAAAACTCCCTTCCCTAACCTGTCGACTGCCCGGGACTCTCTGTTGGGTGGATGGATAGCAGGACTTTCCTCTGCAACGTCCTTTTTTGTGGCAGCCACCACCACCATAGCGTCTACTGGTAAGCCTCTAGACCAATGAGGCTGTTCTTCTGGAGGGGAGAGTATCTTGTCTGATCTCTGGGGAATGGCCTAAACCTATCAGGGTTCTTCCATGCCCGCTGCATGATGAGCTTGACTAACTCATTGGCAGGGGGGATCACCCAAGAAGTAGAGGGCAGAGAGCGGAAGACCTGCAGGAATACGGATTCCTCTGAGGAAGGGTTGGAGGGCTTGCAGTCACCCCTCTGCCTCAAAATTTCCAGGATGTCTCCAAAGGAGACATCAGGGGGTGATCATGGGGACCCTTCCCCATCATTATAGTCGGTATCCTCAGTGAGGGACTCCTCTGGGGAGTCCATGTGTTTTCTCTTACACGTCCGTTTCCGAGGTGGTTCTTCAGTGGGAGCATCTGAAGACTCAGAAAGGAGTTTACCCTGTACAGGGGTTTCCTGAGGCTTGCGCTCTAGGTTTCCTGGGGAGTGGCCTGTGATAGCTGCAGCTCAGGAGGAGCGGGAGGAAGGTTTGAAGTAGGAGGAGCGCTTCCTGAAGCAAGCACCCTCTCCATCGCCCGGATAGCAGGCCCACCTGAAGAGGAACTAGAGCCCGGAACTAGAGCCCGGAACAGAGGAAGACTATCTCAGAACCAGGGTCACGGCCCGCTCCCAGGGACAGAGCCTCAAGCAAAACCAGGGCGAGAGTCACCCCTGGGTCCAAAGACGGAACCAAAGAAACAACTAGAACCGCACCTGGAGCCAGGGTTTCACCCCCCCCCAGCATGAGATTGAGGAAGGGGAGATTCCGAAGGAACCGAAACCCAAAGGGGCCTCGGAGCCTCAGAGAAGGTCACTGTGGAGAAGAGTCCTCTCGCAGACGTCAGAGCTATGGGCCTCGGAACCGAAGGGTCAAAGGGAGGAAAATATATGGGAGTCACAGGGGCAATGGACCCAAAACCCGGAGTGGGATGAGTTTTAGGAAATTCTGTAATCCCTCTAGCTGTTAGCAGCTGATCGAACAGGCGCACCACATCCAATTCAAATAGACTCCTGGTGGACCTTACTGACACTCCTGAGGAGGAGTCAGGTCACTCCAAAAAGGGGCTAAAGGCTTGTCCTAAAAACTGATCCAAAGATGGGGAGTACTGGGTCTGTGGTGTAGTAAGTGTCGGCACCAAGGATTCCAGTTTGAAAACAGGCAAAAGGGGGCCTATCGGTGCCAAGAAAGGGCTCGGAGCCAAAGGAATAGCTGGAGTGGACGTCATTATCGGCTCAGAAGTCATCGGTACCAATCTCGGAACAGAGATGGGAGACATTGGTGCTGAGGTAATGGCAGGCAATAAGGCCGGAGCCAAAATCACAGTCGGAACCATAACAGTCAGTGCTGAGGGTGGTGCAGATGTTGAAGTCATCGCAATGTCTGTAGAGACCACTGGAGAAGAACTCTGAGCAGAGGTGGTCAGAACAGAGCAGGCAATCTTGTGCTCCGTGGAAGACTTGTGGGCCTTATGCTTATGAGGCTTGCCCTTATCACCGTCTGGGGAAGAAGGGTCAGAATGACTACTTTTTTGTCCTTAGATGGAGGGGTTGAGACATCCGATGCAGAAAGAGCCTCAGGAAAAGGAGAAGGAAACAAGCCTTTCAAAATAAGTTTGTTTGTTTCTTTCATTAAGCGTCCGCTGACTGAAACTAACACAAATCTGACAGGGAGGTTTCACAGATAAATGTGGAATCCCCACACAATATACACATTCCTCATGCAGGTCACTATTGGGGAGTTACCATTGCAGGAAGTGCAATGCTTAAACCCCGAAGTCCCTTTCTTTTTAGACATACTCAAAAAAAACAATTCAACAATCCAAAAAGGGATAAAGAAGGAAAGAAAAAAGAAGAAAATACCAACAATGGCAAAATTTCTTGGGTGGCGTAAGCTATGGAACTTTGCTGGCTAGGCTTACGTAGGCCCTTAGGCAGATAGCCTAGTACCTACCTATGAACCTATTAAGAGTACCACAAGGGTAAAGAAGGGCGTTACCAACAATGATAAAAAGAAGACACCCGTGGGTAGAGCTGGCTACGACAAGTAGGTATAAGAGTTTTTAAGAGAAAAAATAACTTATAAAATACTGAAAATTTTGAAAAATACAACACTTAGCTGGACAGCTCGGTGAAATGCTGCTATATGGCTGCACGGCAAACGAGATCTGGGATAACTGGGAGAAGGGCATTGTGGGTAGCAGCTCGAGAGGTTTTGGCCAACTCGGTTCAGAGGGCTCAGACCCAAACCCAATCAGTGATGAATAGGAAGAAGATTTAACAACTTCAGATTATCTATTTAGTTGGGGGGGGGGGGGCACAGCTCCCCACAACACCAATTTTGCGTTTTTGATTATTTGCTGTGAGCGTTCGAGAGTATGTGTTTTCGGTTTTAGGACATAGACCCCATTATACAATATTAAATATATAGGTATGTATAATCAAGTCCATGTTGCTGCATATTTCACACTTGGTTTAGACACTTGTCCATATTGTGCGACACAAAACTGGTTACTAGATTTAGCAACTGGAACAGTTTCTGTAAAATGGTTGACTTGTGAAAGGTTTGTATTACTTTCTGGAATGGAGTCAGAATTTTGAATGCATTCTGGTCTGGAAACAGTGTCCGACTTGCTCTTCAGTTTACAGTCCTCACAGAAACAATGTTGTGATTGCAATGATGATAATGATTATTCTGGTACAGGAAGTTGATGTTTGAGATTCCTCCTATACTCCACTCCATCGGAATTTACCAAGTAAAATCTCAGCGCAGCACAGATGCCTGTACTTTGTCCTATTCGATCAAAACCGTTTGTCGTCTGGATTCATAGTCTCTCTCCTTCCCTCAACAGACGAAGTAAATCTGCTCGATCGGTCATAACTAGATTTATGGATATTACATTTTTTAAACAATTGAGCCTTGACAGTTTTAGTGTTCTTAGACTTAGGCTGCAACAAACTTGAACTAGGTAGCATAGTTCTAGTTTGCCTGGAAAGCAGCCTTTGAGCAGGTGAGGCAAGAATATCATCACAGGGTGGGTTTTTGAGATTAAGCAAATTCAAGAATAAATTGGTATTGTCACGCTTTGACCTTTCAAGTAATTGCTTTGCACTCTGCACTGCTCGTTCAACTAGACCATTGGACTGAGGATATTCAGGACTACTAGTGACATGGACAAACTGGCTAGTAAATTGAGTACGATTGTCAGAAAAAAGTTTGTGTGGACTAGCATGAACTGAGAAATTATGCTTTAACTTAACAGCAGATGAGGTTAGGTTAGGTAGTAGATCAATCCCGAACCAATTTGAGTAACAGTCTTCCAGAATTAAGTAGTGTTGATTGCTCCACTCAAATATATCAGTTGCTACAGTAGACCAAGTTAGTTCAGGAATTGGACTTAGCTGAAGCGGTTCACTTTGCAAATGCACTCTGATACTACTGCATACTGAACCAGAAGAACTTTATCAATGTCTTTCAGTAATTAAGGCCAAAAGACTAATCTCTTAGGTTTATAGGTAGGTAATAGGCTACTGGCCCTAGTGCCTATACAAGCCTAGCCAAAAAGATACCCCGGCTTTCGCCACCCAAGAAAATTATTTTCCTGTGCCCCTGTCAAGCAGAACCACAGACGTGATCCCCGGAGTGAATTTCCTATTATCCATCAAATCATCAAGATTTTTCTTGAAGAGTGCTAATGAGGAGCTCTGTTTGACATAGTATGGGAAGTCTCTGGGAAGGAATCTATCCCTCCAGCATGTTCTGTTTATTGTGGTGACAAAGTTTAGGTCCCTAGAGTGTGTAGCTCAGAGAGACTGGGATTTTTAAGTGGAGCATGTCCAACAGCTCTGGGTTTGACTTAACTTTGTAAGTTAGGCAGAGATCGCCTCCGAGTAGGCGATACAAGATGGAGTAAAGCTGGAGTTTTTTGAGACCGTCTGCGTAAGGCATCTGTTTGAGGCCAGTAATCCTCTTTGTGAGGTATTTTTGCCACCTTTCCAGTTGTTGTAGATGTCTTGTGAGGTACATGCCAAAAGGGGCATTGTACTCTAATGGGTCTAATGAGTGATGAGTAGAGGGGAACAATGATCTCTTTTGTTCTGGATGAGAAACCTTTTGTGATGAGGTGTGCCACGTAGAAGGATTTCCTGACCACTGTGGCAATGCGATTATCAAAGGAGAGACTACTGACCACCTGTGTCCCAAAGTCTCTGATCACACTTTCGGTGTTAAGTAGACTACCGCCTATGTGTAGGGTTGCCATCTTTCTTTGTGGCTAAAACCGGACTAAGGTCACACCCCTCACATCACCCATAACCCCACCCATTCCCACCCTCTCTCCCATCCATGCCCCACCCATTTTATAACAGCACTGTGACATCAGCTGATGAGTCAAACTAAAACTACAGGACCAAAACAAGTGCAACAGAAAGGCATTACTTTTCTGCAGAATATTTAGCAAAAGCAACAGAAAAGTGTGACAGACGTACAAGCAACTACCTGCTTAAATTCTTACACTACAAGTACACATATCCAGTCTTCAAAACCGACTTGAAAACTACTTACTGTCAAATTTCAGTAAAACTAAGAAATTGTGCCAAAACTACCAAACAAAATTTCACGGAACCAAGACTCTCCGCAAGTTGCTTAAATCACGACTCGTGGAAACATAAAAACGTAAAAATTCTAAAACTTTTAATTCAAGTGCGTTAAAATAGCGATACACTTTTCGTCAAGACGAATGTCTTAACTTCTTCAGAAACTTTGACAAAACCGAAGGACTATTATTTAAAGCATAGTGTTAACAAGCACATATTAATCCAATAAACCCTTAAAGTTGTATACTAAAATTTGACATAAACAAGTGGTTTTACACCACTACTATTATATATATATATATATATATATATATATATATATATATATATATATATATATAGATATATGTTTTCATATGCCCCACTTTAGTTCTTACCCACCAAAGCTGGCATGATTTTTAAAAAAACTTTTGATCACTTCTAAAAAACTTATATAACACTTATAAAATAATACAAGCCTTAAACGTCACTTTACAGTTAGCAATGCATTAAACTAAGTTTAACAAAGAATACATAAACATAAAATATATAAATATGGATAGAATCAAATAAAAATGAAATAAAATAAATCAAGATAATTAAAATAAACTAAATAGAATGAAACATTAACCTATAATGTATAATGTATAACTGTACCATAAATGCACCTCTCAAAATTCTATAGAACCCAGATTATCCAAACTTCCACTAGAGGAATATTTATTTCAAAATCTCAAATAACTTGATCTGTTAAAACCACCTAATTTTCCATAAACTTTAAATTAATTAGGGGATATCATACAAGTTTGATATAAATATTAATATGATGGTTTGTTTTATAACACTATTTTAGTATTAACTAGCTAAATTTTTCAACCTTAGGATATACATAATAGAGCTCATTTCATTAATGCCTGGATATTGACAGGCATTCACTCTGAGTTGTCATAAAAGTTCTTTATGGTACAGTTACAGCAACTAGCCCGGGACACGTGTATAGAGGAGGTTTCCAAATGGATAACAATACACCGCGTACAGAACAGAATTTGAATTCTTGGGTACACAGAGCTTTTGTATTTAACTACACTTTTATGATTAATGTGCCTGAAACCAACCAGGAGGTAAGCATGGATTTATCTACGAAACTGAATTTATTTGATGAGAAGTTGGTTAAGGTGCAGAAGCTTCAATTAGAAATCGCATACTTCCGTGAATGCACTAATTTAAAAATCATTCCTAAAGGGCTTAGACAGTGGCAGTTCCCCACGGGGCTTGTTGATGGATCTGCATTTCATAAAGCCTTAATCTCTTTGTTTGACAAACAGGGTGCAGAGTTGTTGGATTTGTTTTGCACACATTATCAATTAATAATTGACGGCCTTTTGGCTGAAATAAAGGAGTTTGACTCCTCAATAAAGAACGATATGGGTTTCTTTAGATACCGGTTTGAGTATGACCGGATTTTTGTTAGCATCGACCAGCATTTAACAAAATTGAATTTGACTAAAATAAAGAAAATTAAACGGGATCTTAAGGAGTATGAAGCAGGTGTTGCTTATCCAAAACCACCTACTGTCCAAAGGGGAAAACTTACTGGTGTTAATAATATTTCAAATACCAGGGATATTATTCAAAATGTAGAAACTGAGACACGAACAACTTCTACCAATTTTAATAGTCCACAAATAGAACAACTACCAGGCTGATTCAGGAACTATCCGCTGAAGTGAAAGAATAGCAAATAATAATAACAATTCTGCCAATTCAAATACTTCGGGGCAGAATAAATCCACAGGTAATTATAACGAAAAAATTTTCGTGTTCGGGCCTCGAGACCAGGGGCTCAGAATACCAGATCAATGAAGAACAAAAAGAAGAAATGGTAGTTAATATGGACTATGGTGATTTTTTAACCAATGAAAGTTAAATGTAGTGTGTTGCATAATTCTAGTTTTGACTAAGATTTTCAACTACACGGACATTTTTATTTGTCTGGAAACAATTGAGTTGTTGGCAAAGGGTTGTACATTTGTTCCTACCGTTCAGTTTGATGTGGCAAGTACTTTGGTTGATTTGAAGTTATTCACTAGAAAACTCAACTTATCAGCTTTAATGGGTGAGAATTTGAACAACAATTCTGACTATTATGTTTCTAGTGTTTACAATCCCCCTTTGCACCCACTTCTAGCACTTTTTGAAAGGGTGAATGAAGTAGATTTACGGAATTTAAGGAAGTTCGGGTCATTTCCAAGTTATTTGAATGGTTATAAACAAAATATTAAGAAAAAGGAGAGAGAAAAGTACAGTTTTGTACCTACCATAAATGTAGATGTTCGAAGATTCACATTGCTGCAGTCATAACTTGTGGGTAGTCCGCTGTCCTCGGTCGGCCCGAATACCGGCTGGCGTCGGTCATGTGCGCTCAGATCTGACGTCAGTGCGTCATGGTATTAAAGCGCATGACCGACGTCATATCCTCAGTCTTTTCTTGCCCCAGATGTCAGAAGGCCCTAAAAAGAAAGGCCACAGCCAAAAATGGAAAAACCTATGTACAAACAACCTCTACCACCCAAACCATACAATCACTCCAAACTACAGAGGGGAAGGAGGGAGGGTAAATTGGACTGCAGCAATGTGGATCTTCGAACATCTACATTTATGGTAGGTACAAAACTGTACTATGTTCTTCATCTCACATTGCTGCAGTCATAACTTGTGGGTAGAATCCCAAAGCAAAGGTAAAGGGAGGCTGGCAAAATCATAAAGCATTGGGAGCTGCTAACATGCCCTGTAAGACTGCAGTGGCAAATCCAGCCCTAGATTTGGAATAAAGAGGGAGATGGTAATGTTTAGAAAAAGTGTGCACTGAACTCCAAGTAGCTACTTCCAAAATATCTTTAGTAGCTACACCCCTTAAAAAGGCAGTAGAAGTGGCAGTAGCCCTAGTGGAATGAGGTCTGATTCCAGCCGGAAATCTCCTTACCATGATGAGAACAAAAAAAAGCAATACAATGGCCAATCCACTTAGAAATAGTTTGTTTTGAAACAGGTTTCCCCTGAGAGGCCAAAGCAAAAGAAACAAACAACTGTTGAGACTGTCTGAACCTTTTAGCCCTGCTCAAATAATAACGCAACTGCCTGTGAATATCCAAAGTGTGCAAAATTTTCTCCCCTTTATTTTGGGGATCAGCATAAAAAGTAGGCAAATGAATAGATTGGTTCAAGGCCACATTTGAAACCATTTAGGCATAAAAGTAGGGTTAGTACGCAGAGATACCCTATCCTTATGAAAAATCAGGAAGGGTTCAACTGCCATTAGAGCCTGTAATTCAGATACCCTTCTAGCAGACGTAATGGCCAACAAAAAAGCAGTCTTCCAAGACAAAAACTGTAACTCAGACGTAGCTGCAGGTTCAAAAGGAGGTAAAGTAAGCTTTTCCAACACAAAATTGAGATCCCAGGAAGGAGTAGGAGCTCTACGCGGGGGTCTTATGTTCTTTGCCCCTCTAAGGAATTGCTTAAACAAAGGATGAGAGAATAATGGTGGGTCACAGTCATAGTGAGCAGAAATGGCTGCAGCATGAACTTTTACAGATGAGAAAGACAAACCCTTGTCTAATAATTCCGTAAGATATTAAAGACAAACACTCAAATCAGGCCTGGAAACATCAAAGCTCTTTGCTTTGCTCCAAATAAAAAATCTCCTCCATTTATCTGCATAAACTTTCCTTGTACTAGGCCTTCTGGCCTCCAAAATAACATTCAAAACTTGTTGAGGAAGCTGCGACCCTCCAGGTTCTAGAACAGAATATGCCAGGCTGTTAGATGCAGGAACTGAATCCTGACATTGAGGAAATGATTGCCTGCCTGAGACAAAAGGTGTGGAATTGAAGGCAAAGGCCAAGGAGGCTCCCTTACTAAACTCCTCAGCAGAGGGTACCAGTGCTGTAGAGGCCAATCTGGAGCTATTAGAATCATGGAGGGCTTGTCTTGTCTGACCTTCAGGAGCACCTTGGGAAGGAGAGGCAGAGGAGGAAAGGCATAGACGTGAAGATTGCTCCAACTGAATGATAGAGCATCCACTTTCCAAGCTGTTGGATGAAACATCTTTGTGCAAAACTTTGGCAACTGGAAATTTAGTGGAGAAGCGAACAGATCTATGTCTGGAGTCCCCCATATCACTGTCAACTGTCGAAATACATGAGGATCCAATTTCCACTCGTGAGGATCCACCATCTGTCTGCTCAAAACATCTGCTAAGGAGTTCTGTGCTCCTGGCAGAAACCTTGCCTGAAGAGTGAGGTGCAGACTGAGAGCAGTCTCCCATAAAACCATAGCTTGCCTGCAAAGAGGGTACGAATGGGTTCCCCCTTGCTTGTTGATGTACCACATGACAGTTGTGTTGTCTGTTTGAATCAACACTTGTCCTGGGTGAAGTAGATCCTTGAAAGCCATCAATGCAAATTGGACTGCTAACATCTCCTTCAAGTTGATATGTAAATGTTGAAGTCTGGCAGGCCACGTGTCTTGAACCCATTTTCCATTGAGGTGAGCTCCCCAAGCCTTGTCCGAGGCATCTGTCGTTAAGATCTGACTCGCCTCTGGTCGGGTCACAAAGAGTCCCTTGTTTAGGTGACATTCCTGAGCCCACCACAAAAATTCCTTTTGAATGCAAGGTATTATCTGAATGACAGTGCCCAGATCGTGGCAGTGTTGCATCCATACATTTTTGAGATACCATTGTAGCTTCCTCATATGCAGTTTGGCATTGGGAAGCACCAGAATACAAGATGCCATGAACCCCAAGGCTTGAAGGACTGTCCTTGCAGTCAGCCTGGACCGTAGAGACAATTGTTGGAAGTAAAGTGTAAGGTTTCTTTGTTTGTCCAGGGTCAAAAAGGCCATCTGGGAAGCTGTATTCAGTCTCACACCCAGAAAGCACATTTCCTGAGAGGGTACTAGACTGGACTTTGTTTCGTTCACAGAATACCCTAGGCACCTTAACACTGCCATAACATACTGTAGATGGTGAAGAAGCTTGTTTTTGTCTTGAGCAAGAATCAGGCAATCGTCCAAATAAGGATAAATTTGTATCCCTCTTAACCTTAAGAAGGCTATCACCGGAGCCAGAACCTTTGTGAACACCCTGGGCGCAGTAGATAAGCCAAAGGGCAATGCAGAGAACTGATAATGTAAAGTCCCAGCCCGAAAACACAGGTATCTCCTGCAACTGGGCCTGATAGGAACATGAAGATAAGCCTCTTTGAGATCCAGAGTTACCATCCAGTGATCTTTGCCCAACAGAGGCAGAAGTTGTTGCAACGTCAACATTTTGAATTTTGGAATGTCCAGGTATGTGTTGAGGATAGATAAATCCAAAATTGGCCTCCAAGTGTTTCCTTTCTTTGGTACAAGAAACAGGCGAGAATAAAATCCTAGGCCCACTTCTGACAGAGGGACCTGCTGTATAGCCCCCATTTGAAGAAGTAAAGAAATCTGTTTGTGAGCCTCTACCCTTTGCTGAGGAGGAACGTCTGGCATGCCCTTGAAAGGAGGCAATGTGTGGAAATAGAACTTGTAGCCTCGGTTTATAATGTCCAATACCCATTTGTCCTGGGTGACTAAAAGCCAATTTTGCTTGAAGAGTGCCAACTTTCCTCCCAAAGGTGCTGCCAGACAGGAGGGATCTGGCAGCTGAAGATGCAGGTCATTGGGCCTGTTTACGAAAGGACTGGCCCCTGCCCTCACCTGTAGATTGTGCAGGGGAACTCCACGTTCTAGGCCTGAAAGAACTCTGAGCTCTGACCCTACCACACCTAGATCTGCCCCTAGACTGTAAATCAGAAGAAGGATAAGCCCATCCCTTAGTAGGCCAATTCCTGCTAAACTTAGGGGGCTGCACCTGCAAAAAATCTTTAACAGTCTGCATAGACTTAGCCTTGTCTTCCATTTTCTTTAAGACAGACTCCACAGGAGAACCAAACAAAACTTCAGACTGTAAAGGAGCATCTAAAATTCTAGCTTTAATATGCTCTGACAAATTCTGATCCTTAAGCTAGGCGTGCCTGCGAATAACTGATCCAGTGACAGCCACCCTGGAAGAAGCCTGTAAAGCATCAAAACCACACTGCAAAGAATGCTTACCCACCTGATCAGAGGCATGAACCAAATCCTGTAATTCCTTACACTCTATGCCCTCTGCCAAAGCATCTACCTTAGATTTTAACTGAGTAAGGAGAAAATTCTGGTACTTCAACATATGAAACTGGCAATTCAAAGCCCTCATTGCTAGAGTGGAAGAGGTGTACACTTTCTTACCCCACCTATCCAAAGCTCTAGAATCTTTATCCATAGGAACTGGATTCTTTACAACAGAAGCCCTGACACCCTTAGGTCCCTGGCTAATAGTTTCTGGGTCAGCCCTTGGGCTCTTATACAGGTATTTATGAGCCTCAGGCACTCTAATACCTATCTGGTTTAACTGGCGCAGGAGGCAAAGAGTCTGGAGTAAGGGAAGCCTCAGAGAAAACATCCTGAACAACATCCAAAACAGGAGGTATAGCTAAGGGCTGATGTTGTGGTAAAAACAAAAATTCCCTCAGCCTCTTTCGGGAATCCGAGAAATCTTGGCCTTCCCATTTAAAACGCTCCCTCATAGAATGCAGGGTTTCTGAAAAAGAAAAATCCTCTGGAGGAGAAGCAGAAGGACTGGAATCCTCTGCGTCTGAATCAGAATAAGGAGGAAAATCCTGAGTGTCTACAGCCGAAGACTCTGAGTAATCTGAAGCCTGTTCCAAACATTCTACCTCTGGCTCCCCCCTAGGCCTCTTATCTGGAGGGGGTATAGAACCCCTGATTAAGGAAATCAAATCTTCTGCCATTTTAAGCATGTGTTTTTTAGGCACAGAACCTGCAGAACTAGGACTGACACCTGAGGAAGGCAAACCAGGCCTGACCTTGGAAGGTACCTTAGAGACAGAAGGAGAAGGCCTAACCACCTTACGCAAAGAGGGGAGTACAGCAACCTGAGAGGCCCCCTCAGCCTGACCTGACTCCTGAGAGACCACATCTTGTAAAATTAACGGCACCCCCTGAGACTCAACTGAAACCTCGGCTGGATCTACAGATTCCACCGTAGTTTCTAAAGAACCGGCGTCTGGAACGGACGACTCATCCTGCTTGGACCTTAACGACTTTTCCTTGCGCTTCTTAGCGGTAGCGGGCGTCGGAGGATCCGACGGCATATTGTAATTACACCGCTTACCGAAGACAAACCTAGCGCAATCTAACCCACGTTTAATGGTGCGCTTATTAAATCTAGCACAGAAGCGACACCCGACTACGTCGTGCTCAGGCCCCAAACAAGGAATACAGAGAGAGTGGTAATCCCTATGCGGTATCTGTTTCCCACAAGAAATACAATTATTCACTTTTTCTGACATCCGGAATTAACTGAGGCAAGAAAAAACAAAAATATTCCCCAACGGGGTACTTAGCCCAACTTGGTTTCGGTCTGAAACTCAGAATACGAAAATTTCAGAACGCCGAACGGCACTTGCAAACGCTGCTTCTGCTTTGGACCATGCGGCAAAAAAGACTGGGGATATGACGTCGGTCATGCGCTTTAATACCATGACGCACTGACGTCAGATCTGAGCGCACATGACCGACGCCAGCCTAATACTTTGGTATTCGGGCCGACTGAGGACAGCGGACTACCCACAAGTTATGACTGCAGCAATGTGAGATGAAGAACATCTTTAAAATTTGTACATCAGGCCCAGATTCGTATCATGAAACCGGATAAAGGTGGGGGCCTTGCTATAATGACTATCAATGATTATAATACAAGAATGTTAGCTATTTTAGATGGTCATACTTATGCAAGAGCCTCTAGGAACGAAATGTATGGGGCATACAGAAAGGTATCAGCTTTCATAGAAGAACTTTATATTGAAGCGAGAATAGACAAAAGTTTATATAATTATTTGCTTCAACCGGCACCTAGGATTCCCCTTCTTTTTGGGATTCCAAAGGTACATAAATGTGTGAACAATCCACCTATGAGACCATTGGTGGATGGAAGAGATGGTATACACGTGTGCTAACGTTTTGGATAAAATTTTACAGAAATACATTAAAAGTGAGGAACAAATTTCAAAAGATTCATGGTCGTTTTTACAAGCTATTAACAATTTAGAGTTTAGTGCTAGCTGCTTTTTTGTAGCAGTAGATGTAAAGGACCTATACTCATCCATCCCACACGTAGTTGGGATTGAATGGGTCTCACACATGTTAAGAATTTTGCATGCACCTACTAGTGAGATCAAATTAGAAGAAGAACTAATAGATACAGTTCTTTCGTATAATTATGTATTATTCAATAATGAAATTTTTCATCAAACAATTGGAGTGGCAATGGGCTCCCCTTGTGGAGCAGGCCTGGAGAACCTTGTTATGGCATATTGGGAAAGAACTTTTGTGTTAAACAATTTAGAGTTTGGGGACCAAATTTTGTTTTATACCCGCTTTTTAGACTACATATTTATTTTATTCTAAGGAACAGATGTCGAATTAAAGCGATTGTTGGAAATGTTTAACAGTACTGACTTCTTGAGATTCATGTCTAGTTACAATAAGGACAGAATAGTATATTTAGACGTGGACCCTAAGGAAGGATTATGATGAAGAAATGTATGTTTCTAAAATCTTTCGGAAAGACACTTTTTCCAATATGTATTTACATTTTACTAGCTGTCATCCTATACACCAGAAGAGATCTATGGTTAAGGGACAGCTGGTCAGGGCTTCCAGGATGACCACAAGGGATGAAGAGTTTGAGGAAGACTGTAACTTAATGTTAACCTTTTTTTACACAGAGAGGTTACCCGTTGCACTTCCTCCATGAGATCACCAAAGAAGTCCAGTGCAAAAGGGCAGCAGGAGTTCTTGTACCAAAACTTAGTAAGGTTTATGGAGAGAGTGTACTGTTAAGGACCAATAAGGAATTGTTAAACACTTGTGGCTTCATTCGCACATTTAACATTGATTCTCATAAAATAACAAACATTATTATGAAGAATTGGGACTTCTTGATGGGTGACAAACACTTTAGAGAAATATTTCCAGAAAGGCCTAAAATTACATATAGGCGTGGCAACAATTTAAAAGAAATTTTGGAAGCCCATTGCCGACCATATACTAACAAAGAGGGCATGTACAAGTGTAACATGTGTAGGTTCTGTAAATACATCGATGTAGGATGTAATTTTAAAATAGGAAATGAGAAATACACATCTAATGGGAGATTTAATTGTAGCAGCAAACAGGTGGTTTACCTAGCTTAATGCAAACTTTGCCCAGCTTTCTATATCGGTAAAACCGATAGAAAGCTTAGCGAAAGGATTTACGAACATATTTATTGTATTGGTAGAAATAAATTGGAAAATGCACTAGCTAGGCATACCAGTGAATTTGAGGGTCATGAATTTAAATTTAGGGTTATCGACCAATTGAGGAATGATGGAAGGGGTGGGTCCAGAGTCCCTAAAATTGGAAAGGAAAGAACTTTTATGGCAACTCAGAGTGGATGCCTGTCAATATCCAGGCATTAATGAAATGAGCTCTATTATGTGTATCCTAAGGTTGAAAAATTTAGCTAGATAATACTAAAATAGTGTTATAAAACAAACCATCATATTAATATAAAACTTGTATGATATCCCCTAATTAATTTAAGGTTTATGGAAAATTAGGTTGTTTAACAGATCAAGTTATTTAAGATTTTGAAATAAATATTCCTCTAGTGGAAGCTTGGATAATCTGGGTTCTATAGAATTTTGAGAGGTGCATTTATGGTACAGTTATACATTATAGGTTAATGTTTCATTCTATTTAGTTTATTTTAATTATCTTTGATTTATTTTATTTCATTTTTATTTGATTCTATCCATATTTATATATTTTATATGTTTATGTATTCTTCGTTAAACTTAGTTTAATGCATTGCTAACTGTAAAGTGACGTTTAAGGCTTGTATTATTTTATAAGTGTTATATAAGTTTTTTTTAGAAGTGATCAAAAGTTTTTAAAAATCATGCCAGCTTTGGTGGGTAAGCACTAAAGTGGGGCATATGAAAACATATATATAATAGTAGTGGCGTAAAACCACTTGTTTATGTCAAATTTTAGTATACAACTTTAAGGATTTATTGGATTAATATGTGCTTGTTAACACTATGCTTTAAATAATAGTCCTTCGGTTTTGTCAAAGTTTCTGAAGAAGTTAAGACATTGGTCTTGACAAAGTGTAGAGCTATTTTATCGCACTTAAATTAAAAGTTTTAGAATTTTTACATTTTTATATGTTTCCACGAGTCGTGATTTAAGCAACTTGCGGAGAGTCTTGGTTCCATTAAATTTCAGTAAAACACCTCATAAATAACCAATAAAATAAAGAACATAAGCCGGAACACCTTTTCAAATGGCAAAAGTGCAGCCTTTTTAAAGGAAATGCAAGATTTTGAGGGCCAAATCATAACCACAACCTGTGTAAAGGTATGGGCTTCATTTTTTTTTTTTTTACCAGAACAAAAGCTCATACTTGTAAAATTAGCATTTCTTCTGTTGTTCCAGAGAATACTAACATTTCATATTTCGTGCAATTATTAGTGGAAAATTAGATTTCTGCACGAAAACAGCAAGACATTTATAATTTTTTTTACATATTCTGCATGGTACAGCTGTCCACGTACGGACTTTCCTGCATGTAGAGAAACAAGTGGCAACCCTAGAAGCTAGAACCAAAAAAGGTTTTCAAAAATAGTAGTAAACCCCAATAAAAAAATAAGTTATCATGCGGTGAAATTAGTCAACCTGGCGGCAGCACAGTCTACAGCAAGACTTCTGATGCAAGCAAAACATAGAACACCAGATATAGATGTATTTATAGTGAATAAAAACATGATAGGAGGCTGCAATCTGCCTTCTCCTTTCTCTCAGCCTTAAGAAACACACAGCTATACCCACTTGAGTGCAGGGGAGAATAATCCCCGATTTCAATACTGCAGCATAGGAAAAGACATAGTACAATGAAGAACAGTGCATACATGACATGGGGAAAAACAGGTATATTGCTAACCCCACATTTAAATAAAGCAAGCATTTCCTCATACAGAAAAGAAAGTCCATCCCACTCAAGTAGACTTAGAAACAAATGCATCCCAAACCTGGTACCACATTTCCGGATAAAATAAATCACAGATGGCAATCTTCGGAACCATTTTTTTTCCAACCACACGTGAAAGTTTTTCAATTGCAGGCCTTATAAAAACTCACCAAAAAGGTTCTCAACAGTACACAAAGAGTTGTTAAGCCAATCATCCACACAAGGCATACTTGGCGATGAAAATTCCTTTGACGACAAACAGGCTTGACACTGCTTTCCTGCAAAACAAACTAAGCGTTCAGCTTCTGGACAACTCTACCAGCTTGTTGACACAACTATGTCAGTATACTTTCAAAAACACTGGCGGGAAAACATCATTTTACATTCACCCGTGACCTGTATACGATACGCGACATCACTCTAGTGGCACCCCCTTCCCATCATTAAATTTTTTCAGCCATCTTTGTTAAGGGCACTAAGAGTGTGTGTGGTCCACGTCATCCTGCCCTTTCACCCTCCGTTGGTGCATCTTGGATCCGGTTGTGTCTACTAGTACAAATTTGGCAGTGGCACAAAACCCGGACTTCACATGTCCGGTTTTAAAAGAAAATGGTAACCGGACAATATGTCAGAAAACCGGACAGCTGGCAATCCTACCTATGTGGTAGTTCATGGGTACAGAGTTTTTACCAAAGAGGATGACACTGCACTTTTTGGCGTTGAGCTTGAGACCATGGCATTGACACCAGGCATCTGTCTCAGTGAGGCCCTTTTGTAGGATGTCCACATCATTCAGAGTTTCGATTATGGCTTCTAGTTTGCAGTCATCTGCGAATGTAGTTAGCCAAAGACCTTCTGTGTTAGCCTGTACTTCAGAGAAGTAGATACCAAACAGGAGAGGACCCAGAACTGAACCCTGTGGTACTCCACTTGTCACTGGTCTGAAGTCCGATTTGGAGTCTGCTACTTTCACAGTGTAGGTTTCTGTCAGTAAGCCAGCTGACAACCCAACTTGTGACATAGGGATTTATACCTAGTTTAGTGAGTTTATCTATAATTCCAGAGTGGGGGATGGTGCTGAACGCCTTGGCGAGATCTAGATAGGCTGTGTGAACTACCTTACCTTCATCTATGGCTTTGGTAACTACTTCAAGTCTATCAGGTTTAGGAGACATGATCTTCCTTTTACAAACTCGAACTGTGTGGGGTCCAGAGTTTGGAGATCTTCAATGTCTTTGTTTATGGAGTTCAATGAGGATACGTTCCATAGTCTTGCAGACCAGGCTCGTCAGGCTAATGGGGCAGTAGTTCCTGGGGTCTGTTGTGGCCCCCCCCTTTGTGGAGTGGGATAACCTTTGCAGTGTGCCATTCAATGGGCACAAAGCCTGAGGTGAGGCCATGATTGAACATGGTACTTGGGTGGGGTGCCAGTTCATTCTGTAGTTCGTGTAGAATGCAGCCTGGGATGTTGTCAGGTCCCATGGATGCTGTGTTCTTGGCTTTGGAGAGTGAGGTTTTTACCTGTGCAGCCGTGATTACAGGAACTTTGAATTCTTCCCATATAAAGATGGGCCCCCTTTAGGGGGTGAGAGGGGGGTAAAGTTAGAAATGAACCTATTTGCCAGGATGTTGGTAATATCAGTTGGATCCGTATATTTAGTGTCATTGTGCTGTAACTCAGAGAAGATCTGAGTGTTGCCATTGAGATTCTTGACATAGCTATAGAATGCTTTGTGGTTGCCTTTAGAATCAGTGGCGATTTTGTTTTCATAACTAGCTTTGGAGGATTTTATGAGGGATCTCCGCTTCTGAGGGTGACCAGGGAGTTCCTCCAATCGTGGGATTTTACCCTTTTTTGCAACAGTTTCTTCTGTTGTAGAGTTCATTTATGGCAGAAGACCACCAGATCCATGCACTCGTGTAAGTGCTTATAAAGTGCATTTGTGTAGGATTCAGCAGTCGTACCTCTATTGTCCATCTGCATGGGTGTCGTGAAGTTTGCCACTTCTGTCTTAAGAAGCGTGAAGTTGGCTTTGGAGAAATTTTTTACGGTTGTTTTCCTAATGGGGGGTGGGAGTGGGATGTGGATGTCTAGGGTGATTAGCTTGTGGTCGGATCTGACCGAGGAGCTGACTTCTGGTGTGCAACACCGGTCACCCATGTTGGTGATGACCAGGTCTAGGATATTGCTGCCCCTAGTGGGGGTGTGGATAAGTTGATCCAAGGCGTTGGAATTGATGATTTCCAGAAAACGTTGAGCAAAAGAGTTGGTACATGAGTAGTTTCCCAAGTTAATGGTAGGGTAGTTGAAATCACCCATTGTTAGAGTGTTGGGATGTACCTTAATATTTTCCAGTGTATCAAGAAAAGAGGGGAGGGAATCCTGGGGCATGGTGGGGGGGGGGGGTCGGGTAGCAAGCTGCAACCTGGATTGCGGTTTTGCCCAGAGTTAGTTGAACTTGGGCAATCACGGATGCATTATGCTGAGCAACTAGCTTGGAGGTGTGGATATCCTTAATGAATATGGACATGCCTCCACCTTTAATGTTTCGGTCCGGGTTTAGTGGCCGAAAGGTGTTTTATGAATTATAGCCTGATAATGCAGGGGTGCTCTCTGGAGCTTTGAACCAGGTCTCTGTCACTGCACAGATGTCAATGTTCTCCATTTTAAGGAGTGCCTAGAGTGAGTACATTTTGAGGTTTAGACTTCTAGCACTGAGTAGCATTACCCTCAGATTTTGCTTGCTTGTACCTGTTACGGTGATGAATTTGTCATTTGAACATTTCCTAAAAAAGGCACTATTGGGGTGGCAAGAGCCTTTGCCAGTATCCGGAATCCTAAGGGCAACAGGTGCAGGCCATCTCTGGCAAAGCAGCATGGTCTGTCGATCAAGTCATCCCAGGCAGACAGATACTGGATTCCCTTAGAATGACACCAGAAGCTTAGCCAATTGTTAAAGTCAATAATTTTGTCCTTGTACTGTGGTATCATTCTGGGTGATGGCAGGATGCTACTCAGGGCTAGGGTCATACCTGCCTGGGTTACAGGATCGGGGAGCTCCTCCATGTCTCTTTTCATGTAGTCCGGGGAGGTACGTCTCAGGTCATTCACACCAACATGGACAATGACAGAGTCATATTTGTACTTGTTGTGGAGTGACCTGAGTACGTGTGTTTTGTGGCAGATCCTGGCACCTGACAGGCAGCTGACTAACTTTTTCCTTGTTTAGCCTGGTGAGTGGAACATCAGTGTACCTGACTATACAGTCACCTATGACTAGAGTGTTGGGTATGTTAGGCCTTATGGGCTGTTGTTGAGGGGCACACCTAGTATGTGGGCTATGTGTCATTTGGGTGGCGTTGGGGGTTGCTTGCATTTCTGCTTTGGAGGTCTCAGTTGTTTGGGCAGAATACGGAGAGCCTCCACGAATGTAGGTGTGTGTTTTGTGCTTCTGTGTGTGTGTTTTGGTGGTGTAGGTTTTGAGGGACTATCTGATGAGTGTAGTGCGGTGCAAGTGTTTACCTTCTCCTCTTGACTGTCTAGTCCAGTCTTCGGTGAAGAGAACATCTTGCTAGTCTCTTAGTAGCTATGGACCCTGGGTGACCACGATGCAAAATCTGGATATATTCTTGTAAGGAAGCAGGAAAAATAACTTTAAAAACTTTGAAAATAATACCATCTTCCATCAACAATTCATCTCTAAGGAAAACACACTTGCATTTCGGGTGGTACACTAGATTGCTTTGACAGCCATCCAACATTTCAGGTGATACACTAGATTGCTTTGACAGCCATCCAACATTAATATGCTTTGATGGCCATCCAACATTAATATAGTGATTGAGCTTCTGCAAAAAGTACAGTTGTGTACACTTGCCATAAATGTAGATCTTCAAGTGTATTCACTGTTGCAGTCATTACATTTGGGTTATCTGCTTGCAGGTAGCTTGGCCTGATTAACAAAGTCTTAGGTCCTGCGTCGGTTGCAGTCTTCTTCCATGATGTCATGGGTATAAAACATGCAGCAGACGCCATTACGTCAGTTTTTCTGGCCCCAAATGTCAAGTGCCCCCCAATGGGAAGCAATTAAATATAAAAGTACAAAGATATACCTCCAACAAAATAGCAAATACACTAAAAAGGCTTAAGCATAGTAAAGGAAAGTAGAGGTATAGTCAAAAGAAGTTAGGGGGCTGGAGTGAGGGTAACCAGGACTGCAACAGTGAATACACTCTAACATCTACATTTATGGTAAGTGTACACAACTGTACTGTGTTCTTAGTGTTCCACTGTTGCAGTCATTACATTTGGGTAGATTCCCAAAGCTATGGTTGGGAGGAGAAATTCAGATAGCATTAGGGCCAGCTATAAGGCCCTGCAAGACTGCAGTGGCAAAGCCAGCTCTAGATTTAGAGAAAATTGGCAAATGATAATGCTTGGCGAAAGTATGTACAGAACTCCAGGTAGCAGCTTCTAGGATGTCCCTGGTAGGGATGCTTCTAAGAAAGGCTGTAGAGGTAGATGCAGCCCTGGTGGAGTGAGGTCTGATCCCCTCGGGGATAGGTTTTCCATGGTGCTTATAGCAGAAATGAATGCAATGGCTTATCCATTTAGAAACGGTTTGATTTGAAATAGCCTTCCCCTCTACCCCTGCAGCAAATGCCACCAGCAGTTGTTCAGATTTCTTTTGAGGTTTAGTCCTGTCCAAGTAGAATCTAAGTTGTCTGTGCACATCTAATGAATGCAGTACCAGTTCCCCTTTATTCTGTGGATTGGGAAAGAATGTTGGCAAATTAATGGACTGATTAAGAGCCACACTGAATACCACCTTGGGCATGAAGGATAGGTTGGTTCTGAGGGACACTCTGTCCACATGAAAGATGATGAAAGGCTCCACTGCCATAAGGGCCTGTAAAGTGGTTAGAAAAACATTTTATATAGCCCACCTAATCATGAAGGGATTCACATCTAGATCAGGGGAGGTCATCGTGCCTCTTTACTCATCCCTCATCAGGCCCATAATTGAGTACAATGCCCCTTTTGGGATGTACCTTACCAGACACCTGCAGCAACTGGAAAGACCCCAAAAGTACCTCACCAAGAGGATCAAAGGGCTCAAACAGATGCCATATGCTGCCCGGTTAAAGAAACTCCAGCTCTACTCAGTGGCATACCGCTTGTTCAGAGGCGATCTGTGCCTGACGTATAAAGCCATGTCCAACCTGGAATTAATGGACATGCTGCACCTCAGAAAATCCAAATCCCATCGAGCTACGAGCTCGAGAGACTTGAACCTCAGCACTGAAATAAATAGGACATGCTGGAGGGGCAGATTCATAACCCAGAGGCTCCCTTCACTCTGGAATAAAATCCCAGTCCAGGTTAGGCAAAGTCCCTCATTGACTATCTTCAAGAGGAATCTTGATGAGTGGATGGGAGATTGTAGGTTTACCCCGGATATCACTTCTGTGTCACTGTTAGACAGAGGCACAGTATACTAACCTCGAAAAAGGGCAAAGCAAAATAAATTTAAAATGGGTGGCGAAAGCCAAACACATTCTGGCTAGGCTTATAAATGCCCTAGGGCAGACAGCCTAGTATGAACCTATGAACCTATAATTCAGATACCCTTCTAGTTGAAGTGATTGCTAAAAGGAAAGCTCTTTTCCAAGAAAGAAATTTTAAGTCTGCAGTAGTAGCTGGCTCGAAAGGAGGTAGAGTGAGTTTCTCCAAGATAAAGTTAAGGTCTCTGGTTGAGGTTGGAGCTCTCCTGGGTGGTGTTAAATGTTTGGCCCCTCTGAGGAACTGCTTGAGCAGTGGATGAGGGAAGAGGGGAGGTTCTGTGTTACAATGAGCTGAAATGGCTGAGGTGTGGATTTTAAGAGGGGAAAAAGACAGGCCCTTGTTTAGCATCTCAGTTAAGTATTGTAAAATCTGATGTAAATTGGGTGCTGCTGTGGTCATCCCTTGAGACTGGTTCCAGGCACAGAATCATCTCCATTTTTCAGCATAAGATTTTCTAGTACTAGGCCTCCTTGTCTCTAAAATGATATCCATCACAGGTTTGGCTGAGGGATGGTAAAAGGAGAGGTTAAGTAATTAGCCAGGCTGCAAGGTTCAGTATTAGAAGCTGAGGGTGCGGAACCTGGTTCTCCTGCTGAGACAGCAGGGAAGGAGTCTGAGGCAGGTGCCATGGAGATAAGTGACACTGCGCAGGAGGGGGGTACCAGTGTTGGCGCGGCCAGTCTGGAGCAATCAAAATCATCCTTGGTTTGTCCTGTTTGACTTTTAGTACTACTTTGGAGAGCAGAGGCGGGGGGGGGGGGGCATAGAGTGATAGGTTTTTCCAGCTGAAGGACAGAGCATCCACTTTCCAGGCGTTTGTGGGGAGTCCTTGTGCAAAATTCGTCCAATTGGTAGTTCTGGGGAGAGGCAAACAGGTCTATATCTGGGCTCCCCCCATCTGCTTGTCAACATGTTGAAAATCCTTGGTTCCAGTTTCCATTTGTGTGGGTCCATGAGGTTTCTGCTTAGTCCGTCTGCCAGTGCATTTAATTTTCCTGGCAGGAATTGAGCTTGTAGGTGCACTTGGTAGCTCAAGGCCGTGTTCCACAATGCCATGGCTAGTCTGCAGAGGGGATAAGAATGTGTACCCCCCTGCTTGTTTATGTACCACATAACAGTGGTGTTGTCCGTCTTTACCATTAGTTGTCCCGGAAAAATGTGGTCCTTGAAGGCTGTCAGAGCATTCTGTACAGCTAACATTTCTTTTTGATTGATATGCAGGTACATTTGACTTTGTATGGGGGGCTCACCCGGCAGGAAAGTGTATTCAGGGCAAATGGAACCAAAGTCTGACGAGTCTGTTACGGTTTGGGCAGCAGGGGGTGGTGTGAAAGGTAGTCCCTTGTTTTGGTGGCAGGCCACTGCCAACCAAAGGAACTCTAGGCATAGACAAGGTAAGATAGGAATCACTGTTTCTAGGTCTTGAGAATGCTGACACCATAGGCTTTTTAGATATCACTGTAGTTTCCTCGTATGCAGTCTTGCATATAGGATTAGAAGAATGCAGGAGGCCATGAACCCCATGGCTTGCAGTATTTGTCTTGCAGATAGCAGAGTTTTTGTGACCAGCTGTTTGAAATAGGTTGTCAAATGAATTTGTTTCTCTGGCGTGAGGTAAGCCATCTGGGAAGCTGTATTCAAGCTTGCTCCCAGGAACATAAAATTTGTTGACAGGGTACCAGGTGTGATTTCTTTTCGTTTATGGTGTACCCCAGACAAATTAGAAACCTTTGTACAAAGGCCAGATGATTCAAAAGTACGTCCTGGCTTTCTGCCTGAATTACACAATCGTCCAGGTATGGGTATATTTGAATATTTCTTTGCCTGCAAAATGCAATAACTGGAGCTAGGCACTTTGTGAATACCCTGGGCGCAGTAGATAAGCCAAAGGGCAATGCAGAGAACTGATAGTGCGTGTAGCCTGCTTTGAAGCGTAGGTATCTTCTGCAAGATTCCCTGATTGGGATGTGCAGGTATGCTTCTTTTAAATCTATTGTTGCCAACCAGGCATCTTTGCCTAGCAGAGGAAGTAACTGAAGAGTCAGCATCTTGAATTTTGGAATCTCCACAAAGGTTTTTAAGAGTAGACAGGTCCAGGACAGGACACCATGAATTGTCTTTTCTGGGTACCAGGAAAAGTCTCTAGTAGAAACCTTGTCCCTTTTCCTCTTCTGGTACCAGTTGAATAGCCCCCATGCTTAAGAGAGAAAGTACTTGTTTTTGGACCTCTGCCTACTGATTTGGGGGTAGGTTCAGCCACCTGCTTGGTGTTGGCAACGTGTGAAAGTGAAATCTGTATCCCTGGGACACTATATTTAAAACCCATTTGTCCTGGGTAATGAGTTCCCAATTCTTTGCATGAAGAAAGTACAGTTGTGTACACCTACCATAAAAGTAGATGTTCGAGTGTCTTCACTTTGCCGTCCTTGGGCTGCCTGCCGGCAGGAATACCCTACAGTTATGACTGCAACAGTGAAACACGAAGAACATCAATCTTTCCCCCCAAAGGGGCAGTCAGTTGATAAGTGCTTGAAAATTTTAAAAGGACGTCATTGAGACAGTTTACCATGGGGGGGGGGGGAGTCTTATTATTCCCAGATTTGGAAGTGGACGCCCCTCACTGCTTAGTTCTGTGTGTCCCCTGGGACTGAAACCTTGGGTTTTTGCTGTGTCTGGCTTGAGAAGACCTGGAAGGGGCTGGAAAGGACCAATTCTTAGAGGGCCAGTGCCTACTAAATCTAGGAGGCTGAACTTGTAAAACATCTTTCACAGTTTGCATAGATTTAGCTTTATCTTCCATCTTTTTTAGATATTCCTCAGCCTTGTTGCCAAACAGGCGGTCCTGATTTAAAGGAGCATCCAACAATTTAGCTTCAACATGATCAGGCAAAGATTGTTCCTTAAGCCAAGCATGCCTTCTGAGCACAGACCCAGTAACAGCAGCCCTGCAAGAGGCCTCTAAAGAATTAAAACCTCATTGCAAAGTACGTTTTCCAACTTGTTCAGCAGAATGCATTACATCCTGTAATTCTTTATTTTCCACACAGTCAGGAATCAACATAATTTTCTGTTTAAGCAGTCCAATAACATGTCGCTGATACTTTAACATATGAAACTGGCAGTTTAAAGCCCTAATGGCCAAGGTTGCAGAAGTGTAAACCTTCTTACCCCATCTATCCAGCGCCCTGGAGTCTCTATCAGAAGGGATAGGATTTTTAGCAGAAGAAGCCTTAATGCCCTTGGGCCCCTGTGAAATAGTCTCTGGATCTGCAATAGGATTTTTAAAAAGGAACTTGTGGGACTCAAGGACCCTGTAGTATCTGTCAGGTTTTCTGGAAGCAGGAGGCAGGGTATCAGGGGCCAAACTAGATTCCGAAAAAGCATCAACAACAATGTCTAGTACAGGAGGAATAGCTAAAGGCCTATGCTGAGGTAGCAGAAGGAAATCCCCAAGCATCTTTTTTTAATCAGAAAAATCCTGACTTTCCCAGTGGAAATGCTCCCTTAGAGTATGTAAGGTTTCCCCAAAAGAAAAATCCTCAGGAGAGGAAGCAGAGAGAATGGAGTCGTCTGCATCAGAATCTTCATAAGTAGATAAGGGCAAATCCAGATTATCAGAAGAATCAGAAACAAAATCCTGATCAGAAAATTCATAATCAACTTCAGTCCTAGGCCTCTTAGGAGGGGGGTGGGGTTTGGCTACCCCTGATTAGAGTTATTAGAACTTCAGCCATTCTTATTTCTTTTTTAGGCATAGAGGCCTGAGCATGTGGCCTGGGCGTTGGTTTTTCAGGCATGGATCAAAATTTAGGCCCAAGTAAAGAAGGAGGCGTCTGTTTAATATGCAAGTCCGTAGGCCTGAATATACCCTAAGAAGTCTGTGCCTGCACAGCGGCTCCGGACCCATCCAAGGTAGAGACCTCCACGGGTTCCATAGTTGAAGCATCTCGCATACCAGACTCCGAAATGGTCTCAGTAGAGGCCTGCGAATCAGAAGTAGCAGGTATCAGGTGCTGCGAAAGCACCTCACTGAGTACTGGTGACTGGCTTAGGAGAAGTGTCATCGGCAGTTTTTGACCTCGGTGGCCTGTCCCTGTCTTTATCTTTGCGTTTTTTCGGAATCTGGTACTCGGATGGCTAACAGACGACATTTCTGGATAATTAAACAGAAAACCGAAATATTTAGAAGTGAAAATATACAGACGACAAAACAGACAGCAAGGTACGTCGTGGGCAGGGCCTAGGCAAGGAATACAGTACGAATGAAAATCTTTGAGATATTCGCTTTCCACAAGTATTGCAATTATTAACTTTTACGGACATCGGTAAGAAGCAAGAAAGTGTTTCCCCAACGGGGTACTTAGCTTTAGTTGAAGACTTCAGTTCTGAAACTCAAAAACAAAAATTTCAGGAGTCGGCCGACCAGCACTTGCTAACTGCTTCAGGCACCGCATGGCAAGAAAGACTGACGTAATGGCATCGGCTGCATGTTTTATATCCCTGAAGACTTGACGTCATGGAAGAAGGGACAGCAACTGACGCAGGACCCAAGACTTTGTTAATCAGTCCGACTGAGGGTTACCTGCAAGCAGATAACCCAAAAATGTAATGACTGCAACAGTGAAACACGAAGAACATCTGGATCAGTCAGAGTATGATTTCTTAACTCAAAGTCTAGTGGTGAAAAAAATTACACACCATCACACCAAAGTCAAACTTTTCTGCATTAAGCTGTTCTGTTGTAATTCTGGGCGATATGGATAAAGTATCAGCCACATAAAGCAATTTGCCTTTAGTGTAGACCATTTTGAAATTGTACTTTTGCAACCTGAGAATCATACTTTGTAATCGCACTGGAGCGGAATGCATAGGCTTTAGAATAGTAACTAGAAGTTGATAATCAGTTTCGATCTGAATAGCTCGACCAGAAATATAATAATGAAACTTGGAGCATGCAAATACTATTGCCAAAAGTTCCTTCTCAATTTGAGCATACTACATCTCGGTTTGGGGTTAGTGTTCTAGATGCACAGGCTACTGGTCTGCCCTCTTCAAGTATAACTGTGCCTAGACCAAATTTTGAAGCATCACATGAAAGAGTAAATGGTTTGTTCACATCATAGTATCTTAATGTAGGTAGGGAGGCAATTTTCTGCTTAAGGTCTTCAAATGCCTTTTGCTGCCGTTCCAACCACGACCATGCAACATTTTTGCGTGTGAGCTCTCAAAGTCACTGTCATCTCACTGAAGTCTGTAAAATTTGCCTAATAGTTGACCATGCCCAGAAAACGCTGTAAAGCTTGCGTATTATCTGGTGCTGACATTTGAAGAATAGCTGCTTGCTTGATCAGGTCAGGTCTCAAGCCCGTACTTGTAAACAAATTACCTATGTACGTAACTTCTAGAAGTCTGAATTTGCACTTCAGGAGAATTAAGCTTCAAGTTTCCTTCACATTCTTTCTAGAACTTTCTTGAGGTTTCTATCGTGCTCTGCTTCACCATTGCTGCCAACCAATAGATTGTCTACTATTATGGCACCGGGATAACCCGAAAAAATTTGTTCCAGTGCACGCTGAAAGACTTCTCTTGCAGAATTTATTCCTAATGGCATCCTTACAATCTGTATCTGCCAAATGGAGTAGCAAAAGTAGTTAGAAATGAGGATTTGCAATCCAGTATCACTTGCCAAAATGAACTCTTTGCATCTAAAACAGAAAATACAGTGGCATTCAGTATTAGAGCTGCAACCTCTTTGTGTGCATTGGATGACAAGCCTTTTTAATGCTTTAAATCTCTTGGGTCAATGCATACTCAGATTTCATCAGCCTTTTTTTGTGAGTGGCTACCATGGACGACACCCATTCAGATGGTTCTGTGACTGACAAATCACACATTACTGTACCATTTTATCCAACTTAGCCTTAACTTTATCTTGCATAGCTATAAGAACTCTTCTTGTTGGTCTGATTGCATAGCTATTAGAACTCTTCTTGCTGGTCTGACTACTGGAGTGACCTCTGGGTCTAACTTTGTGCAATATACAACTGGACATTTGCCTAACTTGTCAACGAAAACATCAGCATACTCTGAGGAAAATGGCTTCTGAAAAATTAGAACTCGGAAATGCACTTATGTGATGAACTTCTTTAGCAAAAGAAAGCAAATTCATCCTTACAACTATCTTTGAGACCCAATAAAGATTGCGCTGGCCTTCGGACTACGTAGAACAACCAGTTGTAACAGTTCTCGGCCAAATAACATAAAAGTATCACTCATCCTTCGGTTTGAATTTCTTCACCTCCATAAGCAACAAGTCTCATACTAATAATTACACTGAGTTGTTTTAGTTCTCACTCTAGCAAATGCGTCAGCCGATATAACATCACACTTTGAACCAGTGTCTACTTTGAGATGTGTGGATCTTCCATTAATCTGGACAGTACAAAATACTTCACTTCTTGTTAGTAAGTTTACTGCATCAACTCCTTCTCCAAGCTCTCATACTGCATCAACTTTTCTCCAAGCTCTCATACACCATCTACATAGAAAGCTGACTGTTTCGGCTCTACCTGATCAACTTGCTTCTTTGTGCGATCTCTCTTTACAATTATGCGAGGCTTACTGGATTTGCAAAACTTTTGGAAATTGTTCCATTTTTTTTTTTTTTTTTTTTTACACTTGTGACATTGCTGACCAAATGCTAAGCATTTCTCTCTTGTAGACTCATGATTCACAGCATAACTGCGAAAATTAACAATAAAGATAAATTTGGGTTTTGCTGATTCATGCTTAAACTGCACCGAGCTGGTGCTGGAGCTTGCAACTTTCTTGGAACTTTCTAAAAAACCTTGTGGCTTCTTTGGAAACCCTGTAGCTGCCACATGCTTAGTATGTAATGCATGGCAAACAAGAGCAGGCATATCTACATGTGCTCTGGAACCAACTGAAACTATGCTCCTATCACTCGCAAGCATACTTGTTTCTCTGTCACATCAGGGATTTGACAAATCACTATAGCTTTGCTCAATATTAAATCACTGTCACAAAGCAAAATCTCTCACAGCAGCACTGTTAATACCACATGCAAGCCTATCCTTTATCAGCTCATCTTTTAAATCACCAAACCGACACGTTTTAGCTCTAGATCTCAAGTCAGTTATATAAGCCGTGGTTTCTGATCTTGTGTAAAACAAAAGCCTCCCTAATGTAATATTTGTCTGGGGTTACGCATTTCTCTGAACTTGCACTTCAAACACTCGGGGTCTTCCCTTCAGCTTGAACAATGTGGCGGTCTGACCTTCTCCTTCATACATTGCTGGTCCATACACAAATGAATGATCTCTTTCTATGGCCTCTGACCCTGCTAGGTTTAGCAAAATGAATGTCCTTGTGTGTGCATCTCCATCTGCATAAGCTACTTGTACAAAAATATTGTACTCTCTCTCAAATATTCTCCAGTTCTCCTCAATATTCTGATCAAAAACAAGTGGTAGACGTTTTCAAATCCATCTGCCATATTAACACATACCAGCAAAGGGTTTTGCAAATAAGTGAAAACATACACATGCACATATACCAGAACTACTGCTGGTAAGGTAGGGGTTTTTGAAATCCATCTGCCATATTAACACACATTAGCAAAGGGTTTTGCAAATAAGCGTAAACATACACATGCACATATACCAGAACTACTGCCAGTAATTGTCCAATGCCTTTGTACTCTGAACTTATACCTTTGCTAGACTCTTCGGAATTCTGCAAACAAATACGTAGTACTTTTGAATAACTGGATTTTGCAAAACAAACCTCTCTCTGGTATTTTTTGTAATGTGGTTAAGGGCAAAAATGTTAAAGTCATTTATCATCATCTGCTAAAGTAATTTAACATTATTTTAAGAAACATTCGAGAACTTTATAATGCGATTGAATAACTCACGAGCTCTGTAATATTCTTGCAATATTGTCTTTTGTAAGAAAACACCTCTTAGCAGTGTAAAAAACATGCCAAGCAACTGCACAATGTGAATAAATCAAACTGCTGCTGCCTTGAACTCAATAACTTTTCAAAGTAATTGCACTTTGTGAATAACTGCATACAGCACACTGAAATGTTCCCAAAATGGCGACACCTTACTAGGCAACTCTCTACAGTACAAGAAGCACTCTGTAATGGCGGCACTTTGCAAATAGACACACCCAGCACAAGAAACTTTTCGAAATGGATATACTTTGACTGTATTACATGAAATACTTGCACTTTGCCCACAAACTCTTCGACGTACATGCACAGTAATAAGCACACACTAAGCACTTTTGCACACAGATACTTGAAATAACTCTAGTTATGCCCCTTGATACAATACAAAGTCGTAGTTATGCCCAAATACAGCACTTTGCAAAACATTGTCACCTTGTTTTAGTTTGCTTAATATGCCCTTGTTTTTTCTTTCATATTCTTTTTGCTCATTTAATCCCTTTTTACGCCCAATATAGTTTTCTTGTGGTCGTTTTACTCTAAACATATGCCCAACTTTGCCTTGAACACACTCGTTCTGCTTTAAACATGCTCATTTTTCTTTAAATATACTTGTTTTGCTTTACATTTATTCGTGTCATCGAATACATTTACCGTAAACATTTTCTTTAAACTTTTCGTGCTTTCCTCTTGCCTGATAATGCGGTTTGTGCCTTTCTAATGCCCCTTTTATTGTCTTTCGTATCAAATAGTTTGTGTTCTCATTACTTTTGATTCTTTCTGGCTATGTTTGTGCACTTTTTTCTCGGTTTTACCTTCACTGTCATCTTTGCATCTTTCCATCCCGGTTCTAACACCATTTCGCTTTCGTGTCTGTGGCACAAATAAGAGTCTTCGTGGGTTCTGTTCAACCAGCTTTATTTCATACAAACACATTACTACTGTTGACTACTGATTGTAACTTGCATGCAATTAATGACCATGCATGCTCACTCCCTGACTGCTCCTTCAAAATGGCACCAGGGCTATACACATGGGCAGGTTATATACGTGCACATATATCTTTAAAAAGCATGCGAGGCTGTAAGCACACACACACACTATATTATAATGTACAGGATCTGTCTGGGTCTCCTCCAGACTACCAGACCTATGTGCCTGTCTCCAAGCTTGACTGCATGCCCTTGCATGCACACAAGGCACTACGCTATCAAAATCATTCCCTATTAAGACATATGCAGGGATATTCTCAAACAGACCTACCTTTTCCACCCTCCCAGTCAAGATTAACCTTAGCCAAAAGATATTTGGAATGGGGTCCCTCCCAAAAGGTCCGACTTGTGTGGACTGCCCAAGTAAGTACTGCTCCTCCTTAACCACTGCAGCTTTGCAATGGTTATATCAGAAGCGGTCTCTCTCTTAGCAGTGGTCCATCTTCCATCCACTAAGATGGAATACAAATTTTGGTGATAAATTTGTTACCTCTGCCATTTCCAGACAACTTATAACGGTAATTCTGTCATTCCCACTTGCTTGCTCCCTCACCTTTTCTCACCTTGGTTCAATGGACATTTGTATGCTACATTGTCTATACACACTGAGCAGAGTGGATGAGAGGTGTGGACTCAAACTCTTAGTATCCTGTTTTTTTTCGATTATTTATACAGTTTATTGTTTCTAGCAATTTATATACAGCACTTTTATTGTAATATGCACGGGTAATGATGTTTGCAGTTAAAACAATCTGTATCTTAACAAATCTTTATCTGTTTAAAAACTTTCATTTTGTGGCTTTCTCTAGTGCTTTGTAGGCTAATGGTTTTAGTGGCCCTACCCACCCTCCCTGTTGCTGTCTTGTGTTATACTTGGTGGCTTTGCAGTGGCCCACCCCTACTGTAAATCTGATCTGGGACACTCCTCTCAGTCTAGTGTCATTAGCTCATTCTACCCAATACAGAGAGACCATTTGATAAGGCCTTCTGTTTCTCCTTTTTCCCTTTCAAAAAAAAAAAAAAATTTTTTTTTACCTGAATTTCCTTATGTTCCGACGGTGCTTCTCAAACATTTTGGAAATATGGAGTATATTTTAGAGCATTTATTATAACTGTAATTGCCTTAATATTGCTACAACTCAAGTACTCTAGGTTGCACTGCATCTGAAGGGTTTGTGTGTTTTAGCTGCTTTTCTGTATATATAGACTTCTCTGTATATGTAGACTACCTACTTATTCTGCTGTATTACTGCTGCTTTTCTGTATATATAGACTTCTCTGTATATGTAGACTACCTACTTATTCTGCTGTATTACTGCCACTTAAATCGTTTAACAGTTGTGCACTTGCTTTGCTTCATTTAAAAAGTTTTAAATTGCTAATTTTGTAGAGTTTAATTGCATTTACTGTTTAGGACTACACACTCAAGTGTGTTGGACTTTTCTGTGTTTATTTACTGTATTATTGCATTGTTTAGCCTGTTTCAACAAAAAATATATATATATATATATATATATATATATATATACACACACACACTATCTTGTTTGCTCGTTTCCCACATTTTCTAGCCAGTCCATATCCCAGGCCTTGCTTGTCTCAGGACTTTATTTTCTGTGCTCAGAGCTATCCAGACCTTGCTCTGGCAGAGGGAAGTCCTACTGCATTGTACTGCCTAACGCTAGAAGAGTGGTTTCCAGCTCTGAAATTGTAATTTTATTAGCCTTTTTGGGCTGATTTCTATCCCTTTCAACTTTCTGGCTTAAAAACGTGTGTGTTTGCACATTTTTCACATAGTGCAGCATTACGAGGCTACAGTTAAACTACTCCAAGTGCCAGAAAATCTGCTCTTCAAATTTTCCCTTAAAACTAGCTGGTTTCTCAGTAGTACCATTAAAATCTGAACCCGTGACGAGCACTTGCTCTAGAACCTGCTGTAAAGCACTAGGAAGCCTGAACCTGATACAAGCACTCGGCTCTCCTTGTCAATAAGGAGAAATTAATCATAGTCACTAAACAGCCTACAATTGCAAAGTACCTTGGAAAGGTAAGGGAAAACAGCTCTTAAACCTTACAAAAAAAGCACCTAAACAGGCATGTCCAAGGGTCAGCTTCCAGTGGTTTCTCCTGTCCACCTGGTGAATCTGGGCATACTGGGGCAATGCGGCAACTGCCTCATGTACACAGACAATCCTCTCCTCCTACCACCCAACACTACAACCTGCGAGAGATGCACTTACATAGCCAAACTGGAAGCATAGCTCTCTCCGGTCAAGACTGTGCTAGACAGTCAAGAGGAGAAGGCAAAGACCTGCATTACACCTCTAGCAACTCATAGCCCTTCAAAACCCACACCATCAACTCCCACACATAGCAACACTAAACCCACATATGCAGAGGCCCTTAACATTAACCTGCCCAAGCAACAAGGACCTCTGAAGCAGAAACGCAAACAAACACCAGTCACAACCAAAGTGACACATAGCTCACAACACCAGTGTGCCACCCAACAACAGCCCCTAAGGCAAGACAATGTACCCAACACTTTAGTCATAGGTGACTCTATAGTATAGTCAGGCACACTGATGTCCCACTCACCAGGCTGAACAAGGAGAAAAATTACAGTCAGCTGCCTGTCGGGTGCCAGGATACACCACATAATGCATGCATTCAAGTCACTCCACAACAAGTACAAATACGACACTGTCATTGCCCATGCTGGAGTAAATGACTTGAGACATACCTCCCTGGACTACATGGAGAGACATGGAAGAGCTCTTGGATCATGTGACCCAGGAAGGCAAGACCCTAGCCCTGAGTAGCATCCTGCCTTTGCCCAGAATGATACCACAGTATAAGGACAAAATGATTGACTTCAACAACTGGCTAAGCTTCTGGTGTCATTCAAAGGGGATCCAGTATTTGTCTGCCTGGGAAGACATGATCGACAAACCACAATGCTTTGCCAGAGATGGTCTGCACCTGTCACCCCTGGAATTCAGGTTACTGGCTAAAGCTCTTGCCACCCCTATAGTGCCTTTTTTAGGCAAGGTTCAAAGGATAAAACCACCACTGTAACAGATAAAAGCATGCAAAATCTGAAGGTAATGCTACTCAATGCTAGAAGTCTAAACCTCAAAATGCACTCTCTCGAGGCACTCGTAAAAATGGAGAACATAGACATCTGTGTAGTGACGGAGACCTGGTTCAAGGCTCCAGAGAGCACCCCTGCAATACCAGGTTACAATTCTTACCACACTTTTCGGCCTCAAAACCAAGACCGAAACACTAAAGGTGGACGAGTGTCCATATTCACCAAGGATATTCACACCTCCAGGCCAGTTGCCCAACACAATGCATCTGAAATTCTCCAGGTGCAACTAACACTAGGTAAGACTGCAATCCAAATTGTAGCTTGCTACAGATCCCCCACCATACCTCAAGATTCTCACTACACCTTCCTAAACATACTGGAAAATATTAAGATACAACCAAACACCCTAATACTAGGTGATTTCAACCACCCTGCCATTAATTGGGAAAACTACTCGGGTACCAACTCCTTTTCCCAACGGTTCTTGGAATTCATAAATTCCAACGCCCTGGATCAACTAATCCATTGTCCCACCAGGGGCTCCAATATCCTAACAATACAAACATGGGAGATAGATGCTCCACACCAGTAGTCACCCCCTCAGTGGTCAGGTCGGACCATCAGCAAATCACCCTTGACATCCACATCCCACCCCCACCCCCCAGTAAGGAAACCTCCTTAAAAAACTTCTCCAAAGCCAACTTCATGCTACTGAAGTCAGAAGTGACAAACTTCACAACACCCACGCAGACAGGATCTGGAAGTTCGACTGCAGAATCCTACACTAAGGCACTGTACGAGCACATCCACTCATGCATGAATCGTACCATCCCAAATAGAACCAAGATGCTCTTCTCCAAAAAAAGGAAGCCAATCTGGTGGTCCCCTGCATGAATCGTGCCATCCCAAATAGAACCAAGATGCTCTTCTCCAAAAAAAAGGAAGCCAATCTGGTGGTCCCCTGCTATAAACAAGCTATACAACAGAAGGAAGAAACTGTTGCAGAAAAGAGGAAAATCCAAGGATGCAAAAAACTCCCTCACCAGCCTCAGTAAGAAGCTAAGATCCCCTCATAAAATCCTCAAAAGCTAGTTATGAAAATAAAATTGCCAAAGATTCCAAAGACAATCACAAGGCATTCTATAGTTATGTCAAGAATCTAAATGGCAATGCTCAGATCTGCTCTGAACTACAACAGAATGGCATTAAATATACTGATCCCAAGGATATTGCCAATATCCTGGCAGATAGATTTAGTGCCAGCTTCACTCCCCTCTCACCACCTAAAGGGCCCATCTCAATACCAAATGATTGCCAAATTCCGATAATCACAGCCACACAGGTAGAAACAGCACTCTCCAAAGCTAAGAATACAGCATCCATGGGACCAGGTGACATCCCAGGCTGTGTACTACATGAACTACAAAATGAACTGGCACCCCACTTAAGTGTCATGTTTAATCATAGCCTCATCTCAGGCTTCGTGCCCACTGAGTGGCGCACAGCTACAGTTATCCCGCTCCACAAGGAAGGATCCACCTTGGATCCCGGGAACTACCGTCCCATCAGTCTGACAAGCCTGATCTGCAAGGGCATGGAACGCATCATGGAACTTATAAACAAAGACATTGGCAATCTCCAGACACTGGACCCCACCCAGTTTGAGTTTGTGAAGAGCCGATCTTGTCTCCTGAATCTGATTGACTTCTTCGAATCGGTGTCCAGAGCTGTGGACAAGGGTAAGGGAGGTCCACACAGCCTATCTGGACCTCGCCAAGGCCTTCGACACCATCCCCCACTCTGGAATCATAGATAAACTTACTAAGCTGGGCATAAATCCCTATGTTACTCAATGGGTTGCCAACTGGCTTACTGACAGAACCCAGACTGTAAAAGTAGCAGACTCCAAATCCAGCTCCAGACAAGTGGAGTACCTCAGGGTTCAGTCCTGGGACCACTCTTGTTTGGCATCTACTTCTCTGAAGTACAGGCCAACATTAAGGGACTCTGGCTAACAAAGTTTGCAGATGACTGCAAACTGGGAGCCATTATTGAATCCCCAAATTATGTGGATATTCTACAAAAGGGCCTTACAGAAACAGATGCCTGGTGCCAGAGCCATGGGCTCAAGCTTAATGCCAAGAAATGTATAATCATCCCCTTTGGAAAAAAACATGTACCCATGAACTACCACATAGGTGGCAGGACACTAAACATTGAAAGTGTGATGAGAGACTTAGGGACACAAGTGGACAGTGGTCTCACATTCGATAACCACATTGCCACAACAGTCAGGAAATCCTCCTACATGGCACACCTCATCACTAAGGGCTTTTCATCCAGAAAAAAGGAGGTCATTGTCCCACTGTACTCATCCCTCATTAGACCCGGTATAGAGTATAATGCCCCATTTGGTATGTACCTCACAAGACATCTGCAACAGCTTGAAAGGCCACAGAAATACCTCACTAAAAGAATCACAGGCCTAAAGCAGATGCCATATGCTGACCTTCTAAAAAACTCCAGCTATACTCTGTGGCATATTGTCTACTCAGAGGCGATCTCTGCTTAACATACAAGGCCATGTCAAACCCTGAACTGTTGGACATGCTCCCCTTAAAGAAATCCCAATCCCTCAGAGCCACACGCTCCACGGATCTAAACCTTATCATCACAATGAACAAAACATGCTGGAGGGATAGGTTCCTGACCCAGAGACTCCCCATACTCTGGAATAGACTTGCCCATACATGTCAAGCAGAGCACCTCATTGGACCTCTTCAAAAGGAACCTTGATGATTGGATGGGAGATAAGAAATTCACCCCGGAGATCATGTCAGTCGCCCTGCTAGACAGTGGCCCAGAGAAGTAAATATTGTGGGAGAAAATTTACAGGGAATTGTTATGGCTAGGCTTGCATAGGCCTTAGGGCCAATAGCCTAGTACCAACCTATGAACCTATTAACTATGAACATGGCCCTTCTGTTTACATTTGAAACATCTAATCCCAGATCGTGACCATGTGCTTGACCTAGTGGCTTCCCCTGTTACTGGTGAACTGTTGGAGTGGTTTAGTCTGCCCCCCCCAAGGGTTCCCTTATGTCCATGTGCAGCACTGGGCATCCCTTTCTTATGCAGTGGTGTCCTACTTGCCAAGTAGAGACCCCCTTTTCTAACCAGCTCATTTGTAGAGTTACACACACAGTCTGCCACCACATCCTCATGTCCTCAGGCAAAGTGCCGAGTTTGTTCCCTCACCAAAAGGTCTGCCAGTCCTTTAAAAGTGGTGACCTGACACCCACTCACACAGCTGTGAAAGTACGTACTTAAAATCAGCAATGTAATCACATACACTTTCATCTAAACCTTTTTCAATACATTTCAAGAGTTAATTTAAAACAATCAAGTAAACATGGTTTTACATGGTTATAATTCAAAATCAATATCACAGATTACAAATTGCATTAATAGCGCTGCCATGGAGTAAGGGGGGGGGGTCAGGAATCATACACAAAGCCCTTGGTCAACATTATATTATTTACATACCCTCTCAAAATACATAGCTAAAACTATCAAAGTAATCTCCCGCCTGTACTGAAGAAAAAGTTTACTAACATTTATGGCTTCTGGGTTTCAGTCATTCCCTTCCCCATTACCTCCATGATCCTTTTTGAAGGGTTAGAAGCTCATTTTGTGCAGTCTCTGCCTCTCATTTTCTTCAGCTTCCATCTCCAAATGCCGTAGTTCATACGGTCACTCTCTCTCCTCGGTCTTCAAACCATTGTTCTCCAGTTCCTTTTCATGCTGATACTGCTTCTCTCTCTCCTCCTTTCTGCAGTCTCAAGTTAAGAGTCTCTTCAACTCTAGAAGGATTTTTAAGTCTTCTGAACAAAAGGTCAACTGTCCTGTTTGTGAAGACTACACATCCACAAAGCCAAACTGGACATCCTCTGAGCTGTTGGTCTGCTCTGCAGCTAAGGCGGAGATCATTGCTTCCTTAGGTTGGCCTACATCAGTCCTTTGCCTTCACACACCTTAACCAACTGGTTCCTTGTCAGCTTGCTATAATCCTCCGCCATCTTTGGCTGCTGTCCCTTAGTCAGGTTGGCATACATCAATCCTTTGCCTACGCATACCTTAGCCAACTGGTTCCTTGTCAGCTTGCTATAATCCTCTGCCAACATCGTTGGCTGCTGTCCCTTAGTCAGGCTGGCATGCATCAATTTTTTGCCTTCGCACACCATCTCTGGCTGCTGTCCCTGACTAAAAAAATTAGAACTGTTGTGAAATTAAACTCTATGTTTATCTTGTGGCTGTCAAGAGTGCACACACCTCACTGACAACTAAGCTCAATTAAAATCACACCGCTGCCATCAAATAATGTGAGGACGCCACTTAAACCCGGAGCAAAACTAAGGACCCTCACTCCTCACCACTGTCTCCGGTAAGGCAGCATCACTGAAAGCAAGGATAGAAACAAGATTTCCCCTAACAGGACACCGGAAACAGGCTCCAAACCTGGGACTGGACTATACTGCTTCACTACAGGTCCCCAAATGAACCTTCACATTAACCACTGCAGAGCACTCTATCCCACTTCTAGGTATTTGACAAACTCGCTCTTAAAATGTTTGATATTCACACATACAAACACTCTTGGGAAAGACTGGCACAGATTTAAAGTTTGTCCTGACAGTATCTTCTATACTAATTGTGCTGTGCACGTAGTTGCCCTGAAGATTCCTGCTACAAAAAAAGTGTTAGGAAAAATATCAAAGCATCTTCCACAGCTAAATTTCAGCCACGTTTCCAAAAGCAGTACAATTAACCTCAGTTATGCTCATGTAAGGCAGTATCCATATATCAAATTAAACTGCTAATATCTTTAGAGCTGCAGATAGTGCTTTCCCTCACTTTTGCATAGAGTGGTCCATACTGTAGTGTGAAACTGCTGAAAGCTCCCCAGCCAGACCTTATATTCCTTTAGTTTAAGCTTAAGCACATTAATATATTCTACTTTCACAGAGCAAAGCTTTCTTAGTGAAAGCAATTTCCTCAGCCACTAACTTCTGTGGAGACTTCCAACCTGAAGGAAATAATACTGCATCAGTGACTGGCCTCCCTCTTAAGGAGCATAGTGCTAGAACAGCAGCAGCCTTCTGGTAAACTCAGCAGACCTCAGGGTAAACAAAAGTCCCATACAAATAAAATTAAATGTTATGACTCACCTCAAGCAGTCAGTAAAACAGAATAAGTTTTTCTATCCATACACACTGCATCTCACCGATTGTCCCTCTCCCTTAACTCTGTCAGTCTCCATCTAGTATAGTAAAATCTCACTGTCGCTCCATGACCCAAGTGACAAACTTCATAGACTGTTTCTAGGACAGATTCCAAAGGGGAGGGGACCCGGTTACATTTGTTCTCTCTCTGCTCTCCTAACCTATTCCCAATTCTCACCAACCTCTTCTTACTCTATCGGTAATCTCCCCAAACTTCCAAACCACCATCACCACCTATTTAGGAACTCCTCCTAATTAACCACCTCTCAATCTTTCTTGCTCAAATCATCTGCTCCCCTCTCCATCAACTTGCATCATCTCCTTCTCAATCCCCTGTAAACCTTGCTACCTTTTACGCCTCTGCTCATTGCGTAACTAGAAACTGTGGGGGAAACCATCATTACCTCACCACCATAGACAACAGCTGTACATGTCCGAGTATGCTCCCTCACTTCCATAAGCACATCATTAAAAACACACACAACTTAGTCTTTCATACCACCACCATCCAATAAACTTCTTACAATATCTTGCATTTAATTCGCAACTATAAACATGCTGCTCCTCATTGCACTCATTTATGTACTTTAACTAGGAGTTACCACCTTCGACATCACTTCCCCTCAGTCTTAATACTACAAACTCAACATCCACCCTCCCAACGAAGACTTCTACAAAACCTATACCAATGTATCAGTTTCCAACATCTCTTTCATATTTTCTCTTAAACAACATTCTGCATTGGCACTACTCCCCATACATAAAACAATCATATCCATAATGCACGCAAAACTTATACTACACAATTCTAAAATCTTTATGCATGGGGAATGCACCCCAATCCGGGCCCTACAAGCTAAAACTTAAACCCAAAAATGACCAACACAACTCACAGTTCTCCTCCCTTAGTCACACTCCTCCTCACCTGGAACCTATAACACAAATATGAAAACATTCTCTGCACTAAACAATTACACCCTGCCATACCCTGCTCAGTGTGTCACCCTCAAGCCCCACCAAACAACTAAGTCTAGTAACTACAATATCATCACAGACCTGCATGCCGATATCTTAGCTCTCAATGAAACTTAGTTAAAACCACTGCAAAAGACACAGAAGTACAACATCCCAGTATCATCATCATTTGCAACAACCATCATAAAAAGAGGCGGAGCAGCCTTACTCTACCCCAGCTCCCACAACTTCTCATCTTATACTAATGTCATACCCAAGTTTCAGACTGCTGAAGTACCTGTAGTGCTACAACAAAACTGAAACAAAACAATTTGTATTATTGTACTCTCTCTCTCTCCCCCAAGTAATACCATTCCCATACTCAAAGAATCTCTCTCCTGAATCTGCAGTACTATAACATAATAAAAAACTTTTACTGGGAGATGTCAATAGGGATTGGTAAAATGTAACTGCTCAAAGTCCCTCCTCCAGTATCAACTTATTTGGCATAACTCAACATAACCCCCACTAGATATAACAAAAGCCATGATAGAGACTATTGTAGATTGGATAACTGTCTCAGACTCTAGTAAACGTATCAGTGAAACTCTCGGACCCCAGTTAACATATCAGTGAAACCTACCTCAACTAATTTAGCGACCTCCCAGCATACACTCATAAAATTACCATCCATCTTCCCAATATCCACCAACTCAAAATAACATAAAAAGTACAGTTGTGTACCTACCATAAATGTAGATGTTAGAGTGTATTCACTGCTGTAGTCATTACTATGCGCAGTCGGCCTGAATTCCGTAGTCCTGGTCCGGCGTCGGTTGCGGTCGCCTCTTCCCTGAGGTCAGTGCTCCTGTCTGACACTGGAAAGGACCAATTCTTAGAAGGCCAGTTCCTGCTAAATCTGGGTGGCTGTACCTGTAAGAAATCCTTTACTGTCTGCATAGATTTAGCTTTATCCTCCATTTTCTTCAACACCTCTTCTGCTTTAACACCAAAGTATCATACTGTAATGGAGCATCCAATAATTTTGCTTTAACATGATCAGGCAGAGTCTCTTCCTTTAACCAAGCATGCCTTCTAATGACAGAACCTGTAACAGCGGCCCGGCAAGAGGCCTCCAGTGAATCAAAACCATATTGCAAAGTACGCTTTCCCACTTGTTCAGCTGCATGCCATAAATCCTGCATTTCCTTGTTCTCAGAACATTCAGAATTTGTCAACATTTTCTGTTTTAGTAATGACATTAAGTATTGCTGATATTTAAGCATATGAAACTGACAACTTAACGCCCTTACAGCCAAGGTAGCAGAAGTGTAAACTTTTTTCCCCCCATCTGTCCCAGTGACCTTGAGTCCCTATCTGAGGGGACAGGGGTTTTTTTTGCAGTAGAGGCCTTGATCCCTTTGGGAGCCTGAGATATAGTTTCTGGGTCAGCAGCAGGGTTTTTATACAGAAATTTATGAGAATCTGGAACCCTGTAGTATCTCTGTCTGGCTTAACAGGTGCAGGAGGTAGAGAGTCGGGAGACCGTCCGGACTCTGAAAATATATAATCTACAATGTCTAGAAAGTACAGTTTTGTACCTACCATAAATGTAGATGTCCGAACAGGATAGCATCTGCAGTCATAACAAATGGGTTGTCCTGTCGTCAGGCAGCCCTTCGGTCGGCCGGATTCCAAAGTCTGGGTCTGGCCTCGGCTGGTGTCGCACTTCACCCGACGTCATCTCTGCTGGTCTTCGGGTATAAAGGCATCAGCCGACGCCATTTTCCTCAGTGTTTCTTGCCCCAGATGCCAGTTGCCCTCTTGGAAAACTAAATTTTGGGTAAATGCCAATGTTTCCAAAAAAAAGGTAGGCAAACAAAAAATAAGCATGTATGTACATATATACAAACAAATACACCATAAGAGATCCCCCAGCTAGCTATTAGGAGGGTAAATACCTAGGAATACCACAGAGGGAAGGAGGGTGGGTAATCCTGACTGCAGATGCTATCCTGTTCGGACATCTACATTTATGGTAGGTACAAAAAGTACAGTTTTGTACCTACCATAAATGTAGATGTTCGAAGATCCACATTGCTGCAGTCCTTACATATGGGTAATCCGCTGTCCTCGGTCGGCCCGAATACCAAAGTATTAGGCTGACGCCGGTCATGGGCGCTCAGATCTGACATCAGAGCGTCAGGGTATAAAAGCGCATGACCGACGCCATATCCTCAGTCTTTTCTTGCCCCAGATGTCAGAAGGCCCTAAAAAGAAAGGCCACAGCCCAAAACAGGATACCTCCCAAAACATGCCCAACAACAACCATCACCCAAACCATATAACCATGCCAAACTACAGAGGGAAGGAGGGAGATTGGACTGCAGCAATGTGGATCTTGAACATCTACATTTATGGTAGGTACAAAACTGTACTATGTTCTTCATCTCACATTGCTGCAGTCCTTACATATGGGTAGAATCCCAAAGCAGAGGTAAAGGGAGGATGGCAAAATCATAAAGCATTAGGGGCTGCTAAAATGCCCTGTAATATTGCAGTGGCAAATCCAGCCCTAGACTTAGAATAAAGAGGAAGGTGGTAATGCTTGGAAAAGTATGTACTGAACTCCAAGTGGCTGCTTCCAAAATATCTTTTGTAGCTACCCCTTAGAAAGGCAGTAGAAGTGGCAGTAGCTCTAGTGGAATGAGGTCTGATTCCAGCCGGAATCTCCTTACCATGATGGGAATAACAGAAAGAAATACAAAACCCAATCCATTTAGAAATAGTTTGTTTTGAAACAGGTTTTCCCTGAGAACCCAAAGCAAAAGAAACAAACAACTGCTGAGACTGCCTGAACCCCTTGGTTCTGCTCAAATAATAACGTAACTGCCTGTGAATATCCAAAGTATGCAAAATCTTCTCCCCTTTATTTTGGGGGTTTGCATGTAGGCAAATGAATAGTTTGGTTCAAGGCCACACTAGAAACCACTTTAGGCATAAAGGAAGGATTAGTACGCAAAGACACCCTATCCTTATGAAAAATCAGGAAAGGTTCTACTGCCATAAGGGCCTGTAATTCAGAAACCCTTCTTGCAGAGGTAATGGCCAACAAAAAAGCAGTCTTCCATGATAAATACTTTAACTCGGCCGTAGCTGCAGGCTCAAAAGGTTGTAGAGTAAGCTTTTCCAACACAAAATTGAGATCCCAAGCAGGAGTAGGAGCTCTACGTGGGGGTCTTATGTTCTTTGCTCCTCTAAGAAATTGCTTAAACAAAGGATGGGAAAATAAAGGAGGGTCACAGTCATAGTGAGCAGAAATGGCTGCAGCATGAACCTTTATCGAGGAGAAAGAAACCCTTGTCCAATAACTCAGTAAGATATTGAAGAGAAACACTTAAATCAGGCTTGGAAACATCAAAGTCCTTCGCTTTGCTCCAAAGAAAAAATCTCCTCCATTTATCAGCGTAAACTTTCCTTGTACTAGGCCTTCTGGCCTCCAAAATAACATTCAAAACTTGTTGTGGAAGCTGAGACCCTCCAGGGTCTAAAACAGAATATGCCAGGCTGTGAGATGCAGAGACTGAATCTTGACATTGAGGAAGTGATTGCCCTCCTGAGACAAAAGATGTGGAATCAAAGGCAGAGGCCATGGAGGCTCCCGTGCCAAACTCCTCAGTAGTGGGTACCAGTGCTGTCGAGGCCAATCCGCGCTATCAGAATCATGGATGGCTTGTCTTTTCTGGCCTTCAGGAGTACCTTGGGAATGAGAGGCAGAGGTGGAAAGGCATAGACATGAAGATTGCTCCAAATGAATGATAGAGCATCCACCTTCCAAGCTGTGGGATGAAACATTTTTGTGCAAAACTTTGGCAACTGGTAATTTAGTGGAAAAGCGAACAGATCTATGTCTGGAGTCCCCCATAACACTGTCAACTTTTGAAACACATGAGGATCCAGTTTCCACTCGTGAGGATCCACAATTTGTCTGCTCAACACATCCGCTAAGGAGTTCTGTGCTCCTGGTAGAAACCTTGCCTGAAGATTGAGGTGTAAACTGAGAGCAGTCTCCCACAAAATCATCGCTTGCCTGCAAAGAGGGTACAAATGGGTTCCCCCTTGCTTGTTGATGTACCACATGACAGTAGTGTTGTCTGTTTGAATCAACACCTGTCCTGGGTGAAGTAAATCTTTGAAAGCCATCAATGCAAATTGGAGTGCTAACATCTCCTTCAAGTTGATATGCAAATGTTGAAGTCTGACAGGCCACGTGTCTTGCACCCATTTTCCATTGAGATGTGCTCCCCAAGCCTTGTCCGAGGCATCTGTCGTTAGAATCTGACTCGCCTCTGGTCGGGTCACAGAGAGTCCCTTGTTTAGGTGACATTCCTGAGCCCACCACAAAAATTCTTTCTGAATGCAAGGTATTATCTGAATGACAGTGTCTAGATCTTGGCAGTGTTGTGTCCATACATTTTTGAGATACCATTGAAGCTTCCTCATATGCAGTTTGGCATTGGGAAGCACCAGAATACAAGATGCCATGAACCCCAAGGCTCGAAGGACTGTCCTTGCAGTCAGCCTGGACTGTAGAGACATTTGATGGAAATAAAGAGAAAGGCTTCTTTGTTTGTCCGGGGTCAAAAAGGCCATCTGGGAAGCTGTATTCAGTCTCACACCCAGAAAGCACATGTCCTGAGAGGGTACTAGACTGGACTTTATTTCGTTCACAGAATACCCTAGGCATCTTAACACTACCATCACATACTGTAGATGATGCAGACGTTCGTCTTTGTGTTGTGCAATAATCAGGCAATCGTCCAAATAAGGATAAATCTGTATTCCTCTTAACCTGAAAGGCTATCACTGGAGCCAGAACCTTTGTGAACACTCTGGGCGCAGTAGATAAGCCAAAGGGCAATGCAGAGAACTGACAATGTAAATTTCCAGCCCGAAAACGCAGGTACCTCCTGCAACTGGGCCTGATAGGAACATGAAGATAAGCCTCTTTGAGATCCAGAGTTACCATCCAGTGATCTTTTCCCAACAGAGGTAAAAGCTGTTGTAACGTCAGCATTTTGAACTTTGGAATGTCCAGATAAGTGTTGAGGATAGATAAATCCAAAATTGGTCTCCACGTGTTCCCTTTCTTTGGTACTAGAAACAGGCGAGAATAAAATCCTAGTCCCACTTCTGACAGAGGAACTGGCTGTATAGCTCCTATTTGAAGAAGTAAAGAAATCTGCTTGTGAGCCTCTATCCTTTGCCGAGGAGGAACGTCTGGCATGCCTTTGAAAGGAGGCAATGTATGGAAATAGAACTTGTAGCCTCGGTTTATAATGTCCAATACCCATTTGTCCTGGGTGACTAAAAGCCAGTTTTGCTTGAAGAGTGCTAACTTTCCTCCCAAAGGAGCTGCCAGGGAAGAAGAATCTGGCAGCTGGAAATGCAGGTCATTGGGCCTGTTTACGAAAGGACTGGCCCCTGCCCTCACCTGCCGATTGTGCAGGTGAACTCCAAGTTCTAGGCCTGAATGTACTGTGAGCTCTGCCCCTGCCACGTCTAGATCTACCCCTAGACTGAGAATCAGAAGAAGGGTAGGTCCACCCCTTAGTAGGCCAATTTCTACTAAACTTAGGAGGTTGAACCTGCAAAAAATCTTTAACAGTCTGCATTGACTTAGCCTTGTCTTCCATTTTCTTCAAAACCGACTCCACAGGGGGACTCCACAGGGGGACCAAACAAAACTTCAGACTGTAAAGGAGCATCCAGAATTCTAGTTTTAACATGCTCGGACAAATTCTGATCCTTAAGCCAGGCGTGCCTACGAAGAACTGAACCAGTGGCAGCCACCCTAGAAGAGGCCTGTACAGCATCAAAACCACACTGCAAAGAATGCTTACCCACCTGTTCAGAGACATGTACTAAATCTTGCAATTCTTTACACTCTATGCCCTCTGCCAAAGCATCCACTTTAGATTTTAGCTGAGAAAGGAGGAAATTCTGATACTTCAACATATGAAACTGGCAATTTAAAGCCCTCATTGCTAAAGTAGAAGAGGTATACACCTTCTTACCCCATCTATCCAAAGCTCTAGCTTCCTTATCTAGAGGAACCGGATTCTTTACAACAGAAGCTCTAACACCCTTAGGCCCCTGACTAATAGTTTCTGGGTCCGCCCTAGGACTCTTATACAGATATTTATGAGCCTCAGGCACCCTGTAATACCTGTCCGGTTTAACTGGCGCAGGAGGCAAAGAATCTGGATTAAGGGAAGCCTCCGAGAAAACATCTTGAACAACATCCAAAACAGGAGGTATAGCCAAGGGTCTATGCTGTGGTAAAAACAAGAATTCCCTAAGCCTCTTCCGTGTATCAGAGAAATCCTGTCCTTCCCACTTAAAATGCTCCCTCATGGAATGCAGAGTTTCTGAAAATGAAAAATCCTCTGGAGGAGAAGCAGAAGAAGGAGTGGAATCCTCTGCATCAGAATCTGAATAAGGGAGAAAATCTTGAATATCTTCAGCAGAAGAGTCTGAGTCATCTGAGGCCTGATCCAAACTTTCCAACTCTGGCTCCACCCTGGGCCTCTTATCAGGAGGGGGCATAGAACCTCTAATTAAAGAAATCAAATCTTCTGCCATTTTAAGCATGTGCTTTTTAGGCACAGACCCTGAAGTACCTGGAGGGACACCAGAGGAAGGCAAAACAGACCTGCCCTTAGAAGAAGCCTTAGAAATAGTAGCAGAAGGCCTAACCACCTTAGGCATAGAAGGAAGAACAGTAACCTGAGAGGCCCCTTCAGCTTGACCTGACTCCTGTGAGGCCACATCCTGCAAAATCAAAGTTTCCCCCCGAGACTCAACAGAAACTTCAGCCGGATCCACCTGCTCCACTGTAGGTTCTGCAGGACCGGCGTCCGAAATGGACGAATCAACCTGTCTAGGTTTCAAGGATTTGTCTTTGCGCTTCTTCGTGGAAGCGGGCGTCGGAGGATCCAACGGCATATTATAATTACACCGCTTACCTAGCACAATCTAACCTTCTTTTTATAGTGCGCTTATTAAACCTAGCACAAAACCGACACCCGACTACGTCGTGGTCCGGTCCCAAACAAGGAATGCAAAGAGAGTGATAATCCCTATGCGGTATCTGTTTCCCACAAGAAATACAATTATTCACTTTTTCTGACATCCGGAATTAACTGAGGCAAGAAAAAACAAATATATTCCCCAACGGGGTACTTAGCCCAACTTGGTTTCGGTCTGAAACTCGGAATACGAAAATTTCAGAATGCCGAACGGCACTTGCAACGCTGCTTCTGCATCGGACCATGCGGCAAAAAAGACTGAGGATATGACGTCGGTCATGCGCTTTTATACCCCGATGCTCTGATGTCAGATCTGAGCGCCCATGACCGACGTCAGCCTAATACTTTGGTATTCGGGCCGACCGAGGACAGCGGACTACCCATATGTAAGGACTGCAGCAATGTGAGATGAAGAACATCTGTACTATGTCCTTCAAGGATGCATCTGCAGTCCTAACAAATGGGTAGAATACCATAGCCAAACTAGGGGAGGAGGAAGAAGAATTATGGTGTAGTTAGGATCCCTTGCAATACAGCAGTGGCAAACCCTGCTCGGGATCTAGAGTATAGAGGTAAGTTATAATGCTTGGCAAATGTATGCACGGAGGTCCAAGTAGCCGCCTCAATAATGTCCTTGGTTGCCACTCCTCGTAAGAAAGCTGTGGTAGTGGCTGTAGCCCTTGTAGAGTGAGGTCTTGTGTTCTGTGGAATTGGCTTTCCATGGTAGGAGTAACAGAATCTGATGCAATTTCCTATCCACTTGGAGATTGTCCGTTTGGAAATTGCTTTTCCTTCCCTTCCTGTTGCATAGGCCACTAGAAGCTGGTCAGTTTTTCTATTGCCCTTGGTTCTGTCCAGGTAGTAGCGCAACTGTCTATGTACATCCAAGGTATGCAGCAGTCTTTCCCCCCTGTTCTGTGGATTGGGAAAGAAGGTAGGTAGGTGGATTGCCTGGTTTAGAGACACTCTGGATACCACCTTAGGCATAAATGTAGGATTAGTTCTCATGGATACTCTATCTTGATGGAAGATTAGGAAGGGTTGTACTGCCATTAAGGCCTGTAGTTCCGAAACCCTTCTTGCTGAAGTAATTGCCAGTAGGAAAGCAGTTTTCCAGGATAGGTGTTGAAGATCTGCTGTTGCTGCTGGTTCGAATGGAGGGAGTGTCAATTTTTCTAGCACAAAGTTCAAGTCCCATGCTGGTAATGGTGGTTTCCTAGGAGGTTTTACATTCTTGATTCCTCTGAGGAACTGCCTGAGTAGAGGATGTGAGAAGACAGGGGGATCGAAGCTGTATTTTGCAGAAATACCTGATGCATGTATCTTGATGGAGGAATAGGACAGGCCTGTATGGAGAAGCTCTGCCAAATACTCCAGGATGTTGGCAATATCTATCTTTGACGCATCTTTTCCTCTTTCAGTGCTCCAAATGACAAACCTTTTCCATTTCCCTGCATAGTTCCTTCTTGTAGAAGGTCTGCGGGCCTCCAGGATAATGTCTTTAACCCTTTGGGATAAATCTGGGTTAGTTGCTGTTATGTAATGTTCCAGGCAGTTAGTTGCAGAGTTTTTAGATTTGGATGCATGATGTTGTAGTCGTTCTGAGTTAACATCAAAGGCATCAGGGGTAGTGTCCACGTTCTCCCCCGTGACATGCTCCTCAGCAATGGATACCAGTGTTGTCTTGGCCAATTTGGAGCTATCAGATTTATCCTTGGACGCTCCTCTTTGATTTTCAGTAGTATCTTGTGCATCAAAGGAAGAGGTGGGAATGCATATGCTGTCAGGCCTTTCCAACTGAAGGATAGAGAGTCCACCTTCCATGCAAGTGGGTGGTATGTCCTTGTGCAGAATTTCTTGAGCTGGTGATTGAGTGGGGATGCGAATAGGTCTATTTGTGGCATTCCCCATTTCTGTGTGATGGCCTTGAAGATGTCCGTGTGTAGCATCCATTCGTGAGCATCCGAGGTAGTTCTGCTTAACATGTCTGCTAGGATGTTTTCTTTTCCCGGTACAAATATTGCCTGTAACTGAATGTTGTAGCCCAGAGCCATATTCCATAGGTCCAGAGTCATTCTGCATAGGGGGTATGAATGAGTGCCTCCCTGTTTGTTGATGTACCACATGACTGTGGTGTTGTCTGTCCTTATCATCAAATGGCCTTCTTTGAGGAATGGTCTGAAATTCTGGACTGCTAGTTTTACTGCCAGCATTTCTTTTTGATTTATGTGCAGGTGCAGTTGATCTGGGGTCCATAATCCTTGTATGCATTTGTCCAGCATGTGGGCCCCCCAACCTAGGTCTGAGGCGTCCGTTGTGATGGTTTGGCTTGCTTGAAAGTTGTGGAAGGGCAAGCCTGGGTTTGACTGGCATGCTTGAGCCCACCATAGGAACTCTTGTTTCAGGCATGGGATTAGTGGTATTTCGGTTTCTAATCTGTGCCTGTGTTGAGACCATAAATTCTTTAAGTACCACTGTAGTTGTAGTTTTCTCATATGCAATCTGGCATGGGGGACCAGGATTATGCATGATGCCATGAAGCCCAAGGCCTGCAGTACTTTCCTTGCTGTTAGTTTGTTCTGCTTTGTTAATGCCAAGAAGTAATGAGGGAGTTGTTCTTGTTTTTCTGCAGTTAGGAATGCCATCTGTTTTACTGTGTCCAGTTCTGCACCCAAGAATGTTTTTGTTTGGGATGGTATTAGTCTTGACTTTTTTAAATTGACTGTGTATCCCAGGGCTTGTAGTAAGCAAATGACTCTTTGTAAGTCTTTTGTCAGCTTGCTTTTGTTGTCCGCTTGTATCAGGCAGTCGTCCAGGTATGGATAAATTTGGATTCCCTGTAGCCTGCAATGAGCGATTACTGATGCCAGGCATTTTGTGAATACTCTGGGCGCAGTAGATAAGCCAAAGGGCAATGCTGAGAATTGATAATGCTCTGATCCTGCAAGAAATCTGAGGTATCTTCTGCAATTTGGTCGTATGGGGACGTGCAGGTATGCCTCCTTGAGATCTAGAGTTACCAGCCAACACTCCTTGCCCAGCATGGGAAGAAGTTGCTGTAGGGTCAGCACTTTGAATTTTGGGACAATGATGAATGTGTTTAAGGCGGACAGGTCGAGAATAGGTCTCCAACTTTTCTCTTTTCTTGGTACTAGGAAGAGTCTGGAGTAGAATCCTTTGCCCTGTTCTGTTGGTGGTACTCTTTCCACAGCTCTCATCTTTGTTAATTGAGTTATCTGCTTTAGAGCTTCTGTTTTCTGATTTGGAGGTAGGTTTGGCATTCCCCTTTTTACTGGTAAGGTGTGGAAGTGAAACCTGTAGCCTTGGTCTACAGTCTGCAAAATCCACTTGTCTTTTGTGATATAGTGCCAATTTTTTGAAAATAAGGCTAACTTTCCGCCTAAGGGTGCTGCTATTTGTTCCCTGGTAGACGGTGTCAGAGCCAAGTCACTGTGATTGTCCTGTTGCAGTGGCAGTGGTTGTGTCTGTGCCTCGCTGGTTATTGCCTTGCCACTGGCGTCCTCTGTAGGCACCTCCTCTGGATTGATTTCTGCCTCTGGAACGCCTATTCCTGCCTCTCTGAGATTTAGAGGAGTCTGGAAAGGACCAATTTTTGGAAGGCCAGTTCCTGCTAAACCTTGGGGCTGAACCTGTAAGAAATCTTTAACTGTTTGTACAGATTTTGCCTTCTCTTCCATTTTCTTCATTACTTGCTGAGCAGGAGAACCAAATAGACTGGCCTTATCCATAGGAGCATCTAACAGCTTTGCTTTAACATGATCCGGCAAGACCTGTTCTTTCAACCATGCATGCCTTCTTATAACTGTGCCAGTCATGGCTGATCTAAATGAAGCCTCCAGTGCATAGCCACATTTTAAAGAATGGTTACTAACCTGCTGAATGTTATTCACAATTTGTAAAACATATTTCTTATCTAAGGAGTCATCAGAGAACAGTTTCTTAGTTAACTGATCAAGCATAAACTCTTGGTATTGGATCATATGAAACTGACAGTTCAAAGCTCTAGCTGAGAGAGTAGCAGAGGTGTAAACTTTTTTACCCCATCTCTCTAAGGACCTGGATTCCCTTTCAGAAGGGAGAGGGTTTTTTGCTGAGGTCGAAGCTACTGCCTTAGGCCCCTGGGAGATAGTCTCAGGATCTGCAAGTGGGGCCTTTTATAGGTGGTGATGAGTGTCCGGTACCCTGTAAAACCTATCTGGTTTGGCAGGGGCTGGAGGTAAAGTTTCAGGAGCAGTGCAAACATCATTAAATGCATCATCCACAACAGGCAGAACTGGAGGTATAGCTAAGGGCCTATGTTGCGGTAAGTGTAGAAAGGTCCTAAGCCTTTTTTTGAATCTGAGAAATCTTGTCCCTGCCATTGGAATTGCTCTCTCATGGCATGTAAGGTTTCCCCAAAGGAAAATTCCTCTGGTGGAGAGGCAGATGGAATAGATTCTTCAGCATCGGAATCTTCATAAGTAGAAAAAGGAGCCTCTGGATGGTCTGTAATGTCTGAATCATCAAAAGAATCATCTGAGGACACTGGCTCTGGGGGCTCTGCTCTAGGTCTCTTTTCTGGAGGCTGAGAGGCCCTGTCTTGGTGAGATTGGGATCCCCTTATTAAAGAGATGAGATCCTCTGCCAGAGTAAGCATTTGAGAACTGGAACTGGGCCTGTGTGAGGGGGGCTTAACAGGCGCAGATTTAGCAGATTTGGCTGCTTTAGCCCTGGCAAAGACCTTAATAGACATGGCTGCAGGAGGCCTAGCAGCACCACGTGCTGGGGTAGAGACATCCAAAGGGATGGTGTCTGATAATTCTATAGGAACCACATTAGTAGGCAAAACTTCAGAGGCAGATTCAACTAGGGTAGCAGGGGCCTCGGTAGTAGTCATGGATTCGGCTGAAGATTGACCCGTTTGCTCGGTTTCGGCCGAAACCGAGACACTCGCGGTTTGCTTAACCGCGGTTTCGGCCGAAACCGCGGACCGCGAGTGTCGGTCTTTTTCTTTGCGTTTTTAACAATTTGAGAAGTCGGAGGATCCGACGGCATAATGTACGCAAAATCTGAGCCGAAAAACTGTTCAGCAAACTCCGACCGACGCCTAAGCGTTCGTCGGTTGAAGGAAGCACAGGCTAAACAGGCTGCTACGTCGTGGTCTGGGCCTAAACAAGGTAAGCAGTAAGAGTGGAAATCTTTATGATATTCGTTTCCCACAAGTTAAACAGTTATTTACTTTTTCTGACATCGGCTGAGGCAAGAAAGAGTCCCCAGCGGGGTACTTAGCTTTTTAGAAGTCTTCGAAGTAGTATTCGGTAGTAGTAATCTCTGGATCTGACAGACCGGCACTTGCGAACAGCTTCTGCTTCGGGCGCCACGCGGCAAGAAAGACTGGGGAAAATGGCGTCGGCTGATGCCTTTATACCCGAAGACCAGCAGAGATGATGTCGGGTGAAGTGCGACACCAGCCGAGGCCAGACCCAGACTTTGGAATCCGGCCGACCGAAGGGCTGCCTGACGACAGGACAACCCATTTGTTATGACTGCAGATGCATCCTTGAAGGACATCAGGTGAAATAGCAAGAGGTCTGTGCTGAGGTAGTACAAGAAAGTCTGAGCCTTTTCTTAGATTCCGAGTAATCTTGGCTCTCCCCAGTGGAAATGCTCCCTCATGGTATGCAGGGTTTCCCCAAAGGAATAATCCTCAGGAGAAGCTGAAGGAATAGATTCTTCAGCATCAGAATTCTCATAGGGAGGAATAGAGTATCCCTGTTCTGAAGAGGAGTCAGAGGAAATGGAAACCTGATCAGAGGAATCATATTCAGAGTCTTTGCCTAGGCCTCTTAGGAGGGGGATGGGAACCCCTGATCAAAGTAATTAGGTCTTCGGCCATTTTGAGCATCTGTTTCTTAGGCATGGAAGTCTGTCCTGGAGAATGCTGTACTTGTTTCCTTGTCTTTAAAGCTGTTTTAGTCTTTATCTTGGATGCAGAAGTTGGCTCGATATAAAGCTGTGTAGGTCTGAAAACACCCTCAGAAGCCGATGGCTGCTCAGCGGCTCCGGACCCATCTGAGGGATTAGTTTCCAAAGGCCCAATACCTTGAGTATCCAGAGGCCTAGTTGTCTCCACGTGGGAGTCGGAGGCAGCCTGTGGCTCTGAGGTAGTGGATGTCAGGGGCTGCGAAAGCACCTCACAGAGAACCGGCAAATGGCCTAGAAGAGGCTTTGTCGGTTTTGGACCTCGGATGCCTGTCCTTTTCTTTTTCCCTGCGCTTTTTATGAACTCCGGTCATCGGCTGTTCCGACGACATTATATAGTTAAACCTTCGGCCAAAGTAATGAAATGCAAAATCGCACCGACGCTTAATAGTGCGTTGGTTAAATCTAGCACAAAACCGATGACTAGCAAGGTCGTGGCCAGGGCCTAGGCAAGGAATACAGTAAGAATGAAAATCCTTATGAGGTATTTGCTTCCCACAAGAAATGCAATTGTTAACTTTTTCTGACATCGATCTGGAGCAAGAAAAAAGTTTCCCCAACGGGGTACTTAGCTTTATTGAAGACTTCGGATCTGAAATTCAATTTAGAAAAACTCAGGAGTCGGCCGACCGGCACTTGCGAACTGCTTTTGCTTCAGGCACCACACAAGAAAGATTGAAGAAAATGGCGTCGGTTGCATCTTGTATACCCCTGGCGCACTGACGTCAGGGAAGAGGTGACCGCAACCGATGCCGGACCAGGACTTTGGAATTCAGACTGACTGCGGGTAGCCTGCCAGCAGGATAACCCAAGTGTAATGACTGCAACAGTGAAACACGAACATCCTCATCAAGTTTAACACAGACATATTCAACATTATCTTCAAGTCTCTTAACTAGAATATTCTTAAAAACTAGACAAAGCTGCGGCAATCTTTAATAATTTATTCAAGTCCCTAAACAGCTTTGTTCTTCTATGACAGAGGATGCTTGGAAAGGCTGACCACCATAAAAACAAACTATGCATATTTATACACACATATATACACACACAAGTCTCACATATGTATATATTCTATACTATATATAAGCATATACAATCAAGTCAAACTTCACTACAAAAGCATCTTTTGGCCTCTTTAGTGACCTCATTAGTACAACATAAACAATCAAGAGGCAATTTCCTTTACCTCCCTGCTACCACTGTTATATCACAAGGTTCAATTCTCGGTTAACTTCTCTTGAACATTTTCATTAACCTTCTCTACTTCTGCGGAGCAAGCGTCACTTATACAAGATGATGACAACTCAACATCAATATGCTCCTCAGAAAGGAAAACTGGCACATGATCTACAAATTACACAAGAAGCCTTCAGCTCTGTAGAACAGGGAGCGTGTTGTAACTTTAAGAAGCATTTCAAAGTGAGGGTACATGCATATAAACAGACAGCCAGAGTGTTAACATGTATTTGTGCAGTAGTCAGTCTGTTTATAAGTTTAAGTGCAAGTTACCAAGCTTCAATTCTGATGTGTTTGTATATAATAAAGCTGCTTGAACTGAACCCACAGCTGTTAGTCTATTTTATCCTAACTGGATAAGCAACATGGCGTCAGAACCAGGACTGAATGTGCAACTTCAAGCCATGAGGTGCAGAGTTAATGGTGAAGGTACATTGAGCAGGTTGGGTGATACAGTGCTCAAAAATAAAGGCCAGAAATGAACTACAGGTAACCAAACCTTGCACAAATTCTTTATTTAGTAAAGAAAATGATACAAAGCATTTGCAAAGCACAAAACGCATGATCAAATGAGTAGCACAAAATGCATTATCAAAAGAAGGGCACAAAACGCATTACTGATAAAACAGAATATTCGAAACCAAGAAATTTGATAGAATTATCAGAAATACTTGTATGTTCAGAGTTACTTCCGACTTGCATAACAAGCATGTTAAAAGTAAAAATGACCATGTTACTTCCGACTTGCATAACAAGCATGTTAAAAGTAAAAATGACCATGTTAAAGCTAAAACGAGCAAAAGAAAAGTATAACTAGCATGATAAGAGGTCAAATGGGCATAACTGAGTACAATAAAAAGGGCAAAATAAGCATAAAAAAGCAAGGCGACTGCATTTTTTTTTTTTTTTTAGTCAATGACCATATTTTGATATGGGCTGCTATTTCGTATTGACTAAAGCTATTCAGAGCATAACTAGAGTTGTTCAAAGTATCTCAGAGTGTGCAAAGTGTTTACAATGTGTGCTTTATTACAGTGCAATTACTTCGAAGAGTTTACTGTGTGCAAAGTACAGTTATTTTACAAAGTGCAGTCAATGTACAGGCCATTTCGAAAAGTACATTTTATTCGCAGAGGGCAGTCATTTCAAAGTGTTTCTCACACTGTACAGTTACTTTGTAAGGTACAGCCATTTCGAGACTTTTTTTGTGCTGTGTACAGTTCATTTTCAAAGTGCAGTCATTTCGAAGTGCTTGTTACACGGACAAGGAGTGTGTCACTCGTCCAGTCAGGAAGAAATAGACGAGCCTTCATGGGTTCTGTTCAAGCAGCTTTATTATGTACAAACACATCAGGATTGAGGCTCAATAACTTAACTTAGATAAACTTATAAACAAACAAGCTATTACACTCAGACATGCTCACTCTGGCTACACTCTCAAAATGACAGAGGCTAGCACGTGCTTGCTATTTATGAATGTTCAGTCCTTGGAAATGTTTCTTAAAAGGTACAACACAGCTCTCTATTCTACATCCTCCCTCCCGGAGAAATAAAAGTCATGCAATTTCGACATTAATTGACATGTAATCGATGCAAATAAATTCTTGGTCATGCAATTATACAGAACTAGATACATATATACACAGCAACCTGGACGTAGTTGTATTTCACACTACGTCTGGAAATATGACCAAATCATGTGACATAGAAATTAGAGTTCGGTTTAGCAACTAGGATCGTCTCTACTGAATGCTCAACCTTAGGTACATCAGGAAAATCATCAGAAACGAAGTAGGAGTCTAAGACGCATTCTGCAACAGGAACATTGTCTGGATCGCTCTGAGATCTAGAGTCCATCACAGGAACAATACTGTGATTATGGTTCTGATACTGGAAGTAGATGTCTGCGATTTCTCCTGTAATCCACACCCTCTGACTCTACGAAGTAGGATCTTGGCTCTGCACAGATACTTCTTCGACCAATCCGGTCAAAACCTTTCGCCCTTTGTATTCTCACTCTCTCCTTCTTTGAATGGATGACGAAATCTGCTCGATTTATCATAACTGGACTTCTGGAAAGAACGCTTTCTGAACAGTTGGGTTCTAATTGCTCTCTTGTTCTTAGCTTTAGGCCTCGACAAACTGGAACCGATAGGCAATGTTGTTCTGGTTTGCCTAGACAGAGGTCTCCAAGCAGGCAAGCCAAGTATATCATCATGGGGTATGTTACAGAGATTGATAAATTAAGAGAGACATCAGTATTATCATGCTTTGACTTCTCCAGTAATTGCTTTGCACTCTTGTGCTGCACGTTCAGCTAGTCCATTTTACTGTGGATATTCTGGACTACTAGTAACATGTATAAAATCCCATTCTTTTGCAAATTTCTGAAACAACTGACTGGTAAATTGGGTACCATTGTCAGAAATAACTTTGTGTGGACTACCATGGACTGAGTAATGCCATTTCAACTTGGCAATAACAGCAGTGGATGCTAGATTAGGTAGTAAATCAATCTCAAGCCAGTTTCAATAAGAGTCTACCAACACTAAGCCAAAATACTAGCCCCCTCACCCTTCTTTTGGCAGACTTGGAACCTGGGTGGCCACAATGCAACATCTGGCTATATTCATGTTGTAAGGAAGCAGGAAAAACAATTTTAGGACCTGTGAAAATAATGCCATCTTCCATCAACACCATCTCTGTAAGGAAATTAAGTTTGCACTTCAGATGGCACACTAGATTGCTTTGACAGCCATCCAACATTAATGTTGTGGTTGAGCATTTGCAAAATTGGATCAGTCGTTGACGGATTTCTAAGCTCAAGTCTTATGGTAGAAAAATTATGCACTTCCATGACAAAGTCAAAATTCTCTGCATTAAGCTGTTCAGTATATTTCTGGATGATCTGGATAAGGTACCAGCCAGATAAAGAAGTTTGCCTTTTGTAGAGACCATTTTGAAGTTGTCTGTTTGCAATTTGAGCATCATTATTTATAATCTCACTAGAACTAAATGAATAGGCTTCTTTAAACCACTGACCAGAGGATGGTGATCAGTTTTGATCCGAATATCTCTACCACAGATATAATCATGAAACTTTGAACATGCCTATATTATGGCTAAAGTTCTTTTTCAATTTGAGCATATTGTATTTCAGTTTGGGTAAGAGTTCTAGATGCATAGGCTATGTGTCTGCCTTCTCTAAGAATAACTGCACCAAGACCAAATTTTGAAGTATCAAGAGGAAAGAGTTACTTGTTTATTGACATCACAGTAACTTAATGTAGGTGGGGTGGCAATTTACCACTTAAGGTCTTCAAATGCTCTCTGGTGCTGGTCCAACCAAGACCATATAACATTATGTGTTAGCTCTCTCAAAAGTGTTGTCAACTCACTGAAGTCTGGTATAAACTTGCCTAAATAGTCAATCATACCAAGAAAACGTTTTACAGCTTGAACATTATCTGGTGCTAGCATCTCAAGAAAGACTGCTTGCTTAGTTGGGCCTGGTCGCAAGCCAGTGCTAGTAAATGACCTACATATGTAACTTCTGGTAGTCTGAATTTGCACTTCAGAAGATTGAGCTTTAACACTTCAGAAGATTGCGCTTTAAGCTCACTTCATGTGCTTTGTCTTTAAGGTTTCTGTCATGCTCTGCTTTCACTACTGCCACCAACCAATAAATCATCTACTATTATAGCACAAGGACAACTTGAAAGAAATCGCTGTACTGCATGCTGAAAGACTTCACTTGCGGAACTTATTCCAAATGCCATCCTGAAAAATCTATATCTGCCAAACGGGGTACTGAAAGTGGTCAGTAATGAGGATTTCAGTTCCAGCATCACTTGCCAAAATGAACTTTTTGCATACAAGACAGAAAAAACAGTGGCATTTGGTATTAGAGCAGTGACTTCCTCGACTGTATGCACTGGATGATGCAGTCTCTTTAATGCTTTGTTCAAATCTCTTGGGTCAATACATATTCTGATTTAGTCTGTGCCTTTTGTGGGCTGCTACCACTGATGACATCCATTCAGTTGGTTCTGTGACTGGACAAATTACACCTTGCTGCACCATTTTATCCAACTGAGCTTTAACTCTATTCTGCATAGCTATCGGAACTTTTCTTGCCGATCTGACCACTGGACTGACCTCTGGGTCTAACTACATAGAATACACAACTGAAAAAAGTTGCCCAACTTGTCACTGAAAACATCACCATACTCAGAGAAGACAGCTTCAGTAAAACTGGAACTAGAATATGTGCTTATAAGATGAACTGCTTTGGTAAAGGAAAGCAAATTATTCTCAAACTGGCTCCGAGACCCAATAATGGCTGCAGAGGTCTTCGGACTACATAGAACAAGCAGCTATAACAGTTCCTAGCCAAATAACATGGAAGCACTACTAAGCCTTCGGGTGAATTTCTTCACCTCCATAAGCAACAAGTTTCGCACAACTAGCCACATTTATTTGTTCACCAGCTCTCACCTTAGCAAATCTGTCTACTGACATAACATTACACTTTGAGCCAGTGTCTACTTTAAGCTCAGTGGATTTACCATTGATCTGGACAGTACAAGACTTCATTCTCTGCCAACAAATTCACTGCATCAACCTTTTCACCAATCACTGACACACTGTCTACACTGAAAGTAGAATTCCAGCTTTCTATATGATCAACTTGCCTTTTTCAGTTACCCTTCTTTATGACTTGTGTGAGGTTTACTTGATTTGTAAAACTTTTGAAAATGGTTCCATTTTTTTTTTTTTTTTTTTTAAACAGTTGTGGCATTGCTGACCAAATGCGAAGCACTTTTCTCTTTTGAACTCTTGACTAGAACCACAATTGCTACAGTTAACAATAAAGTTGGAAATGTATTTTGTTGAATCACCCTTGTACTGCACTGAGCAAGTTCTCAACTTGCTGGAAAACTACGGGTCTGCCCTGGATAACCCGTAGCGACTGCAGCTACCATGTGCTTAGGTCTGCTTCTGCTAGCCCCATGTTTCATGCTGCCTAAATTTGCTCTAAAGCCTACTGAAACCATGCGCTTATCACTTTACAAGCATACTTGTATGCCTTTCTGTTACTTCATGGATTTGACAAACCTCAATAGCCTTACTTGGCATTAAAATCACTGTCATGAAGCAAAATCTTTCTTACTGCAGCACTATTAATACGACACACAAGCCTGTCCTTTATCAGTTCATCTTTTAAAATCACCACTCTGACGAGTTTTAACTGTTTCTCAGTTAAGTAATACAAGTTGCAAAAGTTTCCCCTTGTTTCTGATGTCGTGTGTAAAACAAATGCCTCTCTAATGTAACACTTGTCTGGGGGTTACACATTTCCCTGAATTTGCGCTTCAAACACTTTGGGTCTTCCCTTGATTCAACCTGCACAACAATCACTCAGCTTTCACCTTCTCCCTCATACATTGCTGGTGCATACACAATGAATGCTCTCTTTCAATGGCCTCTGACCCAGCTAGGTTTAGCAAAATGAATGCCCTGGTGCGTGAATCTTTGTCAGAATAAGCTGCCTGTATAAAAATATCGTATTCTTGCTCACATATTCTCCAATTTTCTGCAACATTCTGAACAAATACAAGTGGTAAGGGTTTTTGAAATCAGAAGGCTTTTGCAAGTATACACAAACACACACACAAAGACATATGCCAGAAATTTATGCCAGCATTTGTAACTATGCCCAATAACACAATAAGCCTCTGAATAACTGAACTTTGCAAAATGGAGTTTCTTGGGCACAAGAATACTCTTGAAATTACTGTACTGTAAAAAGTCACTTCTCATCAGTTTAAGAAACAATTCAAATAATTGCACTGTGCAAATAAACTGGGCAGAAGATGCGCAGAGCAAGAAACATTTTGAAATAACTGCACTTTGCGAATACATAGTACACAGCACACTGAAACTTTCCCCAAATGGCTGTACTTTGCTAAATAACTATTTACAGTGCAAGAAACACTCTGTAATGGCAGCACTTTGTGAACAGACAAGACGCGGCACAATAAACTTTTCGAAATGGCTGCATTTTGACTGCACTTCACGAAACAGTCGCACTTAACACACAAATACACTCTTCAGAATAAATGCACAGTAGTAAGTACACATTGTGAGCACTTTACACATGGATACATCGAATAACTCTAATTATGCCCAGAATACAATGCAAAAGTTACAACAAAACACAGTACTTTGCCAAAAAACTTGCAGTCTCCTTGTTTTATTCAAGCTCAATGTGCCCTTTTTGTCCTTTTATTTGTTTTGCTTGTTTAATTTTTTCATGTCCATTATACTTTTCTTGTGCTCGTTTTACTCTAAACATGTCCATTTTGCTTTACACATGCTAATTTTGCGATTCCGAGGTAATTCCGAACCCCTTATGTGCTTTTCTGAAGCTCGTTTTATCAAATATCATAATTTTAAACACTTCACTTAATTAATAAATCTCTTGCGCCTCTCTCGTTTAATAATGCAGTTTGTGCCCTTGTAAAGCTCCGTTTTATTTTTATAAAATAAATCATTCATGCAAGTTTTCATTACCTTTTGTTCACTTCTGGCCCTTTTTTGTGTTCAGTTCTCTAAGTTTATCTTCACTGTTAGCCCTGCACCTTGTAGCTCAGAAAAGCAGTCTCTGGAATCCAGGTTCTGACACCATGTTGCTTGTCCAGTCAGGATGAAATAGACGAGCCTTCGTGGCTTCTGTTCAAGCAGCTTTATTATGTACAAAATCAGGATTGAGGCTTAATAACTAACTTAGATAAAAACAAACTAGCTATTACAGTCATACATGCTCACTCTCTGGATGCACTCTCAAAATGGCACTGAGGCTAGCACATGCTTACTATTTATATGTACAGTCAGTCCTTGGAAATGCTTCTTAAAGATACAACACAGCTCCAGGATTCTACAGAGTGGTTTCACAAAGTACAGTGATTTTCAAGTGTTCTTGTGCTACAGAAACTTATTTTACAAAGTGCAGTTATTTTGAAAAGTCTACTGTGCTATTGGGCATAATTACAAATTCTGGCATGTATGTTTGTACATAATGCCAAGGGTCTTTATTAGTGTGCTGATATGGTAGAGGCATTTCACAGACCCAGTCCACTTGTGTTTGACCATAATACTGCAGAGAATTGGACAGCGTTTGAGCAGGAATACTATATTTCCATACGAGCAGCTTTTTCTGCCAAAAATGCATGTATGAGGGCATTTATTTTGCTTAATTTAGCACGGTCAGAAGATATTGAAAGAGAGCGTTCATTTGTGTATGCAGCAGTAGTATATGCAGGAGAAGGGGAAAACAGCCATCTTGTTGTACAAGCTGAATCAAGTGAGGACCCGGAGTGCTTGAAATGTAAATTTAGAGAGATGTGTAACCCCCAGACAAATGTTACATTGGAGAGGCACCTATTTTATACAAGAGACCAAAAACCAGGATAAACTTTTGCAGCTTATATTACTGACTCCAGAAACAAGGCTAAAATGTGTAGGTTTGGTGATTTGAAAGTCAAGCTGATAAAATACAGGTTTGGGTATGGTGTTAATAATGCTGCTGTGAGAAAGATTTTGCTGCAGGACAGTGATTTAATGTTGAGCAAACGCTACAGAAATTATGAGCTTACACAGAAAGGCACACAAATATGCTTGGAAGTGAGGAGTATGATTTCAGGAGCCTTTAGAGCAAACAGACAGCATGCAGCACATGGATAGCAGAAACAGCCCAAAGCACATGGTAGCTGCAGCCCCTGCAGGATTCCCAGGGAGAACCTGTAACTTTCCAGCAAGTTCTAAGACCAGCTCAGTAAAAATGGACATGCTCAGTGCAGCATAAGGGTGAGTCAGAAAAACCCAAGTCAAGTCTTATTAACAGATGTCGTAATTGTGGTGCCAATCATGAGTCTAAAAAAGAGAAGTCTTTGCTTAGCATTTGGTCAGCAATGCCACAAGTTTAAAAAACTGAACCACTTTCAGAAGTTTTGTAAATCAAGCAAGCCTCATTCATTTATTAGGAAAGATCACTCAAAGCAAGCTGATTACATAGGAAGCTGCAACTCTACTCTATGTAGACACTGTATTAGTGGTTGGCGAGAAAGTTAATGCAGTAGATTTGTTGGCAAAAATAGTGTTTTGTACTGTCCTGATCAATGGTAACCCCATGGAGCTCAAAGTAGACAGTGGTTCAAAGTGCAATGTTATGTCAGCAGAAACCTTTGTTAAAGTAAGCGCTGGTGAGCAACTTAAGTTGGCCAAATGTGCGAAGCCTGTTGCTTATGGAGGTGAGGAGATTCACACCTAAGGCCCAGTAGTGCTTTCATACTATTCAGCTGGGAACAGTTACAGCTTGCAATTTTATGTAGTCAGAAGACCTGTGCAGTCATTATTAGGTCTCAGAGACAGTTTAAGAATGAAACTGCTTTGTTTTACCAAAGAAGTCCATCATGTAAGCACATGTCCTAGTTCCACTTTCACAGATGCTATTTTCTCAGAGCATGCTGATACAAGTCAGACTTTCATGGTAAACAAATAAAATTATAAATTTTTGAAGATAAGCTAGGCAAACTGAGTTGTGTACTCCATGAAGTTAGACCCAGAGGTCAGTCCAGTAGTCAGACCAGCAAGAAAAATTCCGATGGCTATGCAGTCCAGTTAGATAAAATGCTGCAACAAGGTGTGATTTGTCCAGTCACACAGCCAACTGAATGGGTATCTTCCACGGTAGTTGCTCATAAGAAAAACACAGATTAAAATCAGAACAGGTTATTGACCCAAGAGACTTAAAGCATTAAAGAGGCTCCACCATCCTATGCGTACAGTTGAGGAGGTTGCTACCCACTTGCCAAATGCCACTTTTTTTTTCCATCTTAGATGCAGAGAGTTCATTTTGGCAAGTAATGCTTGATCGCACGCCTTCATTACTGACTACATTCAGTACCCCCCATCTGGTAAATACAAATTTCTCAGAATGCCTTTCGGAATAAATTCTGCCAGTAAAATCTTTCAGCATGTAATCAAGCAAATGTTTTCAGGTTATCCATGTGTTATAATAGTGGATTTACTAGTTGGAGTCAATGGCAGAGCGGTTTCCTATTAAGTAAGCGACTACTTAATATAGCGAATGCTGTTTAAAGTGATAGCAAAATCCCAAAGACACGGAAAAGCTATTTTTTCCCCAGAGAAAAAAAAAATCACTGGGCCATTTTCGGGACTTTGCTATTTCCTCCACTGTGGTGGTGTGATCTTGAAGTTGGTATCTTTAAGTATAGGGGACTAAGCCCCCCACTTTATTTTGTGTTTAAGGTTTTGTTTGCGGACCAGGGATCATCTTCCATGGGGGGGGGGGTCGCTGTTCCAATTTTTTGAAATTTTGTGTTTTCGTTTTTTTTTTTTGGGTCGATTATACAGCGTTAACTATTTTAAGTGTTCGCTGCTATAATATAAACCCAAGCAGAGCATGACAGAAACCTCAGGAAAGTTCTGGGACAAAGCGTGTTAAGAGAATCTAAAGCTCAATCCTCTGAAATGTAAATTCAGGCTACCATAAGTTACTTATGTAGGTCATTTATTTACCAGTACAGGCTTAGGACCGGACCCTTCCAAACAAACAGCTATTCTTGAGATGCCAGCTCTGGACAATCTCCAAGCATTACAGCATTTCCTTGGTATGGTTAACTATTTAGGCAAGTTGATAAACCAGATTTCAGTGAATTATCTGCGCCTTTAAGAGAGCTGACATGCAAAAATATTACCTGGTCATGGTTGGACCACCACCAGAGAGCATTTAATGACCTGAAAGAGAAAACTGCCAGTCCACCTACATTAAGATACTAGGACGTCCACAAACCAGCTACTCTTTCCTGTGATGCTTCCAAGTTCAGTCTTGGTGCAGTTATTCTTCAAGAGGACAGACCAGTAGCCTATGCACCTAGAACTCCTACCCAAACTGAGATGCAGTATGCTGAAATTGAGAAGGAACTTTTGGCAATTGTGTTCGTATGTTCCAAGTTCCATGATTATATTTATGGACGAACTATTCAGACTGACTGATCATCAAACTCTAGTCACTATTTTAAAGAAGCCTATGCATACAGCTCCAACAATGCATTCAGCTCCAACAAGACTACAAAGAATGATGCTCAGATTACAAAAGTATAACTTCAAAATGGTCTACACAAAAGGCAAACTTCTGTGGTATTTCTGGGTGATCTGGATAAGGGATCAGCCAGATAAGGAAAAGCTTGATGCAAAGAATTTTGGCTTCAATGTCATTGAGGTGTGTAATTTTTCCACCACAAGGCTTGATGAGCTAAAAGATTATACAAAGACTGATCCAGTTTTGAATAAGCTCAACCACTTCATCAATGTTGGATGGCCGTCAAAGCAATCTTGTGTACCAACAGAAGTGCAACCGTATTTTCCTTACAGATATGAGATGTTGATGGAAGATGGTATCATTTTCAGAGGTCCTAAAGTTGTCGTTCCTACTTCCTTATAACAAGAGTACATCCAGATTTTGCATCATGACCAACCAGGTTCCAAAGCTACCAAAAGGGCGAGAGGACTAGTATTTTGGCCTTCTCTGTCAAAAGATATTGATAAAGTGCTTTCAGTATGTAATAGTACTAAACCACATTTGCAAAAAGAGCCACTTCAGCTAAGCCAGATTCTTGACCTTGGTCAACAGTAGCCACGGACATATTTGAGTGGAACAATCAGACTTACTTAGTGTTGATATATTCTTATTCAAACTGGTTTGGGATTGATCTGCTACTTAACCTAAAGTCCAGTACTGTTATTACTAACTTGAAACATCAACTTCTCAGTCCATGGTAGTCCACACAAAGTTATTTCTGACAATGGTACCCAGTTTACCAGTTATTTCAGAAATTTGCAAAAAATAGTGGGACTTTATCCATATTACTAGCAGTCTGGAATATCCACAGTCAAATGGTCTGGCTGAGTGTGCAGTACAAAACGCAAAGTAATTACTAGAGAGGTCAAAACGTGATAATACCAATGATTTCTTTAATTTGCTTAATCTCAGAAATATACCTCATGACAATTTACTTGGCTCACCTGCTAAAAGACTTCTGTCTAGCCAAACCAGAACAACCTTGCCTAGCCAAACCAGAACAACCTTGCCTATCAGTTCTAGTTTGTTGGCGCCTAATGCTAAAAACACCAGAGCAATCAAAGCCCAACTATTTAAAGCGCTTTCCTTTCAGAAGTCCAACTATGATAAAACGCGCAGATTTATTCATTCATTGAAAGGAGAGAAGATGCAAACGTGAAAGGTTTTGATCGAATTGGTCAAGTGAGAGGTATGTGTCAAACCGAGATCCTACCTAGTGGAATCTGAGGGTATAGACTACAGAAGAAATCACAGGCATCTTCTTCCAGTGTCTGAAATGATATCACAGCATTGTACCTGCGCTACAGACCGTAGATCTCAGAGCAACCCAGACTATGTTCCTGTTGAAGAACATGTCTCAGAACCCATTCCCAATGATGCCCCAGATGTCTCTAAAGTTGAACATTCATTAAAGACAATCCCTGTTGCCAGACCCAGTTCTAATTTATGTGCCACACAATCAGGTCATATTTCTAGACCTAGTGTAAAATACACAGCAACCTGGACATGATTGTTTTATTTGTATTTAGTTCTGTATGACTGAATGTCAAAGAATTAGTTCTGTATAACTGCATGTCACACGATGATTTCTGTGCAACTGCAGGTCAATGAATTTTGTCATTTTCAGTGTATGACTTATTTCTCAAAGAGGGAGGATGTAGAACAGAGCGTGTGTTGCAACTTTAAGAAGCATTTCAAAGTGAGGGCACATGCATATAAATAGATAGCTCGTGCAGGGAGCAGTGCCATTTTGAGAGAACAGTCAGAGTGTTAACACGAAAGGGTGCAGTAGTCAGTCTGATGGCCATGGTGGTGTAGCGGTTAGCGGTCGCCTCACAGCAAGAGGTTCTCCCATTCAATTCTCAGCTGGAGAATCTTCTGTGTGCAGTCTGCATGTCCTCCCTGCGGACGAGTGACAGACATGCAGGTAGGTGCATGCGTGAATGGGTGTGCCTTTGTTGAGGGTTGGGCGCCAGGCTGGCAATTTGGCACCGTAAAAATCCACTGCCAATCATTAGCAGACCGAAGTTCCACGGTGGAGACCACTAATCCACTGCCAATCATTAGCAGACCGAAGTTCCACGGTGGAGACCACTAACCGGGAAAAGCCAAAAGATATTACTTACTAGTGCAGTAGTCCGTTTATAAGTTTGCATAAGTTTAAGATACTAAACTAAGCCTCAATTCCGATGTGTTTGTGTATAAAACAAAGCTGCTTTAACCAAACCCACAACTATTAGTTTGTTTTATCCTGACCGGACAAGCAACAAACTCTGTTTAAAACTAGCTTCAAAAGCCAAACTACAACTTACTACTACTCTTACTCCTCCCAAAAACACAACAGAAAGTTGAATCCAGCTTTAAAATCTTCTCACTAAACAATACAGAAATGGAAGTGGTATGCCAAACAAAAATGCCTAGACTGACAACTGTCGGCCTTAAATTTGAACTCCATGTGCAAAATAATGTCAAAAAACTTATTAAAATGAGGCATGTTATATACAGACATTTTCTTACCAATTCCACAAAAGCCACCCTAGCTGCAACTTAATGCATTCCCTCTCTCTATATATGGTGACCCTATCCTTAAAAACCTGCAGCCCTCTGTTAAAACTAAGCTAGAATGATGCTGTAACAAACTGGGTGAATTTACCCCCAATAAAAATATTACACACATCACCACAAAGTTGTAGACTTCTGAACTGGATACACCCCACAATATCATACAGAACCCCCCCCCCCCCCCAGACTGCCTAGCATTAAACTCTAGATTACCTATCTCTCAACTAGGCAATCAAATCCTCAGTATGTATAAACCTCAAAAATGAACTGGAAACAAACTGTACTCTTGCTCAGTCAACAAAATGTGGAATTCTCTTCCACAAGCTATTAGATTAGCAAACAATCAGCCTTCCTTTGAACACCTTCTAAAAACGCCACTTATGAAACTCTTGGCTCTGTTCATGATCCACACCTGGCTAAAACCTATCATTCCATATCACCACTATGAATTGCTATCCTCACTAACCTCACCTCACTCTACATCTATAAGCAATACTTTCTAAACACTGCTGTTACTGCCCTAGGCAATTAAGAATACCTAACAAGAACTGCAAATATTACTAAAATTGTGAAAGGTTCACTTTAATATTTGTCTACAACACTAAAAATAACTGACGTATTTTACCAACATTTTTTTTTTTTAACTTGGCAATGTCTAAAACACTGCAAATAGCTAACTTTGCATCTTACTAAGGAATTTTGTAACTTAGCTGTGAAAATTAGAACTTCCACCCAGGCCTCCATTGAAAATGGGCTCTTATGACTCAGTTGGACATTCCCGGTAAACAAATGCCAATGAACATACATACACAAACAACACTTTTAGAAAAGCTTGAAGATAACACAAGACCCCAGATATCTGCATTTTATAATAAATGACCATAACAAATTGTGCTATCAATAGGAAAAATAACGGCAAATAAACTATGACACCTATACACAATGTATATAATTTTCATACATTTCTTGCATTTGTCCAAGCAAAAATATTTTGGAACAAAAGGATTTCTTTAAATCAACTATCACAGGACATGCAACATTATCAAACATCCATTATTTAATTTGATCCAAGGATAAAATACAGCTTGCTACTACGGAACCATTTTGGAAAGATGAGGGCGAACCAAGATCAGAAAGTAACACTGTAAATCCCCTAAGGAGTAATGTAATCCAGGATATGGTCTTTAAAGGAAAGTCTGTATGAGATGTCTAGGTTTGTGAGGAACTATACGGGCAGTGCAATTATGTAGGACCTTTGCAAAAAAATAATGGAACAAATTGTTGGTTCAATAAGAGTTGTGAATAACTGGAAAAGGTTAATAAGATCAGTTAAGCACTACTCAAAGATACAATTTAAAAACACTGTTGAATAGTAACTATGGTGATGAATGGTTTGGCTTCTGAACAAGCTAAACAAGATAGTCTCCTCTCTTCTCATCTTCCTATTTGCTCTAGCAAACTGTATTCATACTGTACTCAGTGTAATATTCTCAATCTTTTTATTGTTATTTGGCCTACGCTATAAACTGTTCAAGTTTTGGAAATTGTACTCTACTGTTATTTTACCTATGCACTGTATGCTGTGCACAAATTTTTTTACTTGTACTAGGTTTCTGTGACCCTACTTTCATATTTTGTAAATATCATAATTATTTGTATTATTTCTAGAGCTTTTCTCCTCAGGTCTCCACTGAAAATGGGCCCCTGGCTCAACTTGACTAACCTGGTTAACAAAATGTCAATAAAAGTTTTTTTTTTTGTTTTTACGTCAGTCTCTGGACAATCGCGTGTGCAAGTATCATCACCTACAATAACCTAAAATACCTGCAATACATTCAAATTGAGCATAATGAAAACTGAGCTAGATATAGTCTTTGTAAAAAATCAGTCCCAAAAAATATTATAGCTATTAAGTATCTCCATTTTTACAGAGCAAGCCTTTTCAAATTTAAAGTTTGCTGTCTCAATATGCAACATACATAACTGAAATTAAATTCATGAAACATCCCCTTCTACATGATTAAACCAATCTTGTTTATACACTTGAAAATAAAGGTAATATTTCATTAGGATCCACGTGAAACCCTCATCTTGCACATACTAACAAATTAGCAAACATATTTCCTTCCCCTTTACCCACCACACAAGGCACCACAACTACATCCTTTCCATCCTCCATTATAACATCTTAAGCAAACAAGGAAAAATCTTTTATAACTCCATATTTAGTGAAGTAACCACAATGACCAGTATTCAGCATCTTTTAACTGAAAAAGATGCTCAAAAAAACACCACCTCAGTGAATTCAGTCAAATCCAATTGCAGCAGAAGGAAAACAAAGAGGGTGGGGGGACAAACCTTAAAGCTGTACTATTTTTGTCTAGAACAAGGTGTCCACCTCTTTTGGCATAGAGGACGCAAAAACCAACTTGGCAAGGCTTCAAGGGCCACATTACCTTAATTCGGCATGCATCTGCTTTGCATTGGTCCCCATCGACTATCCCTCAGACTATCAAGGCTGAAACTGCTAGTCCAGTGAAAGCATATACAAAGCCTGACACTGCATGGAGTTCTCTGTACTCTAAATACAGCGATTCAAAGTAAGTAAGTAGAAGGGGTGTCAGAGCAGAGTCCCAATCTTGGCTTTACTCATATTGCAAAAAGTGCTTTTCTGAAAGTATTTGCAAGTTTCAAAACAGCGAAATTGAACTTTACAAACTCACACTTTCTAGAAAGTACAGTTTTGTATCTACCATAAATATAGATGTCCGATAGGCATGCATCTGCAGTCCTTACAAATGGGTTGTCCTGTCGTCAGGCAGCCCTTCGGTCGGCCGGATTCCAAAGTCTGGGTCTGGCCTCGGCTGGTGTCGCTTCACCCGACGTCATAGCTGCAGTTCTTCGGTATAAAGGCAGCAGCCGACGCCATTTTCCTCAGTGTTTCTTGCCCCAGATGCCAGGTGCCCTCTAGGAAGGCTAAATTTGGATAAATGCAAATGGTTCCAAATAGTAGAGAGCAAACAAAAAATAAGCATGTATGTACATATATACAAACAAATACACCATAATAGATTCCCCCAGCTAGCTACAGGATGGGCAAATACCCTAGGAGTACCACAGACGTGAGGGAGGGTGGGTAATCCTGACTGCAGATGCATGTCTATCGGACATCTACATTTATGGTAGGTACAAAACTGTACTATGTCCTTCAAGGATGCATCTGCAGTCCTTACAAATGGGTAGAATACCATAGCCAAACTGGGGGAGGAGGAGAAATAAGATTATGGTGTAGTTAAGATCCCTTGCAAAACAGCAGTGGCAAAACCTGCTCGGGATCTGGAGTATAAAGGTAAATTATAATGCTTGGCAAATGTATGCACGGAGCTCCAAGTAGCAGCCTCTAAAATGTCTTTGGTAGCCACTCCTCGTAAAAAGCTGTGGTAGTGGCTGTAGCCCTTGTAGAGTGAGGCCTGATGTTTTCTGGAGTTTTCTTCCCATGGTAGGAGTAACAAAATCTAATGCAATTTCCTATCCACTTAGAGATTGTCTGTTTTGAAATTGCTTTTCCTTCCATTCCTGTTGCATATGCTACCAGTAGCTGGTCAGTTTTTCTATTGCTCTTGGTCCTGTCTAGGTAGTAACGTAATTGTCTATGTACATCCAAGGTATGCAACAGTCTTTCTCCCCTGTTCTGTGGGTTGGGGAAGAATGTAGGTAGGTGGATAGCTTGATTTAAAGATACCCTTGAGACCACCTTTGGCATAAAAGTAGGATTAGTTCTCATGGACACTATCTTGATGGAAGATCAGGAAGGGCTGTACTGCCATTAATGCCTGTAGCTCAGATACCCTTCTTGCTGAAGTGATTGCAAGCAGGAAAGCAGTTTTCCATGATAAGTACTGTAAATCTGCTGTAGCTGCTGGCTCGAAAGGAGGGAGTGTCAACTTTTCTAGCACAAAGTTCAAGTCCCATGCTGGCAATGGTGGCTTCCTAGGTAGTTTTACATTTTTAATTCCTCTCAGAAACTGCCTGAGCAGAGGATGAGAGAAGACTGGAGGATCCAAGTTGTATTCTGCTGAAATAGCTGATGCATGAATCTTAATGGAAGAATAGGACAGGCCGTTGTGGAAGAGCTCTGCCAAGTATTCCAGGATGTTAGGTATGTTTACAAGTGACACATTCTCTCCTTTTGCAGTACTCCAAATGAGATATCTTTTCCATTTCGCTGAATAATTTTTTCTTGTTGAGGGTCTGCGAGCCTCCAAGATAATGTCTTTAACCCTTTGAGATAAAACCGGGTTATTTGGTCTTATGCAATGTTCCAGGCAGCCAGCTGCGGTGTTTTCAGGTTTGGATGCAGGGTTTTGAAGTTGTTCTGTGTTAACAGCAAGGGAACCAGGGGCAGAGGCCATATTTGTTCCCGAGACATACTCCTCAGTAATGGGTACCAATGTTGCCTTGGCCAGTCTGGAGCTATCAGGATGATCCTTGGACGGTCTTCTTTGATCTTCAACAGCACCTTGTGCATCAAAGGAAGAGGTGGGAATGCATATGCTGTCAGGTTTTTCCAACTGAAAGATAGGGAGTCCACTTTCCAAGCAAGTGGGTGGTACGTCCTTGTGCAGAATTTTCTCAGTTGGTGGTTGTGAGGGGATGCAAAAAAGTCTATTTCTGGTAGTCCCCATTTCCCTGTAATGGTTTTGAAGATGTCCGGATGCAGCATCCATTCGTGGGCATCCGTGGTAGTTCTGCTTAGGATGTCTGCTAGAGTCATTTCTTTTCCTGGCACAAAAATTGCTTGTAACTGAATGTTGAAGCTCAGTGCCACATTCCAGAGGTCCATTGCCATCCGGCAAAGAGGGTATGAATGTGTGCCTCCTTGTTTGTTGATGTACCACATAACTGTGGTGTTGTCCGTCCTTATCAGCAGTTGACCCTGTCGAAGAAATGGTCAGAATGCCTGAATTGCCAGTTTTACTGCCAGCATTTCCTTTTGATTTATGTGTAGGTGCAGCTGGTCTTGAGTCCAAAAGCCTTGTATGCACTTGTCCAGCATGTGTGCCCCCCAACCGAGGTCTGAGGCGTCTGTTGTGATGGTCTGGCTTGGTTGAGTGCTGTGGAAGGGCAGTCCCTTGTTTGATTGACAGGCCTGGGCCCACCATTGGAATTCTTGCTTCAGGCATGGAATTATTGGAATTTGGGTTTCTAGGCTGTGCTTGTGCTGAGACCATAAATTCCTTAGATACCACTGTAACTTTCTCATATGTAGTCTGGCATGTGGAATCAATATTATGCAGGATGCCATGTAACCGAGAACTTGCAGGACTTTTCTTGCTGTTAGCTGGTTCTGCTTTGTTAATGCCATGAAGTAGAAAGGGAGTTGCTCCTGTTTTTCTACCGTCAGGAATGACATTTGTTTTGATGTGTCCAGATCTGCACCCAAGAAGGTTATCCTTTGGGATGGAATCAGCCTTGACTTTTTTATATTGACTGTGTATCCCAGGGCTTGTAGTAGATGAATGACTCTTTCCAAATCTTTTGTTAATTTGTTTTTGTTGTCCGCTTGTAACAGGCAGTCGTCCAGGTAAGGGTAAATTTGAATTCCCTGAAGCCTGCAATGAGCAATTACTGATGCCAGGCATTTCGTGAATACTCTGGGCGCAGTAGATAAGCCAAAGGGCAATGCTGAGAATTGATAATGCTCTGATCCTGCAAGAAATCGGAGGTATCTTCTGCAATTTGGTCGTATAGGGACGTGCAGGTATGCCTCCTTGAGATCTAGAGTTACCAGCCAAGACTCCTTGCCCAGCATGGGAAGAAGCTGCTGTAGGGTCAGCATTTTGAATTTTGGAACAATGAGGTATGTGTTTAAAGCGGACAGGTCGAGAATAGGCCTCCATTGGTTTTCTTTTCTTGGTACCAGGAAGAGTCTGGAGTAAAATCCTTGCCCTTGTTCCATAGATGGTACCCTTTCTACAGCTCTCATCCTTAGTAAGTGAGTTATTTGTTGTAGAGCTTCTGTCTTCTGATTTGGAGGTAGGTTTGGCATTCCTCTCTTCCTTGGTAGAGTATGGAAGTGAAACCTGTAACCTTGGTCTATTGTCTGTAAAATCCATTTGACTCCTGTGATGTAATGCCAGTTTACTGAAAATAAGGCTAGCTTCCCGCCTAAGGGTGCCTCTAGTTGTTCCCTGGTAGGCGGTGCCAGAGCCAAGTCACTGTGATTGTCCTGTGGAAGTGGTGGTGGCTGGATCTGTGGCTGTACCTCTCTGGTTGTTAGCCTGCCACTGACGTCCCCTGTAGGCACCTCTGGATTGACTCCTGCCTCTTGAGCGTCTATTCCTGCCTCTCGGAGCTCTGGAGGTGTCTGGAAAGGACCAATTCTTGGAAGGCCAGTTCCTGCTAAACCTTGGAGGCTGGACCTGCAAGAAATCCTTGACTGTCTGGACAGATTTTGCTTTCTCTTCCACCTTCTTCAGCACCTGCTGTGCAGGGGAGCCAAACAAATTGATCTTATCCATGGGAGCATCTAGGAGTTTTGATTTAACATGGTCTGGTAAGGACTGCTCTTTTAACCATGCATGTCTTCTGATCACTGTGCCAGTCATGGCTGATCTAAAGGAGGCCTCCAGTACATCATAGCCGCATTTTAAGGAATGATTACTGACCTGCTGAATGTTATGTACCATTTCCTGTACAGATTTTTTGTCTAATGGTTCATCCGAGGACAGTTTTTTAGTTAACTGGTCTAACATAAATTCCTGATACTGAATCATGTGGAATTGACAGTTCAAGGCCCTAGCTGAAAGAGTAGCAGAAGTGTAAACTTTTTTACCCCACCTCTCTAAGGCCCTAGATTCCCTTTCAGAGGGGAGGGGTTTTTTGGTAGAGGTAGCTGCTACAGCCTTGGGTCCCTGGGAGATAGTTTCGGGATCTCCAAAAAGGGCCTTATACAAATGATTGTGTGTGTCCGGAACCCTGTAGTACCTATCGGGCTTAGCAGGGGCCGGAGGAAGAGAATCAGGAGCAGTACAAGCATCATTAAAAGCATCATCCACAACAGTAAGTACTGGAGGAATGGCTAAAGGCCTATGCTGTGGCAAATGCAAAAAGGTTCTAAGCCTTTTCCTAGAGTCTGAAAAATCCTGGCCCTGCCATTGAAATTGTTCCCTCATAGCATGCAAGGTTTCCCCAAAAGAAAATTCCTCAGGCGGAGAGGCAGAAGGAATGGACTCTTCTGCATCAGAGTCCTCATAAGGAGAAAAAGGGCCCTCTGGAGGGTTTGAATTATCTGATTCATCTGAGGATCCATCTGAAGAAACTGGCTCAGGGGGCTCTACTCTAGTCCTCTTCTCTGGAGGTGGGTGAGAGGCCCTGTCTGGATGTGGTTGGGATCCCCGGATCAAAGAAATGAGATCCTCTGCTAGACTAAGCATTTGTGAAATAGAGCTAGGCCTGTGAGAGGGGGGGTCTTAGCAGTCACAGTTTTGGTAGTTTTTGCTGCTTTAGGCCTGGCAAAGGCCTTAAATCGACATGGATGCAGGAGGCCTAGCAGCTCCACGTGCAGGGGTAGAAATATCCAAAGGGATAGTATCAGATAAATCCTGTGAACCTGTAAGAGTAGGTGGGATTTCAGCAGCAGTTTCGGTCAAGCTGGATGAGGCCTCGGTAAGTGGCAAGCTTACGGCCGAAGGAAGAACCGTGGACTCGGTTTCAGCCGAAACCGAGACACTCACGGTTGGCTTAACCGCGGTTTCAGCCGAAACCGCGGACCGCGAGTGTCGGTCCTTTTCCTTGCGCTTTTTAGGAATTTGCGTAGTCGGAGTATCCGACGGCATAATGTAAGCAAAGGCGGAGCCGAAAAACTCTTCAGCAAATTCCGACCGACGTCTAAGCGTCCATCGGTTGAAAGAAGCACAGGCTAGACAAGCTGCTACGTCGTGGTCTGGGCCTAAGCAAGGTAAGCAGTAAGAGTGGAAATCTTTATGAGGTATTTGTTTCCCACAAGTTAAACAGTTATTCACTTTTTCTGACATCGGCTGAGGCAAGAAAGAGTCCCCAACGGGGTACTTAGCTTTTTAGAAGTCTTCGGTACTTGTAGTAGTAATCTCTGGTTCTGACCGACTGGCACTTGCGAACAGCTTCTGCTTCGGGCGCCACGCAGCAAGAAAGACTGAGGAAAATGGTGTCGGCTGATGCCTTTATAACCGAAGAACTGCAGCTATAACGTCGGGTGAAGTGCGACACCAGCCGAGGCCAGACCCAGACTTTGGAATCCGGCCGACCGAAGGGCTGCCTGACGACAGGACAACCCATTTGTAAGGACTGCAGATGCATCCTTGAAGGACATCTGCTGTAATACAACAGTTATGGCAAGAAGCTTCTTTGTATGCCTACCTCAGAGTCAAGTAGTGCAGCACCTCAATAAAAACAGATTACCAACCACTTCGATGAGCAAACCCCTAAAATTTGACACAGCTCTCAAAAAAGAAAACTGACTACACTTTTTCTGCACACCTCTGATACTGGACTGTGAAAGAAACAACCACAGTTATAAATTCCAGTTTGCTTGACATAAAAGCACACAAACAATGCCAGGCCAGATCAATGGCTGAATAACTGTGAGCAAATGACAGCAGAGTTCACTTTTATCCAAACTGTTTCTGTAACTAACAACCATAGATTCGTTTTGTGCATCTCACAATGTGCAATTCTGATCAAATGAAAATGTATGCAATAATGGCCAAAGCTGTGTATATCAACAGAGATATTAATACTTGCAGTAGCCTGTCGTCAACACACACACAATGCCTTTAACATTGTAAAAGTAGATAAACTGCATGCATTTATACTACTTCCACAATCTACATTCACTCACATCGACCTTTTCTATTACTATCCCTTTGAATTTCGTACAGCTTCAATTTTTCTCTCGTTCTACATTGGCAGTCATAGCAGAAAAATAGGTAGTACGGATACCCATTCGCCCTCTGCCACACTTGGATAGCAAGCCAGTTCTGCTCTTCAGTAAACTGAATCGTAGCCTACACAGGAAACTTTCAGTACCACCAATCCTTAACCTAGTCTTGATCAACATAGGAGATAAAACAGGTGCAAGTTTCCACTCCACATCACAGACTGCAGTTTTCAAGTGCAGCGACAAACCAGTGCTCTGAACATCACTAAAACTCCTGCAACTCAAACACAAATTAAATTGCCGGCATTCAGCAACACTGAATATGTTAACTGCAGCATACGACCATCTTCTGCAGAGTGTTTTTATTAATTCTCCGCAATCTCATGCCAGCAACTGATATACATGCCTGGAAAAAATAGCGAAATGCCAAGGTCGCAGAATGATACAAGGCAACTCTTGGGGGAAGAAAAATCAAATCAGTCTATGGATACCTAGTGATTCTTTTGTAATACAGCAATATACGATACAGGGGAACCTATAACATTTTGTACTCGTCTGCCCAAGTGCATGCATTGAAGCTCCAGTCTCTGTAAAGCAAAGTCACAGGTTATGGTTCATAGTCTCGGGTGCACCAAGGCCATTATACAAGCACAAAAAAGGGTTCCACTGTAGACAACCTCAGTAACACTCATCTTGGCGTTATTGATACCACTGCAGCTTCTGTAGCCAGAGCAAAACCAATTTAATGGCAATTGGCTTTATTCAAAGGCAACATTTTAAACTAAAATAAAATTCAGCAGCTTGTCATAGGCCAAATAAAATGCTTTGGCAGGCCAGATTATGGGCCACTGATAGCCTGTTGAGCACACCAATCTAGAACACTGGGTTTTGCATGATGCTTCCTTCAACATTCCCAATTAAGCCTTTTTCACCTCACAGACAGTCCAGTGCCCAGCCTGTTGCTTTGTGACATCTACTTCCACCCACTAGTCTCAGAAATTGATCCCCCTCAAAAGATATATATACCATCTTAGTATAACCAACATTCCTTACTCAGTATATACAGGACATAAATGTTCACATCTGTTCAAAACCGCAATCCACACTCTAATGTACGAGACCTTTTTAAAGACTATAGAATTGCTTTTGAAATCATCTTCCTCCTAGGATTAAATGCTTTGCGAGACAGACAAACAATTTTAATTTTGTTCTACAAAATACACATCCAGTTAATAGATCACCCTTCCTTACCTAAATTTCACAACCTCAGATATGCCACTCCTTCCTTACCTAAATCTCACAAACCCAGAGTCACCCACTGACTTAGGGACAGCACAAAACGTACAGTTGTGTACACTTAAAATAAATGTAGATGTTAGAGTGTATTCACTGTTGCAGTCATTACATTTGGGTAATCCTGCTGGCAAGTTGCCCTCAGTCGGCCTGAATTCCAAAGTCTTGGGTCCTGTGTCAGCTGCTGTCACCCCTTCCCTGATGTCAGGGGTATAAAAGAAGCAGCCAACGCCATTTTCTTCAGTTTTTCTTGCCCCAGATGTCAGGTGCCCCCTAAAAGGGTAGCCAAAATTATATATATAAAAATATATAAAATATATATATATCTCACATATATATAAAAATACATACACCAATATAAGCTTTACCTTCATCTACAAGCAAATACACCACATAGGTTGTATAAATCAGAGAAGGAAAGAAAAGTTCCAGCAGAAAAAAGGGGGATGGCGGGTGGGTAACCTGGACTGCAACAGTGAACACACTCTAACATCTACATTTATGGTACGTGTACACAACTGTACTATGTTCTTCCTGTTTCACTATTGCAGTCATTACATTTGGGTACAGTCCCAAAGCTACGGTTGGGAGGCTGGAGCTAAACAGCATTAGGAGCGGCTATGAGGCCCTGCAGAACTGCAGAGGCAAAGCCTGCCCTGGATTAGAGTGGCAGATGATAGTGCTTGGTAAAGGTGTGCACTGAACTCCAAGTAAAGTACAGTTTTGTACCTACCATAAATGTAGATGTCCGAACAGGATAGCATCTGCAGTCATAACAAATGGGTTGCCCTGTCGTCAGGCAGCCCTTCGGTCGGATTCCAAAGTCTGGGTCTGGCCTCGGCTGGTGTCGCATTTCACCCGACGTCATCTCTGCTGGTCTTCGGGTATAAAGGCATCAACCAACGCCATTTTCCTCAGTGTTTCTTGCCCCAGATGCCAGTTGCCCTCTTGGAAAACTAAATTTTGGGTAAATGCCAATGTTTCCAAAAAAAGATAGTAGGCAAACACAAAAAATAAGCATGTATGTACATATATACAAACAAATACACCATAAGAGATCCCCCCCCAGCTAGCTATTAGGAGGGTAAATACCCTAGGAGTACCACAGAGGGGAAGGAGGGTGGGTAATCCTGACTGCAGATGCTATCCTGTTCGGACATCTACATTTATGGTAGGTACAAAACTGTACTATGTCCTTCAAGGATGCATCTGCAGTCCTAACAAATGGGTAGAATACCATAGCCAAACTAGGGAGGAGGAAGAAGAATTATGGTGTAGTTAGGATCCCTTGCAATACAGCAGTGGCAAACCCTGCTCGGGATCTAGAGTATAGAGGTAAGTTATAATGCTTGGCAAATGTATGCACGGAGGTCCAAGTAGCCGCCTCAATAATGTCCTTGGTAGCCACTCCTCGTAAGAAAGCTGTGGTAGTGGCTGTAGCCCTTGTAGAGTGAGGTCTTATGTTCTGTGGAATTTGCTTTCCATGGTAGGAGTAACAGAATCTTATGCAATTTCCTATCCACTTGGAGATTGTCTGTTTGGAAATTGCTTTTCCTTCCCTTCCTGTTGCATAAGCTACTAGAAGCTGGTCAGTTTTTGTATTGCCCTTGGTTCTGTCCAGGTAGTAGCGCAACTGTCTATGTACATCCAAGGTATGCAGCAGTCTTTCCCCTGTTCTGTGGATTGGGAAAGAAGGTAGGTAGGTGGATTGCCTGGTTTAGAGACACTCTGGATACCACCTTAGGCATAAATGTAGGATTAGTTCTCATGGATACTCTATCTTGATGGAAGATTAGGAAGGGTTGTACTGCCATTAAGGCCTGTAGTTCAAACCCTTCTTGCTGGAGTAATTGCCAGTAGGAAAGCAGTTTTCCAGGATAGGTGTTGAAGGTCTGCTGTTGCTGCTGGTTCGAATGGAGGGAGTGTCAGTTTTTCTAGCACAAAGTTCAAGTCCCATGCTGGTAATGGTGGTTTCCTAGGAGGTTTTACATTCTTGATTCCTCTGAGGGACTGCCTGAGTAGAGGATGTGAGAAGACAGGGGGATCGAAGCTGTATTCTGCAGAAATAGCTGATGCATGTATCTTGATGGAGGAATAGGACAGGCCTGTATGGAGAAGCTCTGCCAAATACTCCAGGATGTTGGAAATATCTATCTTTGACACATCTTTTCCTCTTTCAGTACTCCAAATGACAAACCTTTTCCATTTCCCTGCATAGTTCCTTCTTGTAGAAGGTCTGCGGGCCTCAAGGATAATGTCTTTAACCCTTTGGGATAAATCTGGGTTAGTTGCTGTTATGTAATGTTCCAGGCAGTCAGTTGCAGAGTTTTTAGGTTTGGATGCATGATGTTGTAGTCGTTCTGAGTTAACATCAAAGGCATCAGGGGTAGTGCCCACGTTCTCCCCCGAGACATGCTCCTCAGCAATGGATACCAGTGTTGTCTTGGCCAATTTGGAGCTATCAGAATTATCCTTGGACGCTCCTCTTTGATTTTCAGTAGTACCTTGTGCAGCAAAGGAAGAGGTGGAAATGCATATGCTGTCAGGCTTTCCAACTGAAGAATAGAGAGTCCACCTTCCATGCAAGTGGGTGGTATGTCCTTGTGCAGAATTTCTTGAGCTGGTGATTGAGTGGGGATGCGAATAGGTCTATTTGTGGCATTCCCCATTTCTGTGTGATGGCCTTGAAGATGTCCGGGTGTAGCATCCATTCGTGAGCATCCGAGGTAGTTCTGCTTAACATGTCTGCTAGGATGTTTTCTTTTCCCGGTACAAATATTGCCTGTAACTGAATGTTGTAGCTCAGAGCCATATTCCATAGGTCCAGAGTCATTCGGCATAGGGGGTATGAATGAGTGCCTCCCTGTTTGTTGATGTACCACATGACTGTGGTGTTGTCTGTCCTTATCATTAAATGGCCTTCTTTGAGGAATGGTCTGAAATTCTGGATTGCTAGTTTTACTGCCAGCATTTCTTTTTGATTTATGTGCAGGTGCAGTTGATCTGGAGTCCATAATCCTTGTATGCATTTGTCCAGCATGTGGGGCCCCAACCTAGGTCTGAGGCGTCCGTTGTGATGGTTTGGCTTGCTTGAAAGTTGTGGAAGGGCAAGCCTGGGTTTGACTGGCATGCTTGAGCCCACCATAGGAACTCTTGTTTCAGGCATGGGATTAGTGGTATTTCGGTTTCTAAGCTGTGCCTGTGTTGAGACCATAAATTCTTTAGGTACCACTGTAGCTTTCTCATATGCAGTCTGGCATGGGGACCAGGATTATGCATGATGCCATGAAGCCCAAGGCCTGCAGTACTTTCCTTGCTGTTAGTTTGTTCTGCTTTGTTAATGCCAAGAAGTAAAGAGGGAGTTGTTCTTGTTTTTCTGCAGTTAGGAATGCCATCTGTTTTACTGTGTCCAATTCTGCACCCAAGAATGTTCTTTTTTGGGATGGTATCAGTCTTGACTTTTTTAAATTGACTGTGTATCCCAGGGCTTGTAGTAAGCAAATGACTCTTTGTAAGTCTTTTGTCAGCTTGCTTTTGTTGTCCGCTTGTATCAGGCAGTCGTCCAGGTATGGATAAATTTGGAATCCCTGCAGCCTGCAATGAGCGATTACTGATGCCAGGCATTTTGTGAATACTCTGGGCGCAGTAGATAAGCCAAAGGGCAATGCTGAGAATTGATAATGCTCTGATCCTGCAAGAAATCTGAGGTATCTTATGCAATTTGGTCGTATGGGGACGTGCAGGTATGCCTCCTTGAGATCTAGAGTTACCAGCCAACACTCCTTGCCCAGCATGGGAAGAAGTTGCTGTAGGGTCAGCATTTTGAATTTTGGAACAATGATGAATGTGTTTAAAGCGGACAGGTCGAGAATAGGTCTCCAACTTTTCTCTTTTCTTGGTACTAGGAAGAGTCTGGAGTAGAATCCTTTGCCCTGTTCTGTTGGTGGTACCCTTTCCACAACTCTCATCTTTGTTAATTGAGCTATCTGTTTTAGAGCTTCTGTTTTCTGATTTGGAGGTAGGTTTGGCATTCCTCTTTTTACTGGTAAGGTGTGGAAATGAAACCTGTAGCCTTGGTCTATAGTCTGCAAAATCCACTTGTCTCTTGTGATATAGTGCCAATTTTTTGAAAATACGGCTAACTTTCCGCCTAAGGGTGCTGCTATTTGTTCCCTGGTAGGCGGTGTCAGAGCCAAGTCACTGTGATTGTCCTGTTGCAGTGGCAGTGGTTGTATCTGTGCCTCGCTGGTTATTGCCTTGCCACTGGCGTCCTCTGTAGGCACCTCATCTGGATTGATTTCTGCCTCTGGGACGTCTATTCCTGCCTCTCTGAGATTTAGAGGAGTCTGGAAAGGACCAATTTTTGGAAGGCCAGTTCCTGCTAAACCTTGGGGGCTGAACCTGTAAGAAATCTTTAACTGTTTGTATAGATTTTGCCTTCTCTTCCATTTTCTTCATTACTTGCTGGGCAGGAGAACCAAATAGACTGGCCTTATCCATAGGAGCATCTAATAGCTTTGCTTTAACATGATCCGCAAGACCTGTTCTTTCAACCATGCATGCCTTCTTATAACTGTGCCAGTCATGGCTGATCTAAATGAAGCCTCCAGTGCATCATAGCCACATTTTAAAGAATGATTACTAACCTGCTGAATGTTATTCACCATTTCTAAAACATATTTCTTATCTAAGGAATCATCAGAGGACAGTTTCTTAGTTAACTGATCAAGCATAAACTCTTGGTATTGGATCATATGAAACTGACAGTTCAAAGCTCTAGCTGAGAGAGTAGCAGAGGTGTAAACTTTTTACCCCATCTCTAAGGACCTGGATTCCCTTTCAGAAGGGAGAGGGTTTTGCTGAGGTCGGCTACTGCCTTAGGCCCCTGGGAGATAGTCTCAGGATCTGCAAGTGGAGCCTTGTATAGGTGGTGATGAGTGTCCGGTACCCTGTAAAACCTATCGGGCTTGGCAGGGGCTGGAGGTAAAGTATCAGGAGCAGTGCAAACATCATTAAATGCATCATCCACAACAGGAAGAACTGGAGGTATAGCTAAGGGCCTATGTTGCGGTAAATGTAGAAAGGTCCTAAGCCTTTTTCTTGAATCTGAGAAATCTTGTCCCTGCCATTGGAAATGCTCTCTCATGGCATGTAAGGTTTCCCCAAAGGAAAATTCCTCTGGTGGAGAGGCAGAAGGAATAGATTCTTCAGCATCGGAATCTTCAAAAGTAGAAAAAGGAGCCTCTGGATGGTCTATAATGTCTGAATCATCAGAAGAATCATCTGAGGACACTGGCTCAGGGGGCTCTGCTCTAGGTCTCTTTTCTGGAGGCTGAGAGGCCCTGTCTGGGTGAGATTGGGATCCCCTTATTAAAGAGATGAGATCCTCTGCCAGAGTAAGCATTTGAGAACTGGAACTGGGCCTGTGTGAGGGGGGCTTAACAGGCACTGATTTAGCAGTTTTGGCTGCTTTAGCTCTGGCAAAGGCCTTTATAGACATGGCTGCAGGAGGCCTAGCAGCACCACGTGCTGGGGTAGAGACATCCAAAGGGATGGTGTCCGATAATTCTAGTGGAACCACATTAGTAGGCAAAACTTCAGAGGCCGTTTCAACTAGGGTAGCAGGAGCCTCGGTAGTAGTCATGGATTCGGCTGAAGATTGACCCGTTTGCTCGGTTTCGGCCGAAACCGAGACAGACACTCGCGGTTTGCTTAACCGTGGTTTCGGCCGAAACCGCGGACCGCGAGTGTTGGTCTTTTTCTTTGTGTTTCTTAACAATTTGAGAAGTCGGAGGATCCGACGGCATAATGTACGCAAAATCTGAGCCGAAAAACTGTTCAGCAAACTCCGACAGACGCCTAAGCGTTCGTCGGTTGAAGGAAGCACAGGCTAAACAGGCTGCTACGTCGTGGTCTGGGCCTAAACAAGGTAAGCAGTAAGAGTGGAAATCTTTATGAGGTATTTGTTTCCCACAAGTTAAACAGTTATTTACTTTTTCTGACATCGGCTGAGGCAAGAAAGAGTCCCCACGGGTAGTTAGCTTTTTAGAAGTCTTCGTAGTATTCGGTAGTAGTTATCTCTGGATCTGACCGACCGGCACTTGCGAACAGCTTCTGCTTCGGGCGCCACGCGGCAAGAAAGACTGAGGAAAATGGCGTCGGCTGATGCCTTTATACCCGAAGACCAGCAGAGATGACGTCGGGTGAAGTGCGACACCAGCCGAGGCCAGACCCAGACTTTGGAATCCGGCTGACCGAAGGGCTGCCTGACGACAGGACAACCCATTTGTTAGGACTGCAGATGCATCCTTGAAGGACATCAGCCTCTAATACATCTTTGGATGGTACTCAGAGAAAGGCTGCTGAAGTGGCTCTAGCTCTGGCTGAATGTGGCCTAATGCTCTTCGGCACTGGCTTGCCATGGTGTAAATAGCAGAAATGAATGCAGTGCCCTATCCACTTCGAAATAGTTTGAGATAGCCTTTCCTTGTGATCCTGCAGCATATGCCACTAGTAATTGAGCTGTCTTCCTGAAAACTTTGGTTCTGTCCAAGTAGAATCTAAGTTGTCGGTGTGCGTCCAAAGAATGCAGAATTCTCTCCCCCTTGTTAGGTGGATTTGGATAAAAAGTTGGCAGATGAACAGTTTGGTTAAGAGCCACACTGGACACCACCTTAGGCATAAGCGTTGGGTTTGTCCTCAGAGAGACCCTGTCTGGATAAAACATGATAAAAAGTTCCACAGCCATGAGTGCCTGTAGCTCTGAAACCAGTCTTGCAGAAGTTATTGTTAGGAGCAGAGCTGTTTTCCAAGATAAAAACTTTATGTCAGCAGTAGCAGCTGGCTCAAAAGGAGGCAGGGTGAGTTTTTCCAAGACATAGCTGAGGTCCCATGCAGGCACTGGTGATCTCCTTGAAGGCCTTAAGTTTTTGGCTCCTCTGAGGTACTGCTTTAATAAAGCATAAGAAAAGATTGGTGGCTCTGTATTGTAATGAGCTGAAATGGCAGAAGCATGAATTTTAATTGATGAAAAAGATAGGCCTTTGTTCAGCATCTCAGTTAGGTATTGCAAAATCTGAAGAATATTTGGAACAGCTGTATCAGTTCCTTGTGCCTGGTTCCAAGCACAGAATCACTTGTTCCAAGCACAGAATCACTTCCATTTTCCAGCATAAGATTTTCTAGTACTAGGCCTTCTGGCTTCCAAAATGACATCCATCACAGCTTTACTGAGAGGTGTGTTTTGTATGACATTATCCGCCATGCTGCCAGGTTTAAAGTACCGAGTTGGCTGTGCAGGATCCGATTGTTTTGCTGGAACAGTTGATGAGGTACTTGAGTTAAGGTCCAAGCTGGGCATTGAGACAAGTTCCTTAGGATTGGATACCAGTAATGGTGTGGCCAGTCTGCGGCAATCCGTATCATCTTTGGCTTCTCCTGTCTGACCTTTAGGAGTACTTTGGGGAGGATAGGCAGTGGAGTTAAGGCATATACTGATAGGGCGTCCACTTTCAATGCTGGTCTGTGATGTCCTTGTGCAGAATCTTTTTAGTTGGTAGTTGTGAAGGGAGGCAAATAGATCTATGTCCGGGCATCCCCATTTCCTTATCATGCTGAAGACTTGTGGATCCAGCTGCCACTCGTGAGGATCCATGAGGTTTCTGCTTAGTTTGTCTGCCAGAGTGTGTTTTCCTTTCCTGGCAGGAATTGTGCCTGCAGATGTACTTGGTAAGTCAATGCTGTGTCCCACAAAGTCATGGTTAGTCTGCAAAGGGGGTAAGAATGTGTGCCCCCCCTGCTTGTTTATATACCACATGACCGTGGTGTTGTCTGTCTATCAGTAGTTGTCCCGGATGAAGTAGGTCCTTGAAGACTGTCAGAGCATTTTGAACAGCTAGCATCTCCTTTTGATTGATATGTAGATGCATTTGGTTTGAGGACCATGTGCCCTGAATGAGTCTTCCTGCCATGTGGGCCAGGCATAACCTGAAGCATCCGTTGTTAGTATCTGCCTGGCTGGGGGTAATGTGAATGGCTGTCCCTTGTTCTGGTGACAAGCTTTCGCCCACCATCGAAACTCCTGTTGCAGGCAGGGAATCGGAGTAATCAGTTTCCAGGCTGTGGCAATGTTGAGTTCAAACACTTTTTAGGTACCACTGAAGTTTCCTCATATGCAGTCTTGCATATGGAATTAGTAGGATGCAGGATGCCATGAAGCCCAAAGCCTGCAGACTTTTTCTTGCAGATAACTGGGCCTTTGTTGCCAACATTTTGAAATAAGTAGTCAGTTGCCTTTGTTTGTCTGACATGAGAGAAGCCATCTGGGCAGTTGTATTTAACCTTGCACCGAGGAATATTATCTCTTGAGAGGGTACTAGTTTTGATTTCTTTTCGTTGACTGTGTACCCTAGGCATGTTAGAAGTCTTTTCACAAATGCCAGATGCTGTAGAAGAATGTCCTTGTTCGCTGCTTGAATTAGACAGTTGTCCAAGAAAGGATATATTTGTATTCCTCTTTGTCTGCAGAATGCAATTACTGGTGCCAGGCACTTTGTAAAGACCCTGGGCACAGTAGATAAGCCAAAGGGCAGTGCAGAGAATTGGTAATGCATTGAGCCAGCCTTGAATATGAGGTATCTTCTGCATGACTGTCTGATTGGGACATGCAGGTATGCCTCTTTTAGGTCTAAAGTCACAAGCCAAGCATTCTTGCCCAGCATGGGCAGAAGCTGCTGCAAAGTCAACATTTTGAAATTTGGTATATCCAGGAATGTGTTCAAAATAGATAGGTCCAGTATTGGTCTCCAGGCCTTGTCCTTTCTGGGTACCAAGAACAGTCTTGAGTAAAATCCTTGTCCCTGCTCTTGCTCTGGTACTTGTTGAATGGCCCCCATGTCCATGAGGGAAGAGGCTTCTTTTTGCGCCTCTGCCCATTGATTTTTTGGGAGATCTGGCCAGCCATTTCCCTTTGGCAGGGTATGGAAATGGAACTTGTAGCCTCGTGACACTATATTTAGAACCCACTTGTCCTGGGTTATAATGTGTCAATTTTGTGAAAAAAGTGCTAATTTTCCCCCTAAGGGTGCAGGACATAAGTGCTTGGTGCCGGCAGGGGGAAGTCATTGGGACTGTTTCCTGTGTGGCTGTGCTTTGTCTTCAACTTTGGAGGTAGAAGCACCCCATTGCTTTGACCTGTATGAACCTTGCGCCTGGGATCTGCCTCTAGGGCATCTGGATCTGCCCCATTGAGGTCTGTCTGACACAGGAAAGGACCAATTCTTTGTAGGCCAGTGTCTACTAAACTTAGGTGGCTGTACTTGTAAAAAATCTGACAGTTTGCACAGATTTAGCTTTGTCCTCCATTTTCTTTAACACCTCTTCTGCCTTAACACCAAATAAAGTATCATGCAGTAAAGGTGCATCTAATAATTTAACTTTAACATGATCAGGCAGATTTTGTTCCTTTAACCAAGCATGCCTTCTAATTACTGAACCCACAACTGCAGCCCTGCAGGAGGCCTCCAAAGAATCAAAACCACATTCCAACTTGTTCAGCTGCATGCAATAAATCCTGCATTTCCTTGTTTTCTGCACATTAAGAGTTTAACAACATTTTCTGTTTAAGCAATGCCATGACATGTTGCTGATATCGGAGCATATGAAACTGACAGTTTAAGGCCCTTATAGCCAAGGTAGCAGATGTGTAAACCTTTTTTCCCCATCTATCCAGTGCCCTAGAATCCCTGTCAGAGGGGGTAGGGTTTTTTTGCAGTGGAAGCCTTAACTCCTTTGGGACCCTGTGAAATGGTTTCTGGGTCTGCAGCAGGGTTTTTAAAAATGAATTTATGAGAGTCAGGAACCCTGTAATATCCGTCAGGCTTAACAGGAGCTGAAGGTAAGGAGTCAGGGGTCAGACTAGACTCCGAAAACACATCTTCTACAATGTCTAGCACAGGTGGAATGGCTAGAGGCCTGTGTTGAGGTAGTAAAAGGAAATCCCCGAGCCTCTTTTTAGATTCTGAAAAATCTTGGCTCTCCCAGTGGAAATGCTCCCTCATGGCATGCAAGGTTTCCCCAAAAGAATAGTCCTCTGGAGGACAAGCTAAAGGTATAGATTCTTCAGCATCAGAATCCTCATGGGGGGAAATAGGGTATTCCTGATCAGAAGAAATAAAAACCTGATTTGAAGATTCATAGTCAGTCTCTTGCCTAGGTCTCTTATTTGGAGGGGGATGGGAACCCTTGATCAAGGTAATCAAGTGTTCGGCCATTTTGAGCATCTGTTTTTTGAGCATAGAGGCCTGTCCACGTGGCTCTTGAGTTTGCTTCATTGCTTTAGAAGGTGCTATAGTCTTTGCCTTTGAAGCTGAAGTCGGTTTAATGTAAAGATGTTTAGGTCTGAAGAAGCCGGTGCCTGTTCAGCGGCTGCATACCCATCTGAGGGAATAGTGTCAGAGGCTCCAATACCTTGCATTTCCAGCGGCATAGCCGACTCCACGTGGGAGTCGGTAGCGGCCTGCGACTCTAAAGTAGTGGGTGTCAGAGGCTGCGAAAGCACCTCACTGAGAACCGGTGAACCGGCAAATGGCTTAGGAGAAGCTTAGTCATCGGTTTTGGACCTCAGTTGTTTATCTCTCTCCTTTTCTTTGCGTTTTTTGTGAACTCCGGCAGTTGGATGGCTATCAGATATTTCTGGATAATTAAATCGGCGTCCAAAATAGTTTAAAGCAAAATCATACAGACGCTTAATAGTGCGTTGGTTAAATCTAGCACAAAACCGACAACCAGAAACGTTGTGATCAGGGCCTAGGCAAGGAATATAGTAAGAATGAAAATCCTTAGGGAGGTATTTGCTTTCCACAAGAAATACAATTATTAAATTTTTTCTGACATCGGTCTGGAGCAAGAAAAAGTTTCCCCAATGGGGTACTTAGCTTTATTGAAGACTTCGGGTCTGAAACTCGAACACGAAATCTCAGGAGTCAGCCGACCGGCACTTGCGAACTGCTTCTGCTTCGGGCACCGCAAGAAAGACTGAAGAAAATGGCGTCGGCTGCTTCTTTTATACCCCTGACGACCTGACATCAGGGAAGGGGCGACAACAGCCGATACAGGACCCAAGACTTTGGAATTCAGGCCGACTGAGGACAACCTGCCAGCAGGATTACCCAAATGTAATGACTGCAACAGTGAAACACGAAGAACATCCGTTACTTCACAATAATAATTTATATAAACACTCAGTCAAGTTTCAACACATTTTAAAACGCTACTCTCCAAACAAACCACAATTTATAATCAGCCAGCCAGCCTACTACATGACCATGCTTCCTTTAAGGACTAGCTAGGTCTGCCAATTAGAAGACTCAGCAATAAACAACCTATTAAGATGATAATAATAAAACATCTTCTTACATAAAATTTAACATTCAAAACACTTGACTTCATCAAAATCAAATGTCACCATAAAGTCTCCCTAAATTTTTCTTTAAAATACAGTTTGACTGGAATCCAATAAACATTCATTCATTAATACTGCCCATACCCTCAACACGACTGATCATGATAAGTAGTCCTATGTCAATATACTAGACGATCTGTGCCCCCTCCCCCAGAGGGGGACAGTCGAATTTGTCAATATGTTTGGTGGGTGAAAACCTTAGTCTAGCCCAAAATGAGTTGCCATAAAACTTCGTCCAAAAATAAATATGCCTCCTCTGCACCAGAATAATTAAGAATCTACAAATCAACATAATCTTCTTTGTTACTACTGCAAAAAAATTAAAAAATGCAATTGTTCTTCAAACAAATTTCAGTAAAGAAGTACAATCAAGGAATCCCTTTGCTATCCTGAGTTACCTGTAGACTACAATACCTACTTTTTTTCATGAAAAACTTAAAATTTCATTCTGTGCAATCCTAGTGCGTGGTGCACATATTTCAACAATGCAGAAGATTTAAGTCACCACAACTTAAAGGTTACTTAGAAACAATGCTAACAGTTGCCCAATACTCTGTATGAATCTGATTTTTCCATAATCTAACTTGTACATGTATCAAGCCAATACACAGTCTACGAAGAAGTTTAACACCTCTACCCTTATGTCACCCATCCAAATTTGCATACATCTACAAATGGCCACACTTTCGCATACTTGGTACAAGTTATAATCTCCATCCAACGATTCCATTCTTGACTTTTTTTTTTTTTTTTTTTTACACATCTTCTCTTTGGATTTCCTACAGACATGGTTTCCAAACAACACAAGGAATTTGGAAATAAACTCTCAGCACCACAACTGAAAAACTTGCATCACCAGTAAATACCTTCTTAGCCACAAAAACCAATTTCACCAATGTTTTCATATGCCGTCAATTGTTATCACTGATGAATGAGTCAAGCAGCATGTGTTCTCTTAACTGACAATGTCCTTCCAAAAGAACACCCACTAAGGTTTGTATACATCTGTCTTAAACTGATATAGCTTTGGACAAGCCATAACACAATACCCTATCGAATCCCCACAAATAAGACTTACCTCAACAAACATTCTACTTAATCTTTCTAGGGTGCAGAAATATAGTACAGTTGTGTACACTTACCGTTAATGTAGATGTTAGAGTGTATGCACTGTTGCAGTCATTACATTTGGGTAATTTGCTGGCAGGTTGCCCTCAGTCAGCCTGATTAACAAAGTCTTGAGTCCTGTGTCGTTTGCAGTCTCTTCTTCCATGACATCAGGTCATCAGGGGTATAAAATTAGAAGTTATGTACCTACCATAACGTTCCATGTTAGTGGTCTTCTCTCGCCTTCTTTCTTGCTGGATGGGTTCGGAGCCGATCCTCGGCTCAAACTCGGCACTTGCTAAGCTCGAGAGTCACTTTTACCAGCTCGAGGCAGCCCCATATCCCATGATGCAAGGCGGTGATTACCCACATCTCGTTTGGTATCTAGAGGAAAAACTGCCCAAAATCTTCTCAGAAAGGAAGAGGAACAACTAACCTGAAAAGGCTGTAAGGGGGACCCAGGTAACTAAGGTCCAGAGCTAACTGGTGTCCAAGGAAGACATTCTTCCAGAGAAGAAGGAAGTTCAAGGTCTGTCCAGACTAGGGGGACAGGAGGGAGGGACAGAAGAAAGAAGGCGAGAGAAGACAACTAACATGGAACGTTATGGTAGGTACATAACTTCTAAATGTTAAGTTGTCAATCTCGCCTTCATTCTTGCTGGATGGGACCGCGTCCCTAGCACCTCTATCCTGGGTGGCTCAATGGAACAGACTCTTGAGAACTGTGGAACCAAAACTTGCCCTGGAGGCCAAATCCAATTTGCAATGAGAAACAAAGGTATGAGGAGTGGCCCAAGCGGCTGCTGCACAAATAGTGTCTAAGGGTAGTCTAGCCTGAAAAGCTGTAGATGTGGCTAGACCTCTGGTAGAATGTGCTTTAGGTTTTGAAATCAGTTGTTTGCCCCTAAGCTGATAAATGTCCGAAATAGTGGAAGACAGCCATCTGGATAAGGTCACTTTTGAAACAGGGAGACCTTTCTTATTTTCAGCATAAGAAAGAAAAAGCTGATCAGACTTCCTAAATTGTTTTGTTCTGTCCAAGTAATATCGGAGTTGGCAGTGAACATCTAGGCAATGCAATCTTTGTTCCGCTCTGTCAGAATGATTAGGGAAAAATACTGGAAGATCAATAAATTGGTTTAAATTTGTTTTAGAAGCAACCTTGGGCAAAAAGGATGGATTGGTTCTCAAGGACACTCTGTCCTTGTGGAAGGCCAAGTAAGGGGGACGAACGCAGAGAGCATGAAGTTCAGACACTCTCCTAGCCGAGGTAATAGCAACTAGAAAGAGTGTCTTCCAAGAAAGAAATTTTAATGAGCATGTAGCAGCCAGTTCGAAAGGGGGGAGTATCAAGGATGCCAGCACTAAATTTAGGTCCCACTGCGGTGGAGGATCCCTAACAGGGGGTTTAAGTAGGAATACCCCTTTAAGAAAGGCTTTACACAGTTTGCGAGACATAAAGTACAGTTTTGTACCTACCATAAATGTAGATGTCCGATAGATATGCAACTGCAGTCATAACATATGGGTTGTCCTGCCTTAGGCAGCCCTCGGTCGGCCGGATTCCAAAGTCTGGGTCCGACGTCGGCTGATGTCGCATTTCTCTCCGACGTCAGAGCGGCTGGAGTACATAAGCATCAGCCGACGCCATTTTCTTCAGTGTTTCTTGCCCCAGATGCCAGGTGCCCTCCAAGGAAGGCTGTAATCAAATTGGAAGACAAAAACAGGATTCCAGACAAATAAACAATAAACAGATACACCATAACAGATATCCCCAGCTAAGAGAAACAGGGATAGGAGTGGACCCAAGGCATAGAGGGGTATGGAGGGAGGGAAAATCCGACTGCAGTTGCATATCTATCGGACATCTACATTTATGGTAGGTACAAAACTGTACTATGTCCTTCAAGAATGCAACTGCAGTCATAACATATGGGTTGAATACCATAGCTTAGCTGGGGGAGGAGGAATGCTCTAGGAAAGAGATGGTGTGGCAATCAAACCCTGCAGGACTGCCGAAGCAAAGCCTGCTCTGGATCTGGAATATAAAGGGAGATTGTAGTGTTTGGAGAATGCATGCACGGAGCTCCATGTAGCAGCTTCTAGAATGTCTTTTGTAGGCACCCCTCTTAAGAATGCTGTAGAGGTGGCTGTAGCTCTGGTGGAGTGTGGTCTGACATTGGCTGGAACATTCTTCCCATGGAAGGAATAACAAAATCTGATGCAATGTCCAATCCATTTTGAAATAGTCTGTTTGGAAATTGCTTTTCCTTGTACTCCAGGGGCGTAAGCTACAAAAAGCTGATCAGACTTCCTACTGGTCTTGGTTCTGTCCAGGTAGTAGCGAAGTTGTCTGTGAATGTCCAAGGTATGCAATAGTCTTTCCCCTTTGCTCTCAGGATTGGGGAAGAAAGTAGGCAGGTGAATAGCTTGATTTAAAGAAACCCTAGATACCACCTTTGGCATAAAAGTAGGGTTGGTTCTTAAGGAGACCCTGTTTCTGTGAAAGATTATGAATGGTGGTGTTGCCATTAGGGCCTGTAGTTCCGAAACCCTTCTTGCTGAGGTAATTGCCAACAGGAAAGCGGTCTTCCATGATAAAAATTGTAAGTCCACTGAAGCTGCTGGCTCAAGGGAGGTAGAGTCAGTTTTTCTAGGACAAAGTTGAGGTCCCAAGATGGCACTGGAGCCTTTCTTGGTGGCTTAATGTTCTTGATTCCCCTGAGGAATTGCCTTAAAGGATGTGAAAACACAGGCGGATCAGTGTTATATCTAGCTGAGATAGCTGAAGCATGTATCTTTATGGAAGAATATGAGAGTCCATTCTGTAGCATATCTGCCAAATATTCCAGGATGAGTGGGATATTCAATAATGATGCATCATGTCCCTTGCTGGTATTCCAAATGCTGAATCTCTTCCATTTTGCCAAGTAAACCTTTCTGGTGGATGGTCTTCGAGCTTCTGTTAATATCCGCTGAACTTCCTTGGAGAGAGGTAGATTGAAATTATTCATGGGATCTCCCAGGCTGTTAGCTGCAGTATCTGAAGGTTTGGATGCACTGTTTTGAAGTTGGGTTGAGTCAAAAGTAGGGGCCATTGGGGAAGGGCCCACGTTTTGTTGTGACATATGCTCCATAGTAGTGGGTACCAGTGTTGTCTTCGCCAGTCTGGAGCTATTAGGATCCCCTTGGGCCTCTCTGCTTTGATCTTTAGTAATACTGTGGTCATCACTGGCAGAGGTGGGAATGCATAGATTTTTAGAAAGTTCCAGTTGAATGAAAGAGCATCTATTTTCCAAGCTTGTGGATGGTATGTCCTTGAACAGAATTTTTGTAGATGATGGTTGAGGTGGGAGGCAAATAGGTCTACTTCTGGCCTGCCCCATGTCGAGGTGAGTTGTGTGAAGACTTTTGGATGTAACCTCCACTCGTGTGGATCTATGAAGTTCCTGCTTAGGCTGTCCGCCAGCACATTGTCTTTGCCTGGAACAAACTGGGATTGCAACTGTATGTATAGGCTCAGTGATTTTTCCCAAAGATTCATTGTCAGTCTGCAAAGGGGGTAGGAATGGGTGCCCCCTTGCTGGTTTATGTACCACATCACAGTGGTGTTGTCTGTCCGTATCAGTAGACGGCCTTGCTGAAGTTGTTGTTGAAAGGCCTCGATGGCATGCATTACTGCCAGCATTTCTTTTTGGTTTATATGCAGATGTGTTTCCTTTGGAGACCATTGTCCTTGTATACATCTACCCTCCATGTGCGCCCCCATCCAAGGTCCGAGGCGTCTGTGGTCATGGTCTGTGTTATCTGAGGTTTTTTGAATGACATACCTGTGTTTGCCTGACTTGCCGAGGCCAACCATAGGAATTCCTTTTGTAGGCATGGAATGAGCGGTATGGTTGTCTCTAAGTTGTTGCTGTGCTGAGACCATAAGCTTTTTAGGTACCATTGAAGCTTTCTCATGTGTAGTCTTGCTAATGGAACCAGGAGAATGCAGGATGCCATGTAACCCAGGGCCTGCAGGAATCCCCTTGCAGTCATCTGGGTGAGTTTTGCCAAACCTTTGAAATAATGAGTTAACTTCTCTTGCTTGTCTTCTGTCAGGTAAGCCATTTGAGAGGCTGTGTCTAGATTGGCTCCTAAGAACGTTACTTGCTGGGATGGCTGAAGTCTTGACTTTTGGAAGTTGACTGTGTATCCCAGAGCCTGTAGCAATTGTATGACATAGTTCAAGTTTTTTGTCAAAATCAATTTGTCGTCCGCTTGTATGAGGCAGTCGTCCAGGTATGGGTAAATTTGGATCCCTTGGAGCCTGCAATGAGCAATTACTGAAGCCAGGCATTTTGTAAATACTCTGGGCGCAGTAGATAAGCCAAATGGCAATGCTGAGAATTGATAATGCTCTGGCCCTGCAAGAAATCTGAGGTATCTTCTGCAGCTGTGTCTGATAGGGACATGCAGGTATGCCTCCTTGAGGTCCAGAGTAAATCAGGCAAGACCCCTTGCCCAGCATGGGAAGGAGTTGCTGTAGAGTCAGCATTTTGAACTTTGGTACTATGAGAAAAGTGTTTAATGCGGGCAAATCCAGTATTGGTCTCCATTGAGTTTCTTTTCTTGGAACAAGGAACAGTCTTGAGTAAAACCCCTGGCCTTGTTCTTGTTGTGGAACTCTTTCTATTGCTTTGATCTGAGCAAGCAGAGAAATTTGCTTGATAGCCTCTGCCCTCTGGTTTTGTGGTAGGTTTGGCATGCCTTGTTTTCTTGGTAAGGTATGAAAGTGGAACCTGTAACCTTGGTCTATAATGTCCAGAATCCATTTGTCCTTTGTCAATCTGTGCCAATTGTCTGAAAACAGAGATAATTTTCCTTAAGGGAGCTTCTATTTGCTCCTTGGTCAGCGGAAGTAGAGGAAAGTCATTGAGATTGTCCCTGTGGGGCAGGGGAGACCCCTGTGTCACTTCTTTGGTTTGCTGGTTGCCATTGTCGTCCCCTGTAAGAACCTCTGTATTGTCCTCTTCCTCGGCCACGCCTGTTTTTACCCCTTTGAAATCTTTCAGGATTAGGAAAGGACCAGTTTTTTAGAAGGCCAATTCCTGCTGAATCTGGGTGGCTGAACCTGGAGGAAATCTTTGACCGTCTGAACTGATTTTGCTTTTTCCTCGATGGACTTTAACACAATTTTAGCATTAGTACCAAAAAGCTTGTTCTTTTCCAAAGGTGCATCAAGAAGTTTTGGCTTAACATGATCTGGTAGAGGTTGTTCTTTTAACCATGCATGTCTACGAATGACCGCCCCTGTCATAGCTGCCCTACATGAAGCTTCCAATGCATCATATCCACACTGCAGAAAGTGACTGCTGACTTGCTGAGAATTATGTACAGCTTCCTGCAAAGACTTCCTGTCTAAAGGTTCAGGAGAGGCCAATGTTTTCTGTAAATCATCTAACAGGTAATCCTGATATTGAAACATATGAAAGAGGCAATTCAGAGCTCTCATAGATAAAGTAGTGGAGGTGTAGACCTTTTTCCCCCATCTCTCTAATGACCTAGCTTCCCTGTTGGAAGGCAAGGGATTTTTGGAGGTGGATGCTGAAACCCCTTTAGGTCCCTGAGAAAATAGTTTCTAAGTCAACAGCATGGGCCCTAAAGAAATGAGAATGTGTTTCTGGGACCCTATAATATCTGTCTGGCTTGGCTGGGGCAGGAGGAAGAGTATCCGGGGTAACGCTGGAGTCAGAGTATAGGTCATCCAAAACATCAAGCACAGGAGGTATAGCCAGGGGCCTGTGTTGGGGCTTTTTAAGGAAGGTTTGAAGGCGCTTTCTGGAATCAGAATATTCCTGGCCTTGCCACTTAAAATGTTCCCTCATCGTATGCAGAACTTCCCCAAAAGAAATATCCTCAGGAGGGGAGGCCGAGGGGATGGAATCCTCTGCATCAGAGTCCTCATAGGTCTGGAAGGGCTCTTCCTGGCCATCGGAGTGCACAGAGTCCTCAGAATCTTCATCTGAAGGGAGAGGGTCAGAGGGTTCAACCCGGGGCCTCTTATCAGGAGAAGGCTGGGATCCTCTCTCAGGATGGGCCTGTGAACCTTATCATGGAAGTTAAGTCTGCGGCCATAGTCATGATTTGTGTTTCAGGAGTAGGCTGAGGTAAGGCCTTAACAGTAAGGTGCTTTGTCTTGCTGGCTGACTTAGCACGTGTGTAGGCCTTAATAGACATGGCCATAGGAGGCCTAGCAGCTCCACGTGCAGGAGTGACCTTATCTACAGCAATGGTCTCGGGCATTTCCTCGGTTTCAGTATCCGGAGGAAAATCTAGAACTGGCGGTGTGGCCTCCGGTATCGTAGGAGTCGGTAAAGCGGTGTCTTTGGTTTGGAGAGGTGAAATAACCGTCTCAGGGGGAACCGGAGCACTCGCGGTAGGTTTTGGTGTGGAGTCGGTGGAAGACGCGGGCCGAGGATGTCGATCCCGGTCTTTTCGTTTCTTAGGAGTCTGTGATGTCGGAAGTTCCGACGGCATTGTATAAGCAAATTTATCGCCGAAAAAGTCTTCAGCGAACTCCGCCCGGCGCCTAAGAGTGCGCTTATTGAAGCGAGCACAGGTGACAGGCCGAGACGTCGTGGTCTGGGCCAAGGCAAGGAAGACAGTAAGAGTGGAAATCCTTATGAGGTATTTGTTTACCACAAGAGAGACAATTGTTAACTTTTTCAGTAATTTCTGACATCGGCTGAGGCAAGAAAGGTCCCCAACGGGGTACTTAGCTTTTTTGATGACTTCGGATTCGAAGAATACAGGAGCTGACCGACCGGCACTTGCGAATTGCTTCTGCTTCGGGCACCGCGCGGCAAGAAAGACTGAAGAAAATGGCGTTGGCTGATGCTTATGTACTCCAACCGCTCTGACGTCGGAGAGAAATGCGACATCAGCCGACGTCGGACCCAGACTTTGGAATCCGGCCGACCGAGGGCTGCCTGAGGCAGGACAACCCATATGTTATGACTGCAGTTGCATTCTTGAAGGACATCGTTCTGGTCTGCAAATCCGACATGGAAATTCGAGATTGCTGCCAGCTGGACTTTAACTGTGAAAGACGAAGAACCGGAGTGAAAAATTTCAGCTAGAAAGTCCAAGACTGACTGAATAGGGGCAGTAAAAGGGTCTATGTTCTTAGACTTTGCCCAAAAGGAGAAACGTTGCCATTTGCTAGAATAAATCCTTCTGGTAGAGGACTTTAAAGAAGCTACTATGATATCTCTAACGGGGTTAGAGATCATAGGAAGCCTGGCTAAGGAAGGAAGTGGAGCAATCAAGCGGTGAGGTTGAGGGAACGAATGGACTGATGCAGTTGACCAGACTGGTGGGTTAGAAGATCTGGAACTGGGTCCAGATGCCAAGGCTGCACCAAGAGATGGAGATGAAGGAACGGGAACCAAATTTGTCGAGGCCAGTAAGGGGCAATGAGAATCAGCTTGGCTCTCAAGATGGTAGCTTTCTGGAGTACTTGAGGTATTAACGGAAAAGGGGGAAAAGCATAAAGAAGTCCCCGGGGCCAATCCTGGGTTAGAGCGTCTCTGGGGGAATGGCCCGGAAGTGGAAAGAGAGAGAAGTCTGGGCATTTGCTGTTTTGGGGTGTAGCAAAAAGGTCGCAACATGGGCGGCCCCACTTCTGAAAAATCTCTTCCACTATAGATTGTTTGAGAGACCACTCGTGAGGCACGAGTATAGCTCTGCTCAATCTGTCCGCTATGATGTTGGTTTTCCCGGGGATATGCGTTGCTGTCAGAAACCGATGAGAGGAGATCGCCCATTGCCAAAGTCTGAGAGCTTCTCGACACAAAGGATAGGACTTGGTCCCGCCCTGTTTGTTGATGTACCATACCACGGACATGTTATCCGTCTGAACTGCAATTGTCCCTAAGGGAAGAAAGTCGTTGAGGGCTTGCAACGTTAAAAGCACTGCTCTCATCTCTAGGACATTTATGTGCAGGTGGTATTCGAACGGTTGCCACGTGCCATGGACCATCCTGCCCTGATAATGCCCCCCCCACCCGATCAGGGAGTCATCCGAAGTGACCGTGGCTACCGGGGCTGAGGGGACAAATGGTCTGCCCTGATGGACTAGGGGGGAAGAAATCCACCAGGATAGATGGCTCTTGCAGGTCTGTCACTAGAATCTTGTGACGCATGGGTAACTGCTGGAAGGACCATTGGGTAAACAACATCCACTGCAGGAGACGCATGTAAAAATGGGCCAGAGGAAGAAGTGTGATGGCAGCTGCCATAAGGCCTAACACTTTGAGGACCAACCTGGCTTGTACCTTTTTGCTGAATAGGATCATCCGAACATGGTTTTGGATATCCAGGATTCTTTGGTTTGTTAAGTTTGCTGACATCCGAGTAGCGTCTAGATCTGCGCCTATAAAGGTAATAGATTGGCAAGGTGATAAGGAAGACTTTTCGAAGTTGACTGAAATCCCTAACTGGCTGCAGAGACGTAGTGTGTAATCCCTGGCCTGGAGAAGTTGATGCCTGGTGGTGGCTGAGAGGAGCCAGTCGTCTAAGTACAGAAACACCTGGAATCCCTGACGTCTCATGTGAGCAGTGACCGCTGCCATGCATTTGGTGAACACTCTGGGGGGCTGTAGTGAGACCAAGGGCTCTGAACTGAAAATGACTGGTCCCCAGCCGAAAGCGGAGAAACCTTCTGGAGCGTCTGTGGATTTTTATGTGATAGTACGCTTCTTGAAGGTCTATAGAGCACATCCAGTTGTTTTTGCCCAGAAAGGGCAAAATCGACTGAAGTGTGACCATCCGAAATCTTGCCTTTTTGACAGACTTGTTCAGCCTGCTGAGGTCTAATATCGGTCTCCAGTCTCCCGTCTTTTTGGGGAGCAAAATGAACCTTGAGTAGATTCCGGATTCTAAATGATCTGTTGGAACTGGCTGGATGGCCCTTTTCTCTAGAAGCTTTGAAACCTCTAGCTTTGCAATTTCCCTTAGACTGGGTGGAACGTCTGGAAGGGATCCTTTTTGAGGGAAGGGGCTTTTCTTGAAAGGTATTTTGTAACCCTCGGATATGATCGACTGTACCCATTTGTCTTGAGAGAGGGAAAGCCAGGCTTCTGGGTACAGCGACAATCTCCCCCCGACTGCCTCCAAGGGTGGGCAGTCGGGCAACACCTCAGGGATGCTGAAAGGGCTTGTCAGAGAGAGGCTCTCTGCTGCCCTGGTTCTGCGGACCCCCTCTGCCCCTAGGGCGGCGTCTGTTATTACCCCCTCTGCCTCTGGGGGTAAACTGACCACGTGCGTCGGGCGTGACTCCCTGTGATTTTCGGAACCACATTTTCCCTCCCTTCTGACCTTTGGGGTAAGGTCTAGGAGGGGTGGAGAAACGGACTCCTACGGCAGAAAGAGTCTTGCCGTCTTGCTCGCACCTGGTCAACGTGTCCTTCACCTGAGGGCCAAACAAAGTTGTCCCATCAAAGGGAGAGTTTGTGAAGGACGCCTTAAAAGGGTCTGGAAAATTGCAAAGCCGCATCCAGGACTGACGTCTGAGCGCCACTCCTGTGCCTGCGGCTCTACTCGCCCCATCGGCTGCATAAGAAATGAGCCGCATGAAGGAGTTAGTTATGGAATTTAGGATTCCCAGCTGAGAGGCAATCTTCTCTTGAGCCCCTGCAGCTGATGGATCCTGTACTACTTCACCCAATTCTTTGAGGATATCTCTTTGAAGTCGGGTGAAGTGACATAGATAATTCAGCTAACGCATAGCAAAGGTCGCTGAGGAAAACATCCGCTTACCATACCTGTCCATGGTCCTAGACTCCTTGTTAGGAGGATGGACTGGTACGGAAGGATCTGCAAGTTCCTTCTTGGTGGCGGCCGCCACCACCATGGCATCAACCAGGACACCTTTAGTGAGAAACTGTTTTTCAGTAGGGGCCGTGATAAATTTAGAAGGCCTCCTGGGGACTGGTTCCACCGAATCAGGAGATGCCCACGCCTTTCGAGCTATCACGTCCATGAGGGTTCGAAAGGCGGAGACACCCAGGAGGTGGAGGGTCGAGATCCAAAAGCCTCCAGGTATACCGATTCATCCTCGTAAGGATTAATGGAGGGCCAGTTCCCCCTCTGTTTCAGGAGTTCAAGGATGTCTGAAAAGGAGACATCCTCAGAGGGGGATCTTGGGGACCCGTCCGACTCATCTAAATCGGTATCTGATGTCGTAGACTCAGGGGAGTCGAAGTGCTTCCTCTTGCAGGTCCTCTTAAGCGGGGGTTCCCCTGAAGGATCAGGAGAAACCTCGGAAGAGGAAGTTCTTCCCAATGGGGAAACCTGGGGCGATGGATCTCTGGGTCCAGGAGCAAGAGAGTGGGAAGAGATATCTACAGGCACTGTAGAGGGAGGAGCTAAAGAAACCGACTGCTGACTGAGCTCAGGGGCTAGCACACTCATCACCTCGAAGGCTCCCCTCCCGGGGAGGACTGAGAGCTCCCACTCCGAAGAAACAGGAATCCCCAGCCCCACTGAAAGGGAAGGCTCCGAAGCAGATTTCGGTGCCGAGCTCACCAAGGCCGAAGCTCCGAGAGGGAGAACGGGGTCGGACAAGGGTCCGATGCCACTCGCCCCCTCGGAACCGACCAGGGAAGCCCGACGACCGGATCCCTCCAAGGACGGTCTCAATGAGGAGATAGGAGTCGAAAACGACGGAGCCGAAAGGGGTGGTATCGGTTCCGAAGCACCAACAGTCACGATACCAATAATCTCCGGCTCCGAACTCTGAAGGAGAGTCAAAGGAGGAATTTCTGGAGGGTGTGGAATAGCGATAGTCTGCTGAGACGGGCTATGGAGCATCTGGGCCAACGCCTGTGATTTCAACAGTCTACTCACCACTCTCTCCAAGTCATGGTCTGAGAGTCTGGAAGACCTTGAGGATCGGCTCCGATGGCTCCGCTCCGAAAGTAAGGGAGGGGCCGGAGCAGAGTGGATAGACTCCAGCGAAGGAGATCTAGATCTCTTTCTCGACGGAGCCATCGGAGCCGAAGAACCTTCGGTTCCAGTTGGAGCCGACAGCTTGTCGGCTCCGAGCTGGGTTAGAGATGCGTCGGCTCCAGCCGGAGCCGACGCAGGCTTCAAAGCAAGGGTATCGGCTCCAGCCGGAGCCGACAAAGGTATCGAAGCCAGGGTATCGGTGCTGATCAGCGCCGATACTAAAACTTCCGAGAAGGAAGGATCGGCTCCGGACGGAGCCGATCTCGACTCCGGTGGAGTCGGAACCAAGGCCACAGACTTGGACACTGAAGGCTGGGCCTTGGATGGCTTTGAGGGCTTCCCCGAGCCTGACTTAGCCGGGGAGCTCTCAGGCTTGAGAAGACCTCTTAAAATTAGCTTATTTCACGTTCCTGCAGGACTCTCTGGCTGAAAGAGTGACAAATAGCACAGGAGTCCTGCAGGTGTAGGGGTCCCAGGCAATAAATACAAGAAGTGTGACCGTCTGTCAGAGACATCTTCTGACAGCACGAGTCACACTTCTTGAAACCTGAGACCCTGGTGTCTTTAGACATGACTGAGTCCTAAACACAACACACACACCACTCAGTCCAAAAATCACACTGACTACACAAAAAATTAAGTACAGTGAATAAAACACAAACACACCTAAACAAATCCTGACAGGAAACTGTTTGGGAGGGTAAGGCCTAAGGCCTGAAAAAAGGAAAATATGGATAAGGGAACGGGAAGCTAACGGGAATAGGGCTAAGTGAATCGGATAACTAACAAACTATAAAAAGAAAATTTTAAAGTATTGGGATAGTTAAAATTCTCAGAAAGGAGTAATTAAATTCACTTACCAGGAGCTGGTAAAAAAAGGTGACCTCATGAGTGAAGCGGCAAACGAGATCTGGGTAATCACCGCCTTGCATCATGGGATATGGGTCTGCCTCGAGCTGGTAAAAGTGACTCTCGAGCTTAGCAAGTGCCGAGTCGGAGCCGAGGATCGGCTCCGAACCCATCCAGCAAGAATGAAGGCGAGATTGGCAACTTATCATCATGCAGCCGACGCCATTATTAGTTTTTCTTGCCCCGTTGTCAGGTGCCCCCCAAACGGGGAGCAAATAAAATTAAAAACACAAAAAATATATACCTCCAACCAAAAGCAAATACACCAGAAGGGCTTTTAAGCATAGTGAAAAGAAAGTAGAGGTATCGGCAGAGAAAAAAGGGGGGTTGGAGGGAGGGTAACAAGGACTGCAACAGTGAATACACTAACATCTACATTTCTGGTAAGTGTACAAAACTGTACTATGTTCGAGTTTCACTGTTGCAGTCATTACATTTGGGTAGATTCTCAAAGTTATGGTTGGGTGGAAGGAATTCTACAGCTACAAGGCCCTGCAGGACAGCAGTGGCAAAACCAGCTCTGGATTTAGAGAAAAAGTGGTAAATGGTAATGTTTGGTGAAAGTACGAACTAAGATCCAGGTAGCAGCTTCTAGAATGTCCCTGGTAGGAACACCTCTGAGAAAGGCTGTTGTTGAAGTAGATGCAGCCCTGGTGGAATGGGATATGATCCCCTGGGGGATAGCTTTTCCATAGTGCTTATAGCAGAAACGAATACAATGGCTTATCCATTTGGAAATGGTTTGCTTTGAAATACCCTTTCCCACTACCCCTACAGCAAATGCCACCAGCAGTTGTTCAGATTTTCTTTGAGATCTGGTCCAGTTTAAGCAAAATAGAAGTTGTCTGTGTACATCCAATGAATACAGAATCCGCTCCCCCTTGTTCTGTGGATTGGGAAAGAAAGTTGGCAAATGAATGGTCTGATTAAGAGCCACACTAGATACTACCTTAGGCATGAAGGATGGATTGGTCCTGAGAGATACCCTGCCCGCATGAAAAAATGATGAAAGGTTCCAGTGCCTTAAGAGCCTGTAATTCGGAAATCCTTCTAGCTGAAGTGACTGCTAAAAGGAAAGCTGTTTTCCAGAAGAGAAATTTTAAGTCTGCAGTAGCAGCTGGCTCGAAAGGAGGGAGAGTGAGTTTTTCCAATACAAAATTAAGGTCCCAGGCAGGGGTTGGAGCTCTCCTAGATGGTCGTAAGTTTTTGGCCCCTCTCAGATGCTGCTTTAGCACAGGATAGAAGAGGGGAGGTTCTGTGTTGTAATGAGCTGAAATGGCTGAGGGATGGATTTTTATGAAAGAAAAGGACAGGCCCTTGTGAAGCATCTCAGTTAAGTATTGCAAAATCTGAGGAATGATTGGCACTGCTGTGCTTATCCCTGGAGATTGATTCCAGGCACAGAATCTTTTCCATTTGTCAGCATAAGATTTTTTTAGTACTAGGTTTTCTCGCCTCCAAAATTACATCCATCACAGGTTTGCTGAGGGATGCTAAGGGTGAATTTAGGTGATTAGCCACACTGCAAGATTCAAAGTCTGGAGCCGAGTGTGCAGAGTTTGGTTGTTCTGCTGAGACAGTAAGTAAGGTGTCTTGAGGCAGGTGCCACGGTGGAAGTTGTGACAGACTGCGCAGGAGTGGGTACCAGTGTTGGTGAGGCCAGTCTGGAGCAATCAAAATCATTTTTGGTTTGTCCTGTTTGACTTTTAGTAGAACTTTGGACAGCACAGGCAGAGGAGGAAAGGCATAGACTGATAGGTTGAACCTCTTTCCAGGCTTTTTTTGTGATGAGTTCTTGTGCAAAATTTGCCCAACTTATAGTTCTGGGGTGAGGCAAAAAGGTCTATGTCTGGGCTCTCCCACTTGTGTGTCAACATGTTGAAAATCCGTGGTTTCAGTTTCCATTCGTGAGGGTCCATGAGATTTCTGCTTAGTTCGTCTGCCAGAGTATTCAGCTTTCCTGGCAGGAATTGAGCTTGTAGTTGTACTTGATGGGTCAAAGCAGTGATCCACAATGCCATGGCTAGTCTGCAAAGGGGGTAGGAGAGTGCACCCCCCCGGCTTGTTTATATACCACATAACTGTGGTGTTGCCTGTCTTTATCAGTAATTGTCCTGAATGAAGGTAGTTCTTGAAGGCTGTCAGTGCATTCTGTAGAGCTAGCATTTCTTTTTGATTTATGTGAAGGTGCATTTGACTTGGGCTCCATTTTCCCTGAATGCACTTCCCTGCCAGATGAGCACCCCATGCATAGTCTGATGAGTCTGTAGTTAGGGTTTGGGCGGCAGGGGGTGGGGTGAATGGCAGTCCGTTGTTCTGGTGGCAGGCCTCTGCCCACCATAGGAACTCTAGGTGCAGGCAAGGAATGATAGGAATCATTGTTTCCAGGTTGTGACAATGCTGACTCCATAGACTTTTTAAATACCACTGAAGTTTCCTCATATGCAGTCTTGCATATGGAATTAGAAGAATGCAGGAGGCCATGAACCCAAAGCTTGCAGTATTTGCCTTGCAGAAAGCAGGGGTTTTGTGGCCACCTGTTTGAAGTAGGTCAAACCAAATGGATTTGCTTCTCTGGCGTAAGGAAAGCCATCTGGGCAGTTGTATTCAAGCTTGCACCCGGGAATGTAATTTTTTGAGAGGGTACAAGTTGTGATTTCTTTTCATTTATAGTGTACCTAGACAAG